>NC_085053.1:11183065-11500675 GCF_963662255.1 Cinclus cinclus | reverse complement strand
TGTGATGTTTTCATGCCCCCCCATCTGTTCTTGTTGCTTATATCTGTCCTTCCCACTTGTGGCTGTAATAAGAAAAGGAAGAACTTTGCCCTTCCTCTTAGAAAGATTATTGTTTCAGTGATACACATGAATGATTTGGTGTGAAAAGATGTACTGGAATTACCACAAGCATGTATTTTCCTCCTAAATTATTTTGTTCTATATCATAGAGAGGTCAAGGCATTATACATTTAAAATAGATTATTTTCTGAAGTTAAAGCACCTTTCAGTTTTCCAGGTTAAATTTCTCTTAGGTAATAAACATTAGTTGTTATTGCTGCATTGTTTTACCTCCTGTAGCTGTCTTTCTCCTACATGTTGAACCTTCTAACAGAAACCCAGAGCTCCTTTGATCTTCCTTTGCTAGGCTCCCTTTGAGCAAGCTCTCTGTCCTCTCCACCTGTAATACACACATTATTTCTGGTAATGCCAGCAGCCTTCCAATTCACTTGTTTCAGTCTGAGTTCAAATTGAACATGGATAACCATAGCTGTGGTAGTACACTTAATCACTGCACTTATTCAAGATGCTGCAGCTGTGTTTCCTTTCCCTGAAGATTCCAATGGTTCTGTACAATTCCAGCAAAAAAACATCTTTTCAGACTCCACTAGTTTTAATATTAGTCAGGGAACTTCTTATGGGAATTTTAGTTTACAGAAGTATATAGTATTTGGAGTTTCTTGAGACTGTTTTGAGATTCTTGCTTACAGGTATATTTAAAAACAACTGAAAGCCACAGCTGCATCTCAAACACATGCAGGGTTTGGTTTCCAGTATTGAAGCTCATTTTTTTCAACAGAAGATTCCTAAAAATTCTACTACCAGAGTACAAATTAGAAAAGAAGTATTCACATTCTAAGTGAATGTTCACATGGAAGTGAAAGCCAAGTGAAATCCTCTCCTTTTCATGCATCATGACATTTCATAAATACTCTGTAAGCTCAGACCCTAAGCTCCACCTGTAGAAATTAATTTTCCAGTGAGGTTGCATGACTATAATTAAGGACAGAAATGACTCTGCAATTTGTAATCCAGTTCGGGTCCTCAGTGGGTATGAATTATCAGACATTATGAACTTCATTGGAGCTGTTCTTATTTATTCTTGGTACCTGACACACAGTTCATAAGCCTGCCAGTACTTGTTGAGGGAAAAGAAAACTTGGCTCACTTTCTCCCAGGCTCTTAAGGCTAATGCAATTTAAAAATGTATTGTTTTCTATTCAAGCAAAGAATTGAGACTAGGAATACAAAACAGAAAGTGGAACAGCTGAGTTGGAAGGTGACATTTAAACACGATCATTTGTTCTAGTGGCTTTGTATTTGTAAATTATCATGTATTATGATCTAAAGTATATGGCTAAAGTTCTGGTTGTAGGATAAATTCTGCATTTCTATTGTCAGAGTAATTATCTGCCAACAGGATGCTGCAACATAGAATATCATCCACTGTTACTGTCCGAAATAGCTGCCATTTGCACCCTTTTTTTTTTTCTTTTCTTTTTTTTTTTGACAACCACTGATTTCACTGTCTTTCAGCTGAATTTTTGTCGTACTGTTTTAGCATAGCTTCATTTCACAAGATGCAAGCAATCGCACACCTTAGTTATGCTGCATATTTGAAAGACTATATACTGCAAAGAAATTATCCCATAAAAATAGATTTATGACTCTATAGAAAAAAACTGAGGATGGCAGTTGTTGGATGATAGCAATTTGTACAACCTGAGTTGCAAAACCAGAGCCATGGTGTGATAATTTGATACCAGGTCATCTTTTCTTCCCTGTGAGCAGGTCTCGCTCCTTAGCTTTCCATTCAGCTGACATGGTGTCCTTAATGCCCATACTGCATCCTTTCTCCTAAGTCCCCACGAGCCTGAATCCTTTGTGCCTGGGTGACAGCAGGAGCCATCTCTAAAAACCTGAGTTTGGGGTGTTTTTTGTGAACCTGTGTTCCCTGCATGGGCACTCACAGTAGATGCCCTGCTTGCCCTGGCCTTTGCATGCTTCTGCTGAATCCTTTGCATAAATTTATTTAACATTTTAGGGTGCATTATTTTTTCTGAGATTGTAACAGCCCTTGTTGAACAATAAAAACAAAGCTTAATGTAATTTTGATTTTTCTCTTAAGATACTTAGTAATATTATGAGTAAAAATATCTATTATGGAGAAATATTTCAGCAATCTATGTGAAAGAGCTGAATCAGAGTGTGACCTTAAGTGCAATTGTAGCTTAAAGAACAGACTATAAAGGTAGAGCAAATCCATCTTGGAATGACTGCAGTCTCTGATACCTGATTGTGTGTGAAAAGATGATTGATCTTCCGCTGTTAAAAGAGACTACACTTGGAAGGTCTGTACAAAAAAACTCAGTGGCAGTAAAAACAGGCACATAAGGGAAGCTGGAATAGCTGCTCAATCCATAACGATGTCATGGATTTGATGTAGCTGCCCGACTTGGAAGAGCAGGATTATAATGAAGAGGTTATACATAAACGAGGTAGATAATATTCCATTAACTTTAAAAGAAAATGGAAAAGTTAGTTTGGAAGCCAGGTTTCCAAATTATTACCTACAAGTCACAGACAAATGCTCATGCAAATCCACCTAAACCCCTCAGCTGTGGCAGCTGTCCACATACATGCTCATAACTCTCAGGAAATGGGGTTGCAAAGACACCTCTACTAAAAAGATAATGAGGGGAAAAAAAAGAAAAGAGGAAAAGTGTAAAATTATAAACTTTAGGGGAATAATTAGCCACAAAAATGTCTATGGTAAAGGCAAATGTGATGCAACAATGGATGAAGTTTGGCATTTGTAAGCATGTGGGTGCTTTGTTATAAAGGCTCAACATTAAAAAAGAAGAGCTTGAGAATAAAATTGCCAAAAATAATAATTAAAAAAGGGCACTACTTGGTAACAACTTCAGCCTGCAGATGACAAATCTAATGTGAAACAACTTATGGCAGAAGGATATCCTTGAACCTTGCTGGAAAAGTAATCAAAATGTTGATGTTCCTGGGGATTTTGACTTCTATTCTTTCAATGCTGGGTGTTAAACCCAAGGAGCAGTGGTTTTGAAGAAGTTTTGTTTGCTGGAGTGTGTGTGGTTATGGCTTTTGACAGATGTTGAATGAACTGAATGGGTAACAGTGCTTGTCTCCAGGCATATAACTCAGTCACACCACAAAAAGGCAAAGTTTATGCTGACATCATACTGAAATAAAAAAAAAAAAACCAAACAAAACAACCTCCAAACCTCAAACCTATCCTTTTTTTCCAAAGTACCTGTGTGCCCTGAAATTGCCTCATGGTCAGTGCCTCTCCTGAGCCTGAGTCAGAAGGTTGGAGCATTAGGCTTCGTTTCTCATACAAAGGCAAGTGCCAAGATCTGCACAGACCCACAGCAAAGCCAGCTGGCACCAGACCCTTCTGACCTGCAGACCTGATCTGGGAACTACTGGAGCCAGTTCCAGAAAAAAAGAAGAGTACATGATTTAAAGGAACTTGGTTGAAAATTAATCACAAACCAACTAATGCACTATAAATATTTCATGAAAGATTTTGATTTTTTTTTTTTGATTTTGAAAGATGAGCAATTTTATGTTCTAGTAGGAAAGAAAAGCTAATTGCTGAAATCCTAATAAACCTTACAATGTGAAGAAATAGCAAAATGTGACAGAGCCTGTTAGGGCTAAATTCTCCCTGTTAGGGCTAAATTATCCCTGTGCTTTAGATACTTACTTAGGAGAGAATGTATGTCTTGGTGTGTCTTTTCAGAAAATAGATCCTTTAGCAAAATATGAGTGTTCCTGATATTTTTTTTAGTCATTATCAGAAAGTAGTGGTTTTACAAATGTGTTAAGTAGATGCACTTAATTTACCATCCACTTTCTAAGGAAAGAAATCTACTCTTTAACCTTGTTTATATTCTATGCTTAGATAAAAGAATCTGATCATGTCTCGTCATGGGTTCTAGCTGCATCATTTCTTAAATATCTCCATTTTGCTTGATTATTCTATGCTTGACTTCCCTTTTTGACCTGAATAAATCTGAGAACCTTAGCTTAAGAAGCATTCTGCAAAAAGATCTGATCCTTTCTGTTTCTACCAACTCTTTAAAATACGAGAAGTCACCGATTCTGTTGAAGCATGTTATATAACTGAGGTTGTGGAATCTCCTCTGGAGAAATTCAGATCCATCTGGACAGAAGGCAGAGTAATGTGCTCTAGGGGACCACCCTGAGCAGGGAGGTGGGACCAGGCTCCAGTGGTCCTAAATTTTTTTTACTTTTAACCCAATAACTAAATACTCATGACCTACAATGTACAAAAATACTACTTAGACCTATGAAGAAGGTGAAGAAGAGAGACAAAACTTCCTCCCTAAAATCTCCATCTTGCTTTCTGTATATTACTGTAGTCTAAAACTTTAAATTCTAAGTTTTCCACTATGTGATATCACACACTTCTATTTAAACTGCACACCAGTGATCTTTTACTACAGCCTTAGATCAAAAGCAGTGTTTTCTTGGGGGTCAGTGCCTGTCAGCACAGAAAGTGTAAAACTCTCAGTTGCCAGGGTTCCAACACCTTCCAACCCTCCCCACTGTGTGTGTGGTTCTGGGATAACTCAGCTTTGGGCTGGGGCTCATTGCTGCTGGTGAAAGTCGGTACACTCAACCCTGTTCTTACTGGGTACCTCTGGCATTGTTTGGCCACATTCTTTCTAGATTAACCTACATGTTTATCATTAACAATGATATCATAACAAAGTCACAATGTCTTTTCTCAGAACCTTTCTTTTGTGGGAGAAAATAGAATGCTTATAGAGAAAAAAAAAGTTTGAAAGATTTGGAGTCTTACCATTAGTCAGAAATGTATTATTGGCTCTGTTTTTTGGCTAAGAAAGTAAAGATATTTTGAAAATATAAAAAACATTCTGTGCAGAGAGGAAAGTGTTATATATCAAGTGTTAAATATTTTATTGCAATAGTAAAATGCTTTGGCCTAGAAAAGAAATTTTTCTCAGTACTAAAAGCCATATAGCAAATGAACTAAATGCTTTTTTTTATTATTATTATTATTATTATTATTATTATTATTATTATTATTTTAAAGAACATGTTCCATGCAATTCCAGAATGCCAAAATTAAAATATACTATTGGGTAGTTATATTAAATGACCAAGACTTCTAAGGTAATGATCAACTGGTGTGAGATACGTTTTCTCATAGTTCTCATAGTTAAGACACTAATTATAAAATATGTGGGCTTTCACAAAAGTAAATTTCAGTCTTAATATACATGAATATCTGGGAGATTTAAAATAAACCATATTAAATCTAATCATTTCCTTACTCCTTTAGGGAACTGTGAATTAAAGTGTTGAGCTGTATATCTATTTATGAATTAACAGGTCAGTGTTGTGTTTTCAAGATCCAGCAGCATCTCTTAGACACCAGCTCCACAGGGTTATAAAAAGAACATTCACAGGAAATTGTGAACTTTTACATTACAGAAACATTGTCCTTAGAGGTTTTCACAAGGTTTTATTTCAAGGAACTGAAGGCAATATTAGAGAAAACAGATTTCCACTGAGTCATGATGACACAGTTATAACTTTGCTCCTGAAAAAGAGAGACCCAAATGATACCAGGAATTTGCACAAAGTCCATTTCTCTGCTCTCCATAAAATAATTATTTTGGCTCGGATGTTTAGCAAAGCTTATGAAAACTACAATTTGCTGGGCATTTCTCTTTGCTGTATTACATTTCCACTTCTGATATTTTGTTTTAATAGAAGGGTTTGCAACACTTTGCAACAATAGCAGGGTTGCGACACTATACATTTGTTTTGATATTTATTTGATTAGGTCAGATCAGGAGAAATGACTCCTTGCATTAGTAATATAATACTTTCTAGAACTTGTGTTTAAAGGGAAAGATACATTGAACTGAAATACAGTTAATATCAATGTTTGAGACTAAAATGTCTATAAAAATTGCAAGTGCCATGTCAAAAGTGCAAAACCAAATTATATTTACCTCTCTATTGTACAGAGTTCTCATGTTACCATATACAAGGTTAATGTGAACAGTAATCTCCTAAGATTTTTGTTCCTTAGGCCCCCCTTGTTGAATGAAAACCCTAGATAGATATGTCTGCAAGAAGTGGGGTGATGCTGTAGAGTAGTGGACTACTTTCAGGACTGAGAAGACACAACCTGCACTTTGCACAGATGTGATAGAAGTCACCAGAGAGTGAAGGAGAGCAAGGGGGCTTCCTTTTGTGAGAACATTGGAATGTGAACAAGAGTTGTGGCTTCTGCAGTGGCAAGAAAATAGATTAAATATGTTGGGGTTTTTTTGTGAGGGGGGACCCCAAACAAACACTCAAAACAAAAGGAGACCCTTTTGTGATTCCCTAGCATTGCGTACTTTTATCATGCTACTTACCACAAATGGCATAAAGTGGGGCAAGCCTGTAAAACCAATATTTGGTTCACAAGCTGGAGGTGAAGTGCCTAAGATCTCATGGCAACTAAGTACAAAAAAAAAATAATTGGATGTTATGAAGAAGTTTGAGAAGCAGGAGGAGAATAGAAATGAATAAAATCACCATTTTCCTTGTAATGACAGAACTCTGATTAGTGGTAGTTTGTCTGTGGCACAGTTTATCATCTTAGTTTTGATTCAATACACCCCTCACTCTCACAAGGGTTAGCTGACCTAGGTTCTTGCCTTCTCAGGAAACCATTCTGTTTATTGCAAAGTCTTACAGTGGAGAGCAAATAATTGCCTTCTGGGTTGAGTATTTTGTCCACATTTACTTGACTTTTTAAAGAATCATTCTACGTTTCAGGAAATAATGGGAGGGTTTTATGAAAATTAATCACAATATCAGGGATTCAGTGTAAATAACTTCTTATAGAACATAGATCTTTATGGACGTATTACTGCTGAGACAGAGAAGAGGACAAAATAGAGTTAAAAAATATGGGGACTGTCAGCAACAGAGATAAAGGCTCAATTTCTTTGCTAATAAGGTAAGAACAAAGGTAAAGAGTATGAATTCTTTTCATTAAGTACAGAAGTGTCAAGGCTACTGGTCATTTAGTGACCATTCACCATCTCCTGGTAAGCCTGAATTATTCTAATATATGTGTTATACTGGTAGGTATGTCAGGAAGAGAAAGAGAAAAACACACTAGTGGACAATCTGTGACAAGGTAACTGAAAGGAGAGCTCTCCAATTTATCTGCTGTTATCCAAGCCTTACTGTACCTTCCACTCTGCTCTCTGATGTGCCTCTTCACCACATAGACCTTCCAGCTGGTAAGGGAAATGAAAAAGGCAGTTCTGTCTTTTCTGATAAATAACTTTTAGGCAAGGTTTGTAAGGAGTTACAGTGTCATTTCATAGGTGAAGCATCTGAAGGGTTTGTTTTGCATAATAAACATTGAGCAGATGAGTGTTCCTTCATGTGTTCCTTCAGTGGCAGGTCTGAAAACTCCTGCGACATTTCCAGCCAGGTGAGTCAAATTTTCCTCTCTCCCTGTAGGCTTTGGCTTTTATTTACCCTTAGGCCACAGCTCTATAATAGGAATTTCAAGAGAAGCATATTTTATAACCATACAAGCATCTGATCAACCCCATGCTGAAGGACAACTTTTAAAAAACTTTAATATATTAATAATGCAAAAAAATTTGATAAATTACTGCAAGTTTCCTATTTGCATTAGGTTCAGACTGAAAAGGAAAACTGAAAAAATGTCAAAGACAAGTTTGCATACAGAGTGTCAGAGGTTGAAATCAGGTAACTATGTTAATGCCTTTCCTATAACTTAGAACAGAAGTGATCCTAGGGACAGCAGTATGTGACAGCATCATGACAGTACTGCAGAAAGAAATGGTGTGGGTATGCACATGTGTGTGTACTTGATGCCTACAGCTGCTCAGCCAGTTCTTCAAGTAATTCCAATAGTGAAATACATATTCTGACACATAAACATGCCTTTAAACACTTGACAGGCTTTGCTGATGTTGAATGTGAAATAAGTTTGCTGACTGCATGACTGTCATCTGAGAACATTAGAGTGTCTAGGCATGACGATGTGCAGTTATTGATCGTGCTCTAGCTGCAGTAGTTTTGAAAAATAAAAAATGTTTTCTGATTATTTTGCCCTGTCTGGAAGAATGTTGGATAAGTTTCACAATCATTCTAATTAATTCTTCAGCCACTGTTGTAGATTCATCCTTAAATGAGGCTGTTCTAGAATAGGCCAACAATAAATTTTGTAGCCTTGCTGATGTTGCAATTAACAGGTCAGCCATTGGCAAGGAAATGCGTGTAGATTAGACCCCTAAAATAGTAAATGAGCGTGGTGGATACTTCAAGTGACATATTAATGAATTACTTGCTTAACATGAATACAATAACCCATACATTTCTAAGTGTTGTAAAAAATACATTATATTCAGCAATTAATCATTATTCTTCAAAATCTAATGAGCCCTTAGGAAAAGACACTAGAGTAAACATCATAAAATGGCTGAAAATGCTTAGAGTGAGTGTTCATTATTACTTTTTGAGCAAACTGAAATATAAGTAGTCCTTAACATCTTTCTGCAGTGGGAGAGAAATTAGCTTGCCTGAATTGAGAACTTACCTTTGTAAAAAAAGAGAATTAAAAAATAAACTTACATTAAGGAAATATAAATGAATGCAGGAAGGAACTGGAATTTTTAGACCTGGTTCTGCACTCCTCTGCATTCCAAATCCATAATATTGTAGGTAAAAAGCAATGTATTTTCAGTGCAGTCACGAGAACAATGCAAGCAAACATTTAAATACAAATAGAGTCGTAAGTGTTCTCCATAACACTATCTGCAGGTATACCTAGGAGCTATGTCATTTCTGCTCAGAGCTGAGCAAAGTAGCTAAAAGTATCCAAAGGGTAGTCATAAGCAGGAGACACAGGAAGAATGATAGGAAAGAAAGTGAACACCCATATGACAAAGAATAGAAGGTTGGTTATGTTGTTCCTATTAATGGATTGAACCATGTGCAGTGGCAATGGTTGACTGATACCTATGCAATTCATAGGTGATTGTATAAGTAGCTCGTATTACTGCCTTTGGAAACATATCAACATATCTGCCTTCGTTGCTTTGTTTGGGTTTTTAAGAAATATGTGTGAGATCTATGACTCAATAGCAATGGAAGGAATACGGAATTTAATTTGATTTCCCTGATTGTAAAGCAATGCATTTCTTTAAAATGGTTCAGCTTTGAAGATGCTCCCAGAGTTTCAGCCTGTTTGGTCTCTGAACTGAAATTATATGATAGCCAGCAAATGAAATGGGGCAGTTTTTCTGATTTTCCTGTGGTGGTAGAATTTGTCAGTGTCTGAATTCTACCCTCAGAGGGAAAGGCAAAGACAATTTGAGTGAAGGGTGTTAATATCCATGAGGATATTCCTGTACCTGCACTTTAATGTCAGTTTCAGTGCCTTTATTTCAGCTTTTACACAGAACCTTGCTTTTGCCCTTAAGCTATCACAGACAGGGAACTGAGGAGTGAGTCAACTTTCATCATTTTTTCTCCAGTGCTTCAAAGCCACAGTGCTCCAAATATACAGAAATATTCAGCAGTAATCATGTTCATTTTTTCTCTAAAATGTGAATGAGAAGGATGATCCAGTAGTGATGAACATCTTAATAATTTTGAACACTTGCTTTGGGAATCTTTCATGTGGCTTTTCCTCTTTTTTCCATGTCCCAGGAGACACTGCAATTTTTTTTAATGTTGTGATACAATGTGTGGTACCCCTTGCCTCCACATACTATTCCAAAAGTCTGATTCCGAAGTCAGAATTCTTAGATCACAAATACAAAATTATCAGTTTTTCAAATGAAACAGTAACCAGTTCTAAACTAATACCAGGCCACCCATTAAAATGACATAAAAATACAGTCAAGATACAAGTACAAGGTAGCATTGCCTGAAGGAGCAGTAACATGTGATTGATTGTGCAGATGCAGAGTAGAATAGACAGAATAGAACAGACTATTTCAGTTGCAAGGGACATGCAATGATCATCTACTCCAGCTGCCTTAGATAATTCTGTTTTCCAAGTATTGCGGTGACACTGGAAATAAGAGCAACTATTATAAAACAAAGAGAAAAAAATTCACAGAATGCTGTTGCTGGTCATGCTCATGAAGGCCAAAGAATTAAATTCTCTCTTTCAAAGCAAAAAATGCACACTGTATTTTCCTTATAAGCAGCCTGTTTTCAAGGGTGACCATGCTACTCCCTTTGGAATTAGAAGGCAGTATTATTTTCATGATTATTAAATTATTTGGATTTTTATTCTGCCTGTTCCATAACATAATTAGGGCCATATCTAATGGCAGCAAGATGAGTCTGCAAACTGTGTTGTGCCAGATATGCAGAATTGAGCACTGCATGGGAAGTGTAATTGCTGAGCCCTTTATAGAGCATTCAGTGCCTGACTCCAAACTGGGAAGGGCTGCAAGCAAATTAGAAGACAAGAGTAGAACTGAAAATAGCGTAGACAAATAGGAAATATTGAACAAACCACCAAAACCCCAAAACCTAAAAATGGAAAACAGTTCTGTGAAATCAAGTGTAAAGTATTGTGCTTTTTATAATATAAATAATATATAAATATTTTATAATCAACTGCAGAGTAGAAGGTATGCCTGGCTTAGCAGCACTTTCCTTGAATTCTGCTGTAAAGAAGAGGAAGGAAAATAACAAGGTATGAAGGGTATGGAATAGTTTGTACTATTTTTAATTTTATAAGCTTAACAGAAATTCCAATATTATCTCCAGGTGCATGGAGCAGACTGCAATTTAAAATTTAAAGATGAGAAGTTTACTTTGGAGAAGGGAAAATAAGGAGGAGTAGGTTACAAGATCTTTGAGAAGATCTCAGGTTGTTTTGTTTAGACAGGCTAACATATAGCTGCTGTACTGAAACTATCAGCATTTTTCCTGTCAGCTGACTCATGAAAGCCATGAGATGGCTCTTATCTTGTCGCTCTTGTAAGAGCCCTTGCTTTTAACTTCAGCTGGTTTTATGTACTTCCCTCCACTGCTGAGCCACCAAAGAACAGTGGAGTTATCCAAGGTGACTTGGCAGGTGCCATAAACACATGACCTGAGATAAATTTAGTTTTTTGTTTTTTCAGTGGATCCTTAATGGGAACAGACATAATAACAGTCTTCAAATGTTAAAAATTACTGCAAAGATGAAGACACCACATCGATCTCCATATTCACTATGTGTCAGAGAAAAGGATGGCAACTACTGCATGAAAAATTTAGATATTAAGTTTCCCAGCTATTTATTATTACTTATTTTTATAAGGATTGTTAACACTGCAGGGCCTTTCCTAGGGAGGCTGTGTAGTCCCCAGAAGTGGGGATGGTGAGGAATACACTAGGCAAGTGTCTGTCAAGAACTGCTTAGGTGTGGCTGAGCTTGTCATGAGGACTTCTTCTGAAGTCTTCATTGAAAAGAGCTCCATTTTTCTTGCTTGTCTGTTCTCACACACATAAAACCCACCCAAAGCAACAACAAAAACAACATCCTCTTCCCCCCAACCCCCCCTCCCCCCAAACCTAAATTGACTTGCTTCTAATTGTTTTATATCAGTGAAAGTGAAAACTTAAACAGTAAAATTTCAACAATAAAAGTTAGTATGTCCCAAGCCAGAAAATGGCTACTGGCATATGATCACACATGGATTTTTTTAAAATTAAATTCTCTGACAATATCCCAACTTTTATAGGTTCAAGCTGGCTTTATTAAAAGCTCCAAGGACTTTCTGAAGTAAAAATATTGCTCTGCTTTGCTTGTAAAAAGTAAGTTTGATGCCTCTGATCATACAAAGTAGTGTCAAAGAGCCTCCAGCAAAATTAGCTATACAGTATTTCTGTTGATATTTTTTTTGCAATGACTTTTTTTTTAAAAAAAAAAATCATACTTAATTTCATTACTATTTATTTTATTAGAATAACTTTAAAAATATGTTTAGTCAGTCAGTGGTGTATTCTGGCAAAAGACAGCTGGCTAAAATTATAGCAGATAATAAGAAACTCACATTTATCATACTGACTGATTTTTCAAAACATTCAACTACATCAAAATGTAAAGACTATCAATCTCTGCCTGGTATATAAATCTTCCTGAGAACACACCCTACCAGAGCAGTTTCAGCTGGAATCTGCTAATTTCTCTTTCCTACCACCTGAATGCTTCTATTGCTATGACGATTAACAAGTTCTAACTCTGGTCAAGGTTGAATAGTAAAAGAAAATACTTTGTAACCAGCTGATGTGCTTAAAAAATTACACAAAAGGGAGTTTTTTTCCAGCTTGTTAATGGTATATATTCAGTCACACTAGATAATGAAAGAGTGGATACCCACTGATTAAAGGTATGTTGGAATGAGTGATGATGCATGTCATTTTGTAGGTTTGTTATGAGAGAAATTTACTTCACTCCTGAATAACTTGTGTCTGATTAGTAAGACTAAGGTGTAAAGAAATGGCTCCATCCTATTCAAGATGACACATGCAGCTCAAAAAGTGGGAACTTTGGGCTGGTTGGAAGTCAAGGTAGCCTACAGGCAGCTAATTTACTGTATGAAAACTTCTAGCCCCAGAACCATCAAGGCCTGGAACATACATACAGTTGTTCAAGTGCTTTGCATGCTGCAACAGTGGTGTTTTGGTGTAACTGGGTGGAAAACCTACTACTTAACCTGTTTTTAAACCCAGAATGTTTTGATTTCCTTTCTAGGAAATGAAGGTCCTACTGGCTAGGCTGAAGAGCCTGCTTTGAATTAATTATTCTTACAATTGAAAATGATGGCCCGCTTGATGGTCAGGCTGTTAATCTATTGATCACACTTTGGTGGCACTCTTCTTTTTTAATTTAGTTCTTTTTAAACTGGAGAGACCTGGATATAGGTACCTAGCTGTAAGCTGTGGTATTCCCTGCCCTTTCCCCAGTATTTAATAAGTAACTAAGATAAGGTATGTTTCTAGTTTATGAATGCTGTTCCTTTCTTAGAAAAGAACCCTGAAAGCTTAGCACCTATCTTGTGTTTCATTGTGGGTTCTACTAGGCAGCTGAATTTATAATGATTGTTGAGTGCTTGGCTCTACCTTTGATCTTCTGCCACTGGTAGAAGTGATAGGAATTTAGTGGCTCCTTTCAAGTATGTAGAAAATTAATTCCTTGATTTCTTCTGTATAACAAGTAGTGAAGAAGATTAGCAATTAAAACAATAACTGTAAAATTGTAATTTTTTAAGGACATAAAGATTCAGTGAAAAAAAAATTAGGTTCTTTGGAGAACTTGACCTTTTGAGAGGTGAGAGAGAAAATCCTGCAAAATGTTAGATGGAAAGGCTTACTGTTTCCTAAAAAAGCCTTGGTATGTTCTCATATCTCTCAAAACCCCCACTCTCTGTCAAGCTGAGTGCTTAGGGATAATATTCATTTTTGCAGTTGAGAAGCTAAAGGGCTGAGGAGGATGGGGTGGCAGATGAATTGTCTGTCTCATTAACAGAAATTCTTGGGTTTGGCAGAGCTTGCAGGGTCCATAGGAGGAAAGCAGTGAAACATAAATTGCAACAAGCCTGAAATCTCATGTGAACTACTATTGAACCAGAACGAAGGAGACTGCAGACAAGATGTATAGAATCTGGATTCTGCGCCATCTGAATTTGTCACACAAATTAACTGCCTGTGTGTCTTTGTACTCTCAGCAAGAAGAAATTATTACAGTTTTTATATGTAAATCACAGCTGTTTAAAACACTATGACCTTGCAAAGTAAAGGAAGGTGATATTTTCAACCCAAGCAATAGAAATGCAGGTTACAAGTGACTTGTGTCTTGTAAAGGTGCACAGAACTTTCCTGAAGGGGGATTTTGTACGCTGTGGTGTCCCTGACCAGTGCCAGGACACCTCCTGAAATTCTCTGCAGATTCTCCCTACAGCTTAACCACCCTTGGGGTGGGGAGAATGGATGAGAAATAGATAATGTCTAGGAATGGAATTCAAGACAAGGGGGAAAAACAGAGGAAATCCACTGTATGGGAAATACACTTTCTTCAATTGCCTGCTTAAGTCTCAGCAGATAGAAGAAAAAATTAGACTGCTTAACCTGGGTCAGAAAAGGTGGCTGAACAACAGGCCAGTAGGTTCAAACCAATGAAATGACAACAAGATAGGTGCCAAAGGAAGTGAATATATACAGAAGTATGACAAACTTCAAAATCAGTGACAGTCACCTTTGAAGGGTAAAAGAATAGAGAATTCGTTGTAATGAGAAATGCAAAGATTAATTTATGTCTAAATTATATATTACAATCTAGCTATTTAACAGCTTTCTAGAGTTAATTAGTGATGGATGAAGGGTCCAGCTCACCTTGTCTACTCTTCAGAGCCAAATAAGGTTTAGTTGGAGTCAATAAGGTTCACACAACCACCCTGTTCTAGAAACTGAGAAGCAGACTCTAACATGAAAATGAAGATATCAAAATCATTAAGCTTAGCATGGAGTCTACAAATTAGTATTTGTCACAAAAAAAAGTAAATCTAAGTGCAGAAGAAGGAAATTAGTAATTTTATACCATGAATAAAATGCAATCTTGTTCTAATGAAGCTGTGGGAGTTGAATACATGGTATGGCAGGAGATGGATTGAGCAGGGCACTACTGCTCTGGAAGTGGCAGAATACAGTACTTGAAGCAAAGGAGCATTGTCTTGAAAAGAGATGCTGAGGGCTGACTCAGAAGCCTATTTTTGCCAAGAAAGCCAGATTCCAGTCCTTTTGTGCTTTGAATACTTCCAACTGCATTATCAATTTTCAAGGAGAAAACACTGACTAACAAGTTGTGTCTCACAAAATTTCTTTGAGAGGTATTAAAGTACACTCAAAGTGGTTTTGTTGTAGTCCTACTTCAGATTCTAGTTGTTATATACAGAAATTGGAGAAATGGGAGGAATAAAAGTCTTCCAGGAACATGTATGCTTGAATCTATTTTGCATACTGAACTGTATTTTTACTATTTTGAATTTAGAAATTGTGGGCTTTTGCAGGTATTAGTTAACTTTTAGTTTTAATGAATTATTAGTTTGGAGGGGAACTTCTTATTGTGATGGTGAGAACCAGTCACAATAATCAAAACATAAACATGTTTTGGGGAGGGATGGGAAAGGAACATTTATCGGACTATGGTCTTTATAGCAAAAATATAGCAGCTAACAAAATTCTACAGAAGCCAGGTAATATTACACCAAGTCCACCAATTATTAATTTTGTAAAAATTGGTGTAGTCTTATTCTGGTATATTAATCTAGTAGCTGATTTTCACAGTAAAGTAATTACAATACTTCAATAAAAGGTAAAGCTGAAGAAATAATTTATAACAATAGCAGTAGTTGCAAGCTGTCTACATAAACCTTAATGAAGTCTATCCTGGTAGCTGAGCATGTTCTGAATTTGCTTTATTTCAGTTTCCCAAACTGCAAAAGAAGAAATGGAGAAAAAAACTGATGTAATGCCTAGTGAAGTACCATGTGAAATGAAGCAAAAAGGTAAGACAACATACAGAAAGATGGTGCATCTGGCTTGTAATACATCCCACAAAACAAATGTCCTGCAATATTAAGCATTTGGTGCTGTGTTTCAGGCTTTTCAGTTTCTGTGGACATGGGAACTCAAAGTATGGCTTTGCTTTTTCAAAGCCCTGTGAGACTCAAAAAATGGGGAGAGGAAACAAACCTCTTTGAAACACAGTGATGGATTTGAGACTTCCTCTTTTTGCTGGATGTGACTGATTGGTAATGGTGAAGGATGCAAAAGGTCTTGTCTTTGCACAGTTCAAGTTCTGCTTTTTATCTTCCTGGGTACACCAAGTTCTAAGGCTGTTTAAAACCAGGAATACAAATTGGACAGTTGCAGAACCAGATTTCTTAGGGAATTGGACTAAGCTACAGAATGTGAAAATTTCTGCACAATGTCGGTGGTGCCTGTGCAAAAGCATTCACTTCCACACTTCTCCTGGAAGGCCTGTTGGGAGGTGATTGGGTACTCAGTGCAGCCTGTCTTTCACTGATTCCCCTGAAGGATTGGCCAGGCTTAAAATGCCTCTGAGCCTCTCATGATTCTCTTATGACTTCTCACACTGCAGGCCAAGCTAGACAAGGATGCAGCTCCTTTGTTTTTTTCATTTGGGGAAATATTGGTGCCAAGTAATTAGCAAAGGTCTGTGGAACTGTGACTGCTGCTGTCCACAATGCTTTGCAGCATGTCTCTTCAAACATCTGTATCAAATTAGAATGTATTTTATCATTAATGAAACTTTATTGCTAGAAGAAGTAATTGGTTCATTTTTTAAATGAAGGTCACCTGAAGAAATCTTTACACATCTCCAGTGTTATCTGAAGGGATATTTTGGATAAGAAGAAAACAGATATCTAATCTGATGGCAACTTGTTTGTTCCTCAGGTTCATTATTTGGTGTTTTCTGATATTAACTGTAACATGCTCTAGTGAGAGAAACCACCATCACTTATTGCAATGGCAATGGTTTGATGGAAAATATGACTGCAATAGCATTCTGTATGAAAGACAATCTGTGAGTGATCAGTGTATGAAGAAGAAGAAAAAAAAATATGAGGTAATTAAAAAATAGGAGCTGGATTGAAAAGCTAAAACACGCAGAACAAAGCTGGCGCAATGTATCAGGTAAAGACTTCTTCCTCATAATCTTTTTTCCTCCCTGCTGCAATTTGTTCACTATCTAGTCCTGCCTATTCATATGCTGGAATTGAGAGTCAGTTTTGCAAAGTAATGAATCCATCAGTAGTATTTTTCTTTACAGTAGGTAACTTACTGTGTGGTTGAAACAAAAATATAAGAAAGCGTAGGAAATAAAAGCATGGAAATCTGAGTAAAAGCTTGATCTAAATTATATTAGATATGCCTACCAAATTCAGAAAATTAGGGACTAGCCCCAGATGCTAACCTCAATAAGTTCTGAATTCACTGATTTGAACAACAGAACTCTGATGGGAAAGAAGTGACTCTGTCAACATGATATATATCAGGCTGCAGAGCCTATGCATTGAGGTGAAATTCAATGCTGTTCTTCAAAGAGTTGCAGCTCATAACTCACACCCATGGAATGGCCCATGGCATAGTTTTGAAAGCCCCAAGGAGCTATCTAAATTAGTGCAATCTGTCTCTGCCTATGGGCCAGCAGCACTGCAAGTTCTCTGCAGCTCTACCTGCAACAGGCCTGCTTCTGAAAAACCTTCCCCATTTTCTGGCTTGGCTCAGGCATGTCCCTTTTGGGAGGGTTTGTGAAGCACTCTTTAGGGACTTTATGCCAAACCAGTCATTTCACTTAGCTGGAAGTGATGAACAAAAACTTCATCCCAGGAAAACAGTATTGATGGCTTCAGATTCACGGGATAGAACTGTCTGTGTTATTGAATGATACCAATCTATTATTGCTGCAGAGAAGAACTGAATCTGAATAATCTTTCCCATAAGATAGATATACTTAGAACTGTGAAGTGTGAAGATGATGATAACAGAATGGTTCCTGTTGCAGGACTAGAAGCCATGAGAACTTGTTTAAGCTGTCGGTGAATGATCTGGTGAGCTCATCCAGATTAGTGCAAACTACAGCAGACTTTGCTCTCATCTATCTGCTGTAGAGTTAAGAAGTACATAAATCAGAGTGGAATTTCGTGTGTAGATTCCAAAATGCAGATGATTTTTTGCACTCTTGAGTAATTTGGAATCCAGTTTTGAAGAACTGTAATGAAAATAGAGCTATTAGAATGGCTGGAAGACATTGAATTCTGAGAGTCTGTGCATACATGTAAAATAATGGTTCAGAATAATAAAAGTTACAAAATTGTTTTAAAAAGTCACTTGGATAATGAAGAGCTAGAACTTCAGCTTGTAGACTTGCAAAGCATACTGGTTTTGGTGAAGCCATGTCAATTTGCACCACCTGAAAAATTTGCTTTAAGAGTGCTGAATAGAAGATAATCATAATCTATTTCAATAGGTGATTTTCTTCCTTCTAAGAAAAATATTTAAAAACTGTTTTGTATTCTAAAACTTTTACTTCTGGATAATCTTTCACCACTCACCTGAATTCTTGCTAATGAACACATTTCTGACTCCTGATTGGGAACTTCAGAGCTATAATTTAAATGCCTTGTTAGAAAAGTTGCATTGAAAACATAATCAAAAGCCTGAGGTATGGCCCTGTGTTAGACCCAGCTGACTTTATAGTTGACATAATAATTCTGCAGAAAAAATGTGTTTTATTTGCAGTAGTTCAAATGTTAAGTCAAACAATGCAATACATATATTTAATTTTACTATTAAATATTTTAAAAGTTTTCTTAGAAGCTTCCACTGAGAGCATTTCTGTGTTAGTGCCATTCAAAACAATACTGAAAAGTAAGAGAAAAACCTAAGGACTAGTGAAGCAGTGCACAGCTAACTAAGATTAGAGAGAACTTGGCAAGGAAAGGAAGCCAGGCTTCCAAACTGCCAGGTTCAGCCTCAGTTTGCAATATAAACCTGCCTGTTCATCCTTCCAGCACTGAGTGGAACTGAACTGATTGACACACTGTGCTTTCTGGATGGCTTTAGATGAAGCAGTGCAGTCTCCTGAGACAGACATTCCCTCTCCCACTGAAGATAGGCTCTTCTCTCTACTTTTCCTCAGAAGTTAAAGCAGAGTTTTATGCTTACTTGGCAATGTAAAAATAGTACTGATGAATATGCTTTTACCTCTTAAATCTGCTTCAAACTATTTTTTTTTAAATCTATAACATTAACACTGCTGTGGAGTGCTAGTCTGAAAATTCTGCAACTCTTGGAAGAGAAAGTGATCATCATTAGGACTCTTTGGTCCTAATGGACCTTTGGACCTGTGAGCTGTACAAGCCAGCAAGGACTTGTGGAGCATCTCTTTCCCAGGTGGTCAAGACAGACATTAACTTCTGAAAAGAGGCTTTCTGTGGTGTGATACAGGCAGCATGGGCTTAGCAAATCAGGCTGTGAGCAACATGCTGCCTAAAATATCCATTATTTTGTGAAATACTTACTGAAGGAAAAGTTATATTTAAAATTTGCAGAAAATTTTAAGGAAAAAATCCTTAATTCTATTTTTTTAAATAAACTGTTTTTTGAACATCAGACAGCTTATTCTATCTCTGGAATGTTGGTTCTAAAATGTTGTCATTTCTGGTGAGAGCTGTGAGGATCTTCTAGGGGAGAAGAATCAATATTAAAGATAAGATATCATTCAGGACTAAGCAATATATTTTATTGTACGTATATTTTTTCCTACCTGACAAAAGCTTGTTTTTGGTGGTTTAAGAATGTAGTTCTTCAACATATAGCCATATGGACTACAGGAAGTTGAGGAATGTATGGGAAAAGCAGCTTTTGCAGACTTCTTTTTGCTGCTCAAACAATCAAATTGCTTTTCCTATATGCAATTACTAAATATTGTGTAAGCTTATCTTGAGGTAATGTAGTATTGTATTCTCCCAGTGTTGGAAGAAAATACCTGGATCAAAGATTATCTCAAAGATTATCTCAGTTCTATGACATAAGCCCTAAGTATGGTAATTAAGAAGTAGTGCACATCTGGTATCTTGTGATAATGGATCATGAGAAATGAAAATTACATGACAGTTTTATACAATGTATAGTTCCAAACCCATAGAACTCTTAAAAAACAAACATTCATGGGAATGAGTAGGAGGTGGAAAGAGATTGATTAGAACCACTTGCTGTTTACTGTGAGATGTTACAGGTGATTATGATATAAGGAAAAAAAATACCAAACCTCTTATTTCAATAAAATTAAGGATAAAAATTGCATCTGATGTCACTAGAAAGGAATATAAGAACTGTTAAAATTATAACAAGCATCTAAAAGCTGCAAAGCATTTAGTACTTAGCAAGGTAGGACAGAATCTTAAATAGCTAAAAATATGGAAAAATCGAATATGAGCAAACAGTACTACTCTTTTATCATCAGTAAGTGGCTTTAGGCATAAATAGTCCTCTTGAAATAATCTAGATTTTTTTTTCCTGCGCAAAAGGAATAAAGATTTTTAAATAAAAGGAAAAACCACTAAAAATTTAATAAGCACCCTGTGAGAATTGTGGTAATTATCGAGGTCCTGCAAGGTCATTATTGGTAATTGAAATCTGATCACTTTTAAAACCCAACATGCCCAAGCAATTGCAAAATGTTATATGTAAGTACACTCTTTAAAATATTCCTTGAGGAAGCATGAAACAAAAAGAGGAATTCAATAATTTTAAAGCAGCAATGTATTTTTTTAAACTTGATTAGTTCATTTGTTTAATTGGAAGTTATAGATTTAAAAGAAATTATATGAGAAGGTGGAGAATTCTTTGGAGCTGAGCATTGGAGAGGAGATCTCAGGTTACATTTTCAAAGCTGTATAATTGAGTTACAAACATGGGCACCACAACTTCCATCATTGGGGAACAGCCATGGAGAAAACATGAGGCAGCAGTGTTGTCTCAGTCCCAGGACTTTAGACTTTTGGACTGTACATTCAGAGGTACTTTCCATTAAAAAAATGTGGGAGTTTCTTTGAAGAGACTGTTGACTTTCAGCAGAACTTAGACACTTGAATACACATAAATAGAAATGGTACTGGGAGGTGAAAATGTTGAGCAGAAAAAATGGAAGTGATTGTTTTGTAAATACAGTGTCTCCAACTGAGGAAAAAAGATAATCCAAAAGTGAGTCCATTTTATCTGCTAACTGGAAAAAAAAAAGAGTAATGTACAGTGAACATAATATTCATGTGTGCAAACTATGTGAAAGAGCAAATAGACAAATCCAGTAATATCTTGAGTAATTTAACGTTTCTAGTTCCTTTGCACTGGTCAGTTATTCTGCGGTGTTCCCCAAACTGAAGATTGGGTGAGTTTGAAAATTGATTTCTCTCTGCTTTATCAAGCTTTCAGTTACCTTTAATGACAGCCTCTTAGATCATTCAGTCAGACTCCCCTGACTGCCTAAAATAAGATGGTGGCTGGATTATTTTCAGACATAACCAAATGCTGCCAAATGTCTTTCAGTGACTCTTACTACTTTATCATACTTTTCATTTCTACTTAAAGAAATGCCACCTTATATACTACCTTAATTTCGTTTTTGAGTGCTTGGGTATCTCCTATATATTTAAATTCTTAAATTATTAAATATTTAAATATATCTTTATATTCAGCTGCTATGTGAAAATGTAATACCATCAGCAAATTGAAAAAAAATCATTAATGAATGGTAAATGTCTTCCTTAAATAATGAGATATCCAGAGTACACATCAATAAAGTTTTTTTTTTTTATTTTTCAAGATTTAGGATGAAAAACTATCTGAGGATGATTAAATAACAGTACTGTGTTACAGGATTGGCTAAAAAAAGAGGAAAAATGAAAATAAAACACAAAAAACCTTTCAAAATTGTTTTAGTGAAGGCAATTCTTTATACATGTAAATATATATAAAATAAATATTGAATTAAATTTTAAATTGTCCTCTTTAGAACAGAGCTGATTTGAGAACAATTCTGATTTGAGGGGAGGAAGATAAAACCTCCATGGGTTATTGTTACCAAAGCCAGAGAAAATTCTTATTCAGAGGAGTGCTATTACCTGAACAGTCCTTGTGTGCTTTTAGACAGACTTGCACTGTCATGTTCCCACCTGTCCTGAGACACTGGGAATCTAGTTCAATATTTATAACCCTATTTTCATTCTGATGGTTACAAGCCAGGGAAATGCTGTTTCACACCTGCGTGCTGGTAGAGCTGACTCCACACAAGCAGCAGAGGAGGTCAGGCAGACCCATGGGCTAACAGATTTTAAGAGGAAAATAATTCCAAACAGATCTTCAGGAGTTATAGGTGCTTTAAAGTGCTGATGATCTGCACTTTGTGCTCTTGACACTTGGCTATTTCTGGCCTGTTATGTTCCTGGAGTCAGGTATTTCCAGCTTAGTTCATGACCACTGGCAGCTCTTAATGAGCACTTCCTTCAGAATGGCAGCTGCCACTCAGCACTTGGGCTCCTCTATTGTCCAGCTGGGTATATTGTGACTTTTTGATCCTCCTCTGTGTAACTGTCTTTGCTTGAATGATTTCACCTGGCTGGATTGCCCTGACAGAACCCTGTGACATGACAGAGAGTCTAGTCCCAGGCACTATGGTTTCAGAGAAAAATTAAGTTTTAAAGCTAAGTTTCCATAGCTGATCATGGGAATGCAAGACACGTGATCCACATACTGAATAATATTAGAAAGAAGGAATCGGTGGTGAAAATGAAGTTATTTCATTTCTGAATGATGTTATATAGCTTTTCATAACCAACAGCACAGTGAAAAGATCACAGTATCTTGCTGAGTGATAATGGAAATTCTAGATTTCTCAGCACTTTTGAAAAAAGGGAATATAAGTTGCTTATCAGTAGCATGGGAAGTGTCTGAAGGGCATCAACATCAACAGAGAGTGATTTTCTCTTTAGATACACAGTGAAAATAAGATGTGGCCCTAGCCCAAGGGAAGGGAAGAGAAGGAATCACTTTCCCATTTGACAGAACAAAAAATGTATGGCAAGACAAAGAAATAAACAAGTTACTTTGAACATGATATCTTAGACAGTGTCTCCTTTCCCTTTTTAGGTAGTGCCCCTTGCCAAGCTCAGAACTCTCCATTTTGTAGAGATAAATGTCAGTCCTCAAAGTCCTGCATATACTCCCTCTGGGATCACACGTGGACAGAATATCTTGTGATGGAAACCCCACATTTTTGAATTGAGTCATGTTTCTCACTGAAGTCTATTTCCCGTCATGCTGTTAAATAGAAATGCAGTTTGATGTGACAACTCCCAATCCTTGTTGTGTGCAGTCAATTAAAGATCCCATTATCTATTTACTGAAACCTAAGCCATACATTCTACTGTAATCTAATCTAATGCAATCTTCAGTTAGATTGCCTTCTTTTATAATACATTTCTTGTAGGTGTTGTAGAGATCATATGAACTGAAATGAAAAGAAAAAAAAAGGGATTTTTGACCTGTCTTTTTCTAATGAAAGACTGGAAGGTTATTCCCTAGGAAATGTTGAGGTCATTTGTTACCTTGTTTTACGAATGTGCTGTTAAATAGCTGAGATGTTTCCAATGAGAGGTGGCTTGGTGATGAAGTTAAATCAATTGCTTTGGTGAAATAATCCCCAGAGCTTGGTAATTGATTACATTTTACTTTAGGTTTGCACAGTCTTTTGATGTTCTTTAGGACCAAAAGCAATACAGAGTTAGAAGGTTGCTTTTATTTATTAATGAGGATTTTTTTAGCACTGAATCTGTCTGAATACAAAGTAGAAGTTGAGATACAGAGAAATGCAGACAAAAGAAGATTACATCTCCTCTGTCTCTACCCCTCCCTTTCTTTTTCTGCTTTTCCTTTTGCAATATCAGTTCATTCTCTTGGTTCAGGAAATTGCAAAAATAAAGGAAAGTGGGTCCTGGGTGAAGTAATTAACTAGATTAAGACAAATCACATCAATCTCTATTACATCTTCCTTTTTAGGTGATATTTGGGTTAGGTATAGCCCGACCTTAAGGACATCACATGTTGGAGAAAAATAATTAATATTGGTAGAGTAAAACCAGGGGAGGATTAATAAAATCTCTGTATCTACCTTCAGACCTCACCTCTGAGCCTGGATTAGTTTAAACATTGCATATTAGCAGTTCTAGATACTTGAGGACAATAACAGATATGTTGACTCAATATGGTAGCAGAACCAGTTGTTTTCATTTATCTTTTGACTTTACTATTTTTTCATTTCCTGCAGAGGAGCTCAGATGAGTTTCTACATTTCTTACATAAACATAGTTTGGCATTTGTCAGAGTATCAGAACATGGTGTCTGTTGCTGATGTTTCCTTTGTTTTGCTGACAAACATGAGACAGCAGTGTTAAAACTACTATGTCTTAATTAACTTGGGCTGCCTAATCAGTAAATCTCTTCCAGATAAGTGCTGATAGTACTTTGTATTGCAGTATTTTAGAGCCTAGAAATAACTGGTAAGTTTATAAATTCATCCAAATTCTGCAGTCTACCCAAAGGGCAGCTGAGGTAAACGTCAGCATCAGAGAAATAATGCACAGGAGCACACACAAGGCCCTTTCTTTAATTTGCTGCCCAGCAAATTAAATTTCAGCTCAATATATTCTAATGCAGAGTGTCAAATTTTCAAGGAAATAAAACTTGATTTTCCAAGTATTTCCTGGCTGCTTGGCATCCAATGCACTTTTTTTTTTTTTTTTCAATTCTTACTCAAACATTCATATTTAGCATGTCTGTTAATTAGTGTTGCAACTGTATTCACCATAGCTTTATTCTTCTCCAGGGTTTGCTTCACTTCAAGAGGAAGTTGTTAAATAAAAAATTCCAACAAGGTATTATGACAAATCTATGTACAAGAATTCCTTTGCTGATGGTATAAGAACAATTAGAAAAGCTCAGATGAGTAGCTCTGCATTGTTTCTAGGCTTATGTACAAGAAACATTTTTCACATTTATATGAAACCCAGAATTGGTATTGAACAGGTGTAAGATAATCACTAGAGACTCAAACTTCAGCAGTAAAGCCCTCTAAGGTCATATCCTTACCGGAGAGGGACATTCATTAGGTGCACTTTTCTTACTGGACATCTGAAAGAGGGAATCTAGTATTCAAAATAAATTAAGTGTGGAAGAAATTAAGCGTAGAAATGTAGCTTTTCTCTTCTTTTGGAGGGGAAAATAAAATAGTTTCTTAATCTCACAAGTACCTACTTGTCAATATAAGAGAAATTTCCAGATCAAATGGAAGATTCAAGATCAGAATGGGATGGTTAGAATGATAATCCCAGATTTAACATCTAGCTTTATTTTACCTTTTGAAATTATGATCCACTACAGAGTGAAAAAATTTAAGATCAAGACCTTTAAGTGGATCTAACCACTGCTTCTCCTGAGGAGAGATCTCTCCAAGGTGGTAACCTTTTGGAAATGCCTTTAAGACATGTAAGTGACTGTGCCAGCTACAAGATGGTTCATAAATGGTCCCAGATAGGAGGTCTGCAGCACCAGTGAGCAGATCTACCATATGTTGATGGGGTGAGCAGCCAAGTGGAAATTTGGAAGACATGAGTTAAAAATAGGTGGGTAATGTTATATGAAGAGAAGGATTTAAAGTTAAGCAGGGAGAGGGGGAGGGGGGATGAACAGGGTAGCAAAGAGAGAATATATTAATATTACTTATGGGCAAGTAGAGCAGATGGTCACTTGTTGCATGCAGGGAATTGATATAGGCACTGAATTCTGAGTCTAGTTAATGTAGGTCTATTTTTTTTTTTTGTTTCCTAGTGAAATCGCTTGATTCAAAAATCATTCTCTCTGAGGTTTGTCCAAAAATATGGGAAAATCCCTGTGCAAGAGAAATATAATTGCTACAGATATTATGTCTTTGACATTGGCTGGTACATAAGTGGAACTATAAATCTCCAGATTTTAAAATTATGAACAGTTGTAATGTGAGCCAATTCTCCCCTGACTGAAGCTGAGTCACTTGAAACTATAGTGGAGTCATGATCTATTTATTCATTAAAGAAGTAGAACTGTCTTATAAGGTGGTCAGGTATATACTTATGGAAAGGAAGTTGTGTTTCATGCTGGGTTCTCTCTTTAGCTTGTCTACAATAAGATGTGCTCTCAGGAAGATAGAACAAAGTATGCCTTTGGGAATGCACTGATCCAAGTATTAGAGAGGAATTTAGTATATTTATTTATTTATTTATTTATATTTATCGTATAAATTTTTTACCTGCAGAACAGGCAGGGAAAACCAGTTACAAACCCTTCTAGCATTCAACGTTGACTTGACTGCCTGAGTATAGACAGTGCTGAACAGGGAAAATAAAAGAAAATTTCTTGTTGCAGTTTGAAGTCTGGAGGGTGAAATTTTGGGAAGGAAAATATCATATGAAGAAAAGTATGTGGGAGTGATAGTACTTATCTTTAACAGATTTCGATTGCATAAAATTACATGTTTATTTCTGAAATATTTCAGATGACAGATGATATGGATAACTTTTAGTAAATACTTTTTCTGTCTATGGACTCTAGCTGTGATAGAGTAAATGTATCTGATTCCTGTTAGGATGGCTTGAAAGGAAAAAAAGGTGTGGGTCCCTTCTTAGCTTCCATTTAGTATGTACAACTCAGTGAAAAAACCTAAATTTCAGTGTGGCTTTGAGGAAGGCAAATGTTTCCTTATTTGAAACTTTGCTCTTTTTGCATTAGAATTTCAATATTTGGCTTTATTTCTATATTTAGAGACTTTAACATGTTTAACCTTTTTACTAAAATCCTATAATCTCTTTTCTTAGATAATTAATTTGTAGTTTCAGTAATTGCAGTAGGGGTACTGTTTCTTGGAAAGGTTTTCTGGGAGTTACTGAGTCCAGGCCCCCAGCTGAGGTGCTGCTTTTACTAGAGCTTGATCCACCAGTCCTGGTCTTGTTTTGCTGAGTCTCAAATACCTCCAAGGTGTTCTCACTGAACAGCCTCTCCCTGAGCAGCATTACCTTCCTTGAGAAGAAGTTTTTTTCTGATGTCTATGTGACTCCCCTTCAACTTGTTTTTTCGATTGTCATTTCCATATTAATCTTGATCCTTTGGAGCAAGAGAAAGTCTTTTGCAGCTAACATTTCTGTTCTGTTGTCCTGTTATCAAAAGCTGACAAAAATCCTTCTGTGGTTTGTTGGGTTTTTTTCATTGAATCTTGCAGTATCATCAGAGAAGAGAAAACGAGTTACTTCTAAGAATTCTGTTCTTTTATTACAAAATTATAAATAGATATTCAAACAAATTTGTAAGTTATTTTCGACAACCACTTAATTGCACTTATTACTTGAAACCCCAAAACACAAGTTTTCACTAGGAATGTCCCTTTTGTGTAAGGAAACAAAAGTTTGTTTTCATTTATTAAGGAGCCTGAAAATCTCTTCATTTTTGTTTTTTCTACTTGTTTACTCCTTAAAAAAAGTTAGTGGTCTGTATAAGAGTTGAAAATAGTAATGCAGAAATCCCAGTGTAGTGGATAATCTGGTGCCAGTGAGCTCTTTGAAATCCTTTTACATCTTCAAAGTGTAGTACATTTCCTAATGCTAATGCTAATGCTAATCCTCGTGGCTACAGGATTCTTATGGGAGCTAATTACTGCTGGCCTAAGGACACCTCCCCAGCATGTGCTCTTCCCAAGGCTTGCTTATGTACTTCAACAAAATCTGTACCTGCAATTAATGCAAGTCTGCTAGGGCCTAATGATGACTTCAGACACCCACTCCATACGTGTCTTCGCAACAAGGGAATCTCAGTGACATTTATGGCTTTTGAAGGAACCCTGGGTTAAAAATAATTTTATTTGTTAGAATCCTGCACATCTGAAGGTGCAATTTAAGAGTATGGTAGGATTTTTTTACAATTTTGCAATCATTCTATATCCAATAAGAAAAATTAGGAGGATCTTCCAGTTTTATTTAACACAGTATTAGAACTAAAAGGGACTTCAAAAAGTGGTGGCAAGCCACTTGTGTGCTTGTTTCACAGTTAACTTATAGAGTACAGAAGTTTCTGGCTCTGGTTTACATTTTTGTTGAAACTGAGACCCCCCTATATCTGAGACCCACTAGGACCAGAGATCTCCTATGACCTTCCCACACAGTGACCAAAAAGCCATTAATCTGTAACTTATGTCACCTCTGTGTCTGTCCTCCAGGAGACATTGTAAATAGTTGATCTCTGTTATGCATGCTTCAAGAGGTGAGTATGCTATTCATGCAAGCAGCAAGGAAATTTGGGGTTCTTTAAAAACAAAGAGAATTTTGAGAACAGGTACATTGCAAGGTGGCTGCCTGTATTGTATTGCCTGTATTTCTGTTGTTGTTGGAGAGTTCCTATTTATAGCAAATACATTCTTTTTGACAGTTGAAACAGAATGAGGAGTAGAGGTCTGGACACTACATAGATGTAGGCTGTCAAGGCTGCCTTGAAGGTGAGTCATACATGTTCTTTTCCCACATATCCAGGAAATGATGACTATAATGATATATGCATAATCTAATTTGAGAAGAAAAAATAAAGGATTTTCAGATTTCCGACTATTCTTGTATTAATATATGAAAGTAGATGTTTCCTTTTAATTGATAGTTTATACATCAGTGTCCTTGTACCATTAATCATCAGAGTCAGGCCCTTTTGCCTTAAGTGCAAACACTGACAGAATCAGAGCACGTTGTCCTGCATGAACTTGTTCCTGATGTGGTGAGATTTCAAGGGGAGTGGGATGTCATTTTGATGGTTTTCCTCTCTCCTCAGAGAGCAGGAGAGGCCAAGATTTTTAAGAGGTGCAGCTGCAGTGGCAGTACCGGGGTTAACTGTTGGTAACACACATTGGTCAGGAAATTTGACAAGGCAGGTACATAGAAATATACACACTAAAGAACACAGTAATTCAGCAGTTAGCAGTTTAGCAAATCAGATTTGATTTATGTAGTCCCAGTGTGAGCTTAAAACAGCAAATATGAATACATGGGAATATATTTTTGGAAACTCAGTGTTGAGGGGCAGGCAGGGAAAAGAGTTGAGAAGCTCTTCAAAGACAAAGCTGCCTCCAAAGCTAGTCTTATAAAAGAGTTAGGAAAAAGGTGTGTTAGCATCAGAAATATAGATTATAAGAGCTTAGTTAACACATGTGGATGTAGATGATTTACTGGACTGCTGCTTACTCACAAAATTTACAGTTTGGGGCTAGTTTCCCTTGCTGGTGGGAAGTAGTTGTGATTTGACCCTGCTGAGGGATCAAGACATTCTGAGTTTGGATAGCGGCCCTCTTGTTCCTCTCAGCTCTGTATCCACACTCATAATGTGATTGCTGTGCCAGTGAGAGATGAGTGATTTTTTCCAATCTACCTGCTGCTTCTGCACATTCACTGAAGTTCACTTTGAGCATCTTATTAACTCCCCTATGACTAATGTGGAAGATGATAAAGGTGTATACAAAGGAGTACACATAGGAACCCATCCTTAATGATGTTTCTTACCCCACAGACATTTTTACTTTTAATTTCAGAGAAAATTAAAATTGCACATGTTTCTGAAAGACATCTGCATCTGATCTGACCTCAGCAGGTCATATGCTGCTGCACAGTGACAAACCACTTTGCTTCTAAAAATGAACTAGACTTACTAGCTATGCACAGCCCCCAAGAGTTCAAATCATACAAGAGCTGGAGAGCAAACCTGAGATGCTGATAAAAATTGATTCTTTAGTGAAGTGAGAAGTACTCCGTCAAATTAACATATTCCTTTGAGTGTGTATTTTAAAACTTACTAAGATCAGTACTGTAAAAGGCAAAACCATCCTCTCCCATCCATATACTTTGGCCTCAGGAGTTACATTTCTTTTTCTACCAAACATTGGAGGCCAAGGACTCATAGTAAAAGATTGTTATGTCAAAAGTATTGCTGGAAATGTTGAGCATAGTAAGTGCTGGAGACATAGGGACTTTGTACAACTGTGTAGGATTAGTCTGGTCTGGGATCCTGAATCCTCCATGGTCAGCACAATCTGATTCAGAGGGTAAAACCAGCAGCAGATACTTACGTGAGACTGTGTTCAAGGAAAGTTTTACTTTTTAAGCACAGTAGTTGGAGATTCTAGCTGTGCTTCACATGGTATTTAAAGAGTCTTGCATCTTTCTAAGAACTCAATATCTCGAACATCTGCTAGATACTCAAAAGTGATTCAGATGAGGTCTCTAAGGAGGAAAAGTAGCAAGGGTTTGTAAATATGATCAGATCCTACAATAATAACTGAACATCAGTGCCAGCACTAATGAGAAAAACAGAAGGTGTTAAAATTAACTAGAAAGCTTTTAGGCCTGTTAATCTCTCTGCCAAATGAACTTTTGAGCTTTAATACACAAGCTTTTGAGATGCTCATGCAGTTAGCTCTCTATGTTTTATAATGCTTGTCTTGTCAGTAAAAGATAATAATTTCACTGCAGTACAACTTTAGTGAAAATATCTGCTATTTCCTGATTGCTTAACAATTCTGATTTTCAATCTCATTGCAAGAATTATAAGTGAAGGAGGACTCCTATACAGCTGCTTCAGGAATTGTTTATCTGCAATGGCACATTTGTTTTCCATCTGAGCATTTGCATCAATTGCATTTCATCCCTCATTTATATTTCTCATCTACATGGTAACGTTGTGCACACTGATGCAGTTTCTCTTGCTATCATCCATATGACTCTTTGTGACTTGATTTGACACTGTATTAAGGTAAACCACAATCTTGTTAATGGCAATAAGCATGAAGGTGGTTGAGTGCTCCTTTGAATGAAGACAAATGAAGGTAGGGAAATGTAATGACTATGCACACTGTGAAGTAAAAGGGCTGTCTTAATGGACTAAAATCAACTTATGTGGATAAAATGACTTCACTAACACACAGTTGAGATTAACTTGACTGATTTAGCCAACAGCTTGCTTAAGGTATCTTATTATTATTATATCACTAAGGTCTAAATCATAATGGGTTCCTTGAGTCTGAAACCTCTAGTAGCACTCATGCCTGTAAAATCTAAATTTTACTCCTGGGTAGGTACTTAGTCTAATTTATTTCACTACCTAATGCTTATTGCAGAGAATATATTTGGACATAACATTTGTTCTCAAAGTTTTTGAAACAAAAACCCCCTCAGCTACCAGAATGTCCTATGAGAACAGATGGCACAAAGAGAGTGGCCAGTTCAGAGAATTTTCAATGAAACTGGCTCTGAGGTTGCACTAAGCTTTTCTCTATTCTAATATTTATGCATTGCTTGAACTGTCAGCTGCTAGATGACACAATATATTTCCAGTTGCAAGAGGCATTCATACAAACACTATATTATACATGCAGGAAAAAGACATGATAATGATTTTATTGTGGTTAATGGAGCTGCAGAACTCTACATGGTGGTACAGCATGTCTGCAAAAAAGGTTGGCTTTCCAGAACTTGCTAAGACAATTAGATTGTTAGGAATACTGGCAGAAAATAAGCTTTAATATTTGAGAGATGGTTAAAATAAAAATACTTGAAGTCCAAGGCAGGACTAAAAAAAAGTTGGGAGTTCTCATTCTTCAATATTTATTTTATACTTGTTTCTAGCATACAAAAACATCACTGTCTTTCAATTTCCAGAGGGTTTTTAAAAAAATTAAATCATTACTTCTGTGTATGTATATAGACAATTTTTTTCCAGTATTTTTACATAAAAGTTTTGATAGGGTGAAGTGTAAATGCAGCAAGGTTGTTGGTTGTGTATGTCAAGGACTTCCTAGCTTAGGAAAGATGGAACGCTTGTTTGCCAAGAATTCTCTGGAGAGATAGAACTTTGTAATGTCTTTTATTTTTGAGAGTGAATTGTACATATGGATCAAGCATGCATTCAACTAAAGAGCAGAATTTAAGGAAACCCTGGTGTCTTGGCAAACAATTTTGATTGGTTGGCTAGTTTTGATTCAGTATCAGCATGCAAAAGATAATGAGATGGGAAGACAATGTCCTAAGGCAACTTGGGTGGCTTGTAGCCAGTCTCTTAGTCCAGTGGTGCAGCTGACTCTGTAGAGAGTCAAAGTGATGGCTGCTACACCTGGGCTGTGCTGAGCTTTTGAAACTGTCCACTATGACCTTTTCGTGTGCACACCAAGGAAACTTGAACTCCAGGCAAATGCCATGACTCCATTCAGAGTCTTTGTGATAAAGTAACTGCTAGGCTACTTCAAACTTTGCCTAGTATTCCCCTGTTCCTGACTCCAAGCAAGCAGCTGCTTTACTCAGAGAATAAATATCAGAGGCCATAACTATGAATGCTGCTTTGTTGTTTACACTTGGAGTGATTTTCCCCTACTACCACAGTCTTTGAAATTGCATTCTCCTTGGTCTACTTTCATATTCCTAAATAAAACAGGCAAAGGGAGGGGCTGCCAGCTGATTCTCCTGTGATGCACAGTACTCTTTGCTGTGCTAAACATGTCTGAAATGCTGACCTACTGTTTTGCAGCTTACATTTTTTTTTACCAGACTTTCTTCTCCAAAATCTTATATCAATAGTGAGAGAACAACACAGTAAATAAGTAGGTACTTGACTAGAAAGTGCATCTGACCTGCCTGCTAGGGATGATTTTACATTTCCCAGCATGCATCCATTTTGAAAGTTATTGAGGGGGATTTGGACTACCAGGCCATTGCAGTATAATCACTGAACAGTTATTTGCTGGAGGCAATCACCATTATTATGGCCCTTACTCCTCATTTTTTGAAGGCACTGAAGGATTGATATTGATTTTTGAGTAGCATTTGTAAGGGGCCTGTGCACTTGAGAGTAACTGGACCATATCATTTGACTACCTAGGGGATTTTCCATCAACTATATTTCTAAAGGTAACACTAGTAGAAGAACTCTGAATAACCTCTGAATCAGAAGATGGATGTGTAAGAGACATTAGTGTTTTAAAGGAAAGAATTCCAAGAAAACAGCTGCTAAAAGACCATTTGAAGTTATGGATCACAAGCTAACTCTTGATTTATGAAGGCAGCATAGTAACAGTTTTCTAACTAATTGATCTCATTGTTCTCAAGAGTGTTTGAGTCTTAATATTCACGGAAGCCAGTGATTAGGAAAACCTGTTTCTTGGCATCAAAACAAAGGGAACCCTAAGAAAAATAAAAGACTGTAACAGGTGGTTGGCCACACTCATTGCATCAGTGGCAGCTGATAATGTAGTATGTGGGCCCTGGCCAATGGACTGACTCGCCCAGCCTTCTGTGACATGGTCCCTCTTTGCTCTATCAGTATTTTATGTATTCCCAGCTCTGCTCTGAGGCGCCCTGGCTCTGACAACACTGGGCACTCAGTGGAGTGGCTACAGGTGCAATGTCCATGAGCAAAGCTGATGCTGGGGCTGCCAGTGTGACCCTGTCCCCCATGTACTCTCAGATACACTGTTTTGCATTAGGCTTTAGATTGACACATCTGAATGAGTTGCAGAAATTCTGGAATTTTGTTACAGGATATTAGAGTCAAGTCAGATGAAGTTAACTGAGATTTAGGTGAGATTACAGTAATATTCCCTTCTAGTTAGCTGAGCACAGATAGCACCTCAGTCACAGAGTCTGTCACTATTTTTTAAGAAAAGAAAAACAGATTTCACACTGAAGTTATAAATAAATTGTTAACATTTTAACCGTAAACAATATCTGACATGCAATGACTAAAGTTTATTTACTGCAAGGTGCTAGAATTAAATAAAAAATCAATTTGACCTTTTTGTCTAAATTTTGCTATTTAAAAAATTAGGCACACAACTTGTCTTTTGCCTTTGATTAGTTTTAATTTCAGATTCTCATGCAACCTAATTTACTGTTACCATAAATAGAATCCCAACAGGAAAGCTATTCTTTTAAAAAAGTAAGTACATATTCCCAGGGTTTTACACTCAGAATCAAGCAAAAACCTGAGGAAAGTATTATTCAGCTTATAGATTTTTCTTACTACAGTCTGGTAGTTATCTTGGTCACCATCTTAGCTAGTAAATTTACCCACATATCAGTTCTGCATTATTGCAATTGCTACTGACAAAATGCCTATGAATAACTTGTCCAAATTTGTGAAATTTTGTAAGAAATGAGAAATATGAACTTGAGAAAGCAAACACATTTTTTGCTCATTAGACTGAATATGTCCTTCAGCAGGACACAGAGTTTCCCCAGAAGTTTGGCTTTAAGAAGTCAAAAGGCTTTTGAAAATATTTGCTTAAATCACAGAACTTTGCATCTGTTTCCCTTGTAAATATAGGATAATGTAATGCAGAAGAATCTTATTTAAACTTTGCATACAAATATGCATGAATGCCAATTGAGTTCAATTTTCCTGACTTAATTTGAATTAACTGATGAGTTTTTTGACACAAGCTGTACTAATTGTTGCTTATTTGGGTGCACTATATCATGCAGTGAGCATGGCAATCAAAAGCTCAGCCAGATGTTCATATTTTCTTTGATTGCCCACACACAGCCTTAGGTTTAAAGAAAAGTCAATCAGCAAAATTATTCTTCTTAGTATCTGTCAAGGTACTGATCACATTACCATAATGGCAGTCAGAACAGCAGAATGGTCTGATTCCCTTTCACTTAACCTGGTATTAGCCTTCAGCTCTCTGCAGTCTTGGTTTGATACCATCAAAAAACAAGGAAATCAGAGCAAGCATAATTATAGGTGGTTGAGTTCACCACAGTGAAGAGTGAATGTATTTTTATCTTCATATAAACTTATATTTATATGAGGAACTTCTATAAAAGTATATTTTGTATGCTTTATACTGGCATATATTTATAATGTCTTATTGCCTGTAGGGATATTTTTTTCCAAATGTCATATAAAAGCTTTTAAGAAGTTGAAAAACTAAATGTATACCACCTATGTACAGGAAATCCAAGCCTACTGAAATAATTTCTTTTGATTTGTTTTAAAACTTTTGGACGTCTGTAAGATACATCATTTATATTTACAGCTAAAGTGATTTTTTCAATTCATTAGAATTTTAATGAAAGCATTAGAGAAAAATAATTTTTGCGGGTTTGTTTTTTTCCAAGTGTTCTAAAAGCATCTGTCAGAGAGAGAATTAGCATTTATTTTCAGATGGGATACAGATCAAGATTGTCTTAACCTTTCTTTCCTTTCATCCCTAGGTGTTTAAAATTTGTCTGCATTTCCTGCATAACTGGATCCTAGCTCATTAAGGGTAAGACCTTTGTTTTTCAATCCCCATAGGAGCAGTGTGTAGCAAGGGAGAATGCATGGTTTGCAGCTTTCTTAATTTAGGAATTTACCATGGCCTGGAGTTCTACCCCACTCAGGAGTGTTTTAACTTGCAATCCCCAGCTGCCTGCCTGGCAGCTGAGTATTTTGAGCAAGACTTATCATTCCTGTTGTTTCTATAGGATACCTTCAGCCTAAGACAATTCACAGCTAGGGAGAACCAGAGCAAGAGAGCCCAGCCTGAACCACAACTATTCGATTGATGCTTGTCTATGTGTAAGACTGGTGCAGGTCTTTCACTGTGTAGTACATGTTGCATAGAAACATCCTAAAGCTGTGAATGTAGAAGAATCCTTAAAGGTGATGGACTGTGGACAAGAGAATTCTTTATTTTCAACTGTTTATCGTGAAAATTCTGCTGAAATGTCTTTCATGTTTCACCAAGTGCAAAAGCAGACCTGTGGACAGTAACAACATTCTGTGCTGTTTCAACCTACTGAGTAGTGAAGTAGTGAAGCTCCTCTTTTACAGTGTTTAATGTGTGTCATGTCAAAAAGATGAATTTAGCCTGACAGTGGATGATACTAGGGGAAAGATTCTGAAAATATTATTATGGGTGATGAGCTCCAGCAGCAATTAATTCAGAAAAGAGTTTACTGAAGGAAGCTCCCAGGCTCAACCACTAAACCCTTAATGTGGCTTAGTTCTCAATCAAAGCTTTCTGAGAAGGAGATTGCAGGAAAGAGGAGCTACTGTATCTGCCACAAAGCTGCTTAGTATGACTCATGCCTCAGTGGAAGTGTTTTCAGCATAAAAACTCTTTAGATAGTTCTTCAAAACCAATGACACACATGCCTAGCTCATTTATAGAGCTGTTTAAATATTGCCTTTGCATGCCTGCTGTTCGAATGCTCACAGCTACTCAGGTTTTGCAGCCCATTTCACCACAGGAATACCTGGGTAAACAAAACAAGCCCTTTTCATTCCTTCACTCTAAAAAGGTCTCTCACCTCAGGATGCAGACATGAAGCTCTGTTGAGAGTGACCCCCAGAGTGGTGCTAATTCATGGGATGTATTTTGCATAGCGTGATGGAGAAAGGTCAGAAAGGTCAGGGTGCCATTGTCCACGAGCACCACGGGCAGGGAGTCACAGCACATGCACAGGAGTAGGAGAGGACAAGGTTGGTATTAGTGGGCTCTGAGATTTTGTTGGTGGTTTTTTTTTACCTTAATTATGCCTTTGAAGGGGTAACAACTAAATGCAAATCCACCTCTTTCACATGCATAAAACTCAGTGGGTGCTGTGAAGTGATACATTTTTAATAATGATGCTTCTAGGAGAAATGAAAATTGAGGGGAGGAAAATTCCCAACAAAAAGATAAGGTTGGGTTTTGGCTAGGAGTAAGTGGAGGTCCATCTCTTTTCAAACACACACATACACACGCACACACACGGGCTCAAAGTCACCTCGTGGGCTTTGGAGCCACCAGGCAGAGCACAGCTCCCCCCAGCCAGGCCCTGAGTGCTCACCTGGGGAGCACCAAAGCCAGGGCTCTGCAGAGAGTTTGGTCACAGCAAACATCTAAAAGTCTCCTTAAAGCCACCTCTTAAAGAAGGACTTTTGATTATTTCCTGGAGAACTAAACTGTATCACATTGAGTGCAGTTTTAGGTGCCACAACAGAAGAAAGGTTTGAACTTATTAGAGAGCTACCAAGACAATGAAGGGCTTTGAGGGGAAGCCACATCAGGAGCAGCTGAGGTCACTTGGCTTGGTAAGTGGAGAGGAGACACAGCTGAGACCTCAAGGCAGTCCACAACTTCCTCAGAGGCAGAAATGGAGGGGCAGGTACTGATCTCTTCTCTCTGGTGAACAGTAGTGGAACTCAGGTAGCTCATATGAAGCTGAGAAGAGGCTCAGGTTGGATATCAGGAAAAGGTTCTTCCCCCAGAGGGTGTTTGGGCACTGGAACAGCTCCCCAGGGCAGTGGTCACAGCACCAGCCTGGCAGAGTTCAAGAAGTGCTTGGACAATGCTCTCAGGTTCAAGGTGTGACTCTTGGGGATGGGCTGTGCAGGGCCAGGAGCTGGACTTCAATGATCCTTGTGAGTCCTTCTGAACTCGGGATACTCTATGATTTTATGATTCCTCAGCTGTATTTGGTCATCTTCCTCTGTAAGTCTCCCTTGTCACACATACATTGTTCGCAGGCCCTGGGCTTCATCCCTTTCTGTTTTTTGCTGTGTTGTTACAACCCTCACCTCTGTGTGTAGGAGTCACCCTGCATTTATTTACAGAGATCTGGAGGCACACATCAAGCTCTGTCTTCCTTCACTGTGTTTAAAGAGAAAAGGGCAGAATGCTATCTGGCTATCAAAATATTCCTGTGGTGCAAGAGAGCCCTTATGTACTCTGTGGTTTTGCTTCCTCTGAGTTATATGTCTGATGAGAGTTAAATGTATCATTTCATACACCATCACAGCTGAGTTCCACTTGGGTAACATGCATCCAAATTTGCTGTATATCTATATGATGTATTTATTGTTTTGCATGTTAAGAGGGTATTAACTAACTGTACTTGCATATGTTTCAGCCCTTAGTTAGCTTTCAAATTTGTGATTTTGCTTTCATCTTAGTTTTATAGTAGATAATTCTAACCTTGTCGTTAAGTTTAATGAGTAATCACATTGGCTTACTGCTGTTTCTACATGGTACACTTGTGCATACAGTCATCAGAAAGATTATGCAAAACATGAAAATGAATGCACACATGCAAAACTGAATAATGCATTGAAACAGTCAAAAATCATTTAATCAGGAATATTTTCAGGTATCCTCAGTTCATGTGGACATATTAAGTTTTTGTATTGCTTTTTGCAGGAATATTTTCATGGAAAGATGTGATGCTAGTTCAAATGTGGTTCCTCAAGATACCGTGGCTTTGGTTTGAGGTCGATGTGTTCAGAAAAGGAAATAGGTCAATTGTAAAGCTCATAGAGAGGTTTCAAAGGGTCAGCAGTGTGAGCGATCTCCCCATTGTTTCTATCAGACTTTGCTTTCAGAGAACAGCCCTCAGTGCTGCCTGGTCTGTATGCTTCTCTGTGGTAGGAAAAGGACACAGAAATTACCTGTTCCTCATCTGGATGGTCCAGACAGGTTTTACATTTTATGAGTCTGGCAGCATGTTAGTGTGGGTGTATATAGATTTCTGAGCTTGCTCACCCTCCTGTGCATCTCATCCCCCTTTTCAGATCTCCTATGCTTTCCAGTGCCCCAGCAAAATGTGGCTGCTCCACAAGAATAGAGGCCCTGCAGAGGAGGCAGTGCCAGGAGTGTCTGAGAGAGGTGAGGGTGGGAAGGGAGGGGAGGGAGAGTGAGGCACAGGGTTGTGGCTGCAAGCCGTGCTGCAGGTGTTACCCACAGAATTCTTTGCTACTTTCAGGTATGCTTTTATAAACCAGTTTTGCTGCCTCCTAACTATGGGGCCAGTGCACCCTGCCTTTGCATTGACTATGAGAAGCAAACCTGAGCCCTGCAGTGCCAGCAATCACACTGGATGCTCCCACACTGCCCATAAAGATTTCTCACCCGCCTGCTTTATGTTAAGGGAAGCAAGTTCTCCTGTCATTCTTTTCCTACGTATTTCCCCACTGCTTCTTTATTTCCTCTTTTCCCCCTACTACATTTTCCTGCTATCTGTTGTACATTGAGAACTATTTTATTGTGCCTTTCTTTTCTAGATGTGCCTTTATTCCACTGTTAGTATTATACTCAGCTCCTGTTTCCCAATGGGAAAACAATCTTGGTGAGCATACCAGTGGAATTCCTCTTATCAATCAAATACTTGCAATGAGTTTGGATAAAGACATCTCATTATTTCAAATGGAAACATCACAATTAAAAAAGAAGGAGAAGTTGGAAAGTGAAATATACTTTGTTCTCTTCAGAATTTGGAGTGCTATGGAAAGTTTCCACAAATTAAAATTCCGTTTTTGACCCTTTCTGGCAGTAAACAGCTTTGATCTTATTATCTGTGCATGGAATGACTCTGCAGACTTAGAGCAAAGTGGATATTTCTAAAATCCTTCTGATTAATGACAAAGGGATAAGTGATCCCTATCCATCCAAATCAGAAAGTTACTGAATAGAGAATGTTAGGAAGATTATCTGTTTATGCATTCTCCAGAGCCTGAGCCCTGACATTGTGCTGTGTTATTTTGTGAGCTAATTTGGGCACCAGGACCACAAAGCACAGCTTCTTTCTCACCTGAGCTGCCATTGAGATGATAATGTAACAAAAAAAAAGGCACAGCCTCAAGAGACTGTAAGGGTAGAATACAAAACCTTGCCTTTTTAAAAAGTTAATATTTGGCAGGAAGAATCTTTTTTGTCAATAAAAACAACTTCATTCTAAATCTTTCCACCTCTCATTACACTTAATATACTTTCCTGCTGTAATGAGCAGGACCTGCTCTAGAAGTCATGCAGCTCTATGATATACCCTGGCTGACTTGTGTGGGCTTTCTGAGTAACACTCTGAGTAAAGTAGCAAACAAGAAATCAATTCTTTCCATTTGGGAAACAACAATTATACTGTAATGTTTTTATTTAGTTAGTCACATCCTGAGTCTCCTCATTTAGTTAACATTTTTAATTTAAAAACTCAGCTTTATGTCTCTGCTGTAGCTATGTCTACTTTTTACTTGTGCTGGGGAACTTCAGAGCTTGCAGGCTGGGCCTCTGCAGGCCATGACTCACTGGCCTTGCACTGCTGCAGCCCACCGGGACTGGGGCCATACGCAAGATCTCTGGCTGTGAAATATTTCAGGTGTGAGGGGAGCTGAATGTGAGAATCCTGTGCTCCTTCCTGGTTATTAAGATGCCTCTGGGGTCTGGAAGCCTTGTAGCAGTCCTGTGAACTCAGGAAGGTTCTTTTAATTAACCATTGAAAACACAACTGAAGATCCAGTTTAGAGAACTTCTGGGGCTAGAAGGTAATTAATTTGGTTTCTGTCCAGCACCTTATTGGATGGACTTAATTTTTCATTTTCATCCACGTTTTAATCAATGTGCAAGCTGGAGCTCTTTCATGCTTCAGCAAGATTTAGCTACATTGCCTTTTTGATGTTAAAATAATAATTTCTTAGATTATAATAGGGAGCAGAGGAGGCAGTTAGATCCCAGTCCCACTGCTGAGTTTTTAGCAACTCTTGTCTGTCTTAGTGAAATTAGGTGTGTTTTGATGGAGATCACTTCTTCCACCCTTGAGATATTGGAAACAATGTCAAGGTCTGCCAAAGCTCCCTGGACAACCTAGACAAAACATGTCCATTGTGGGCTTTGGCTCTATGCTCTCTCATTAGAACAGAGCCTTCATTCACACAGCTGAGTAAGAAACAAGCCAATTTTGGCAAGAGCAGAGTGTCTGTATATCTGTAAGCTTGCAGCCTTCCTCACTGCATTAATCTTCAATGTTCTTATTGAAAACAAAAATGTATAAATAGCTTTAGAGCAATCTACTCCTTGGCAATAATCTTAGCACTGCTTTTCACTGAACTAACAACGAGCCTCTGATAATTTATGCGCTTTCAAAAGGAACACAAATAAGACACATTTCCAGGTAAATATAATAGACATGACATTTAATATCCTTCTTCTATTTTTTTGGTGCATCTACAATAGAAGATGTTCTTTCACAGAAAAATGAGTGTGCTTGCAATAGAAAATCAGTGGCTATTAAGGTTTCTCCTTCCAGCCATTAGCATGTGAAGTTTAATTTTAAAATTAGCAAAGCTGTTCCCAATGGGAAGAATCTCAAGGAGCTCACTGTCCTTATTTTTTGAAGCTTTGTAGCTTTTTGTGTCGCAAGGTGATTGTTGATGTTAGCCGTAATGGCTCTCACTTGGACTGGAAAAAAATAGCTTCATTGCATTTTATGAAGTTTTCCAAGAGATGTGCCAGTCATGGTGAGTTGATACTGCCCTATCCTGGGTGAGAGAGAGAGAGAGAGAGAGAGAGGGGCAAAGAAGCTTTACTCATGCACACAGAACAATTTCTGTCATTCTAGTCATAGCTTGTCTTTTAAATCTCTCTTGTATGCCCATGTAATTCTGGACAGAACGTTACCTCAGTCTGGAGAATTTTTGGGCTTGGTTTGCCATATGCTGAGTTACTCCATTTCCATGCAACACAAGCACAATCTGTGTTTGCAGTGAAGAAACCATCTCCGGGATGGCTTTCTGTTTAGAGGGGCTTGAAGCAAACTTTCAAAACAAATTACCCAGTCTGCTTTAGGTAGAGTGAACCCTCAAGATCACAGAACATCCAAATTCTGTTTCTGTAGGTAAAATCCAGATGTTATATAACCATTTCAGTCTTTTTGTGATAGCACTGGTCTTTAATTTAGGGTCTGAAGAATATTGATCATGGTTTTATTTTGGGCTTGGTTGAGTAAGGAATTCGACTTGCATGGTTTTGGAGGTTTGATGTGTTTCTATGTATTTTATAATATCCTATCATGAAGCTGAGGTTTTATGCTTTTATGGCTATTAGGATTTAATACAGAATCTAAAGCTTTTTTCATAGGAAGACCCATATGTGACATTGGATATGATACTTCATTGTGTTCTGAAATGCCCTTTTGGTTTGTGTTTTTGGGTTTTAAGCACTGCTGAGAGGAGACTTCTTTCAAGGGAAAAATAAGAGCATAATTTTTGCTTGAAGACAAGAATATATAATGGCATTTTCCCCCCTTTAATCTAAAACTTGGAGAGAACAGGAACAGCAGATTGAAAAAGAGAATGGACAAAGAGGAGTTAGAGAACAAGCCATGGTGAGATGCTTTCATGACAAGGATAAATAGTAAGGTAAGTGGTTAAGGCCTTAAGAAAGGTTAAAGAATAAACCAGATGGGTCCTTGCTGAAAAGTGTAGAAGACTTGAGTTCATTTCCTCCTTTGTGATGTTGCTGACAGAAACCTTGGCAAGATGCTTGGACTAATCCTGGAAAAGATCTGGTTTCATTTGGATGCCTGAATACATCATTGCCTTCTTAGAAACAACATTCTGCAGCAGACTAATCCTGACTCTGCCAAAACACAACCATCTGTATTTTTTACCCTACAGCACTCAGATGAGAAGGTTTTTTTTAGATAGGCTTGAACAGGTCAGCTCCTAACTTAACCCAGCCCACTTGAGCATGAGAGAGTGGCTGCTCCTCTGCCAAACTTATTGCAACTGCCCTCACATCTTACTTAGATATAGCCAGAGTTCATAAAGAACAGGTAGCAGATTAAAAATATAGAAGTTTTTTTGGAGAAGGGGGCATATGTCATTTCATTGACCCATCACTGGTTCTGGTTCCACAGTCTAAAACAAGGTGCTGGACATTTTGTGTTCCACTGCTTTCCAAGTCTTGATCTCATTCTTGTCTTCCATTGCCTTTTAATAAATAGGGCAATATGCCTACCTGACAGAGTCCTACAAGGATAAGAACAAGATTGAGGAATGGACAGTTACTGTAGGTTGTGAGTGGCTGGGGAATGAGGATCAGCCTCCTGTCTTGTGTTTGATGGTATTATCTGGACTGCTGGAGCCATAAATCTGTACCAACCTGGTATGAACTTATCCCTACTGCCAATGGCCACATCAGCACCCTCTCTGTTAACACTTCTCTTCCCAGTGCTGTTGCCTGGTGCTTGCCAGGACATGTAGTAACTGCTTTTTTTTCGAGCCTGGATGGTCTGGAAGCAGAATGAAGTTACAGTAATGGCAGTGGGTGAGTTTTGGACATTGAAATAAGAGAATGACCAATCCAGATAATCAAGACTTGATTTTATTAATAAAATTTGTATTTCCCTCTTTGAGGTGACAGTTACAAACTTTGGTTCAAAAATAAAATATGAACAGCAAGAAGTTGACTTTTGGAATCTCACTTTTACATGAATAAACGTGCATAAGAAAATACCAGTTGGAAACGAGCCAGCAGAAACTAGTACTATTTAATTTAACAATTTATAAGAAATAGAAACAAACATTTCTTTTCAAGTCTTACATATATTATGAAAAATAATTACAAAAGGATTTGTGTTGTAAAGCTAAAATGTAATTTCTACTTCCAACTACCTGAATAAAATGTTCAGAGGGAAGGCCGAGCCAACATGTTTTTTTTTGGTGAGCTTTGAATAATGAAGGGTTTGGGTCAAAGACAGCTCTTTAGGAAGCAGTCCCTCGTATGTTGCTTAGCAACTTTGTAGAATCACATGACCTAGACATATTGCATCCCTGGCCTTCAGGTGGAGTAACAGGAAGAAAAATAATTCATATTAATGGGACGGGCAAATAATGGATAGGTTATTATTCTGTGAAACCTTCAGTATCCAGTTCAGGAAACAAACATCCATCATTGCTTACATAAACATCTAAGTAAACACTGCAAAAATCCATAAATAACTGTTTCTAATCCAGTTTTTATAGCTTATTTGTAGCCCAAATAAGCAGAATGGAAACAAATCCATATGAGATTTGAAAAAAAAAAAAAAAAGAAAGCTGTATGAGTAATTTATTTCACAGATTTTAAACAGTTCTCTTACACAGAAGTTTGGTTTTTTTTTCTTACATATTTTCCCCACCCAAAAATAAAAACTTGTTTATTTTAGGTATATACAGTTATCTTGAGAAATTATGGAATTAGAGTAGAAAATAAAAAGTCTGAGGTATAGCACCATGGAACACAGCACCTTTGAAAGTGCTTTCATTATCTAAGTTCATTGTCACTGAGTGATATCAGCAGAAAGGAATTTTTTGAGTGTGCTGCTCAAGATCTTCCAGTTTTGCCACCTTAATTTTTCTGGCGACTTCAAATAACAAAGCTCTTCAACAACAATATATACAAAGGGATTTTATTATTAATCAGAAATGGAATTGGCTTCACTAGCAATTACAGTTTTATTTTTTTCAGAATACGTACACAGTATTGACAGTGTAGTTTGTAATTGTAAAATAAGAGCCAGATGCAATTCAGAGACACATGCAAGTTTTGGAAGGGGACAGAGCAGTCACAGTATAGTACTGTACATAGAATAATTACAGTTTATATTAAACACTCTCTAAACACCTCTTTGTTGTAATGGAAGGAGCACCATTGACGTTTGTTTTGTACAGCACCAAAGGAATGCAAAGGGGGTGGTCCTGAAGTGAGCCCTATGTTGTCTGTCTGTGCCACAGCATCTTTGCAAAATAAGTTTAAGTCATGTGATTCTGGCCCTACAAGGGCAATGATTACTTTCTAGATTAGACATACATACACAGCAAGACATTTTCTATGCCATCCTTATTCAAAACTTGCATGTGGCATGAAGTGGGTTGGTAGCACCAAAGTGCAACGTTTCTGTTGATCTGATTTTGTCTTAAGCTTAACCAAGGAAGCAGACAGGACCGACCTCAAATCCAAACTTCTGGTTCTGATCACCAAAGTCATTGATCATCACATCAACTATGGGCACTTGGTCTATTTTGGGTGTGTTGATTTCCAGCACCGTCTTTGCATAGCCCTTTCTTGACTGTTAAAAAAAGAAGAAAAAACCCCAAACTGTTACAGATCTGAGCATTTAACATGTGCTGTAGATCTTCATAGTTTATCTCTAAAGTGTAGAATTTTTAAATTATTGTCCTGTCACGCACCAGATATTGCAAACCCTAACTCTTGTGTTTTCTTACGATTTCATTTTAAATATCTGACATGGGATCTTCTGATTTTAGATGGAGAATGGTCCATAGGATTTTTACTTACTAAAGGAGGCCTACAAAAGAAAAATAATCTAAGATAGGTCGTGTTTCTTAGAGAATTCTCAGTTCATGTGTGTACTATTTAATAAACAATAATATTCTCACAGCAGTGCACATTTCCCTGTGAAAAAAACTTACTAATTAGCTCTGAAAGACAGAACATCCACCTGTAAGAAGAAAGACTGTAACTGCCTCACAAAATATTACAGCAGCTTTTTGGACAGGAAAGAAAGTAGTATTTTGGCAGAACTGCCAACTGCTGCAATTAGAAGCTAGCTCTGAAGGCACACCCTTGATTCCTGAAGAAGGTTCTCTAGCTCCTCTATGTATCACACAGCTGAAGTCATCACATCACTTATCAGCACTGCACTTCCTTTCCTTTATATCTGCTGAGACCCCTTTCAGCTATTCCAGGGTCTTGGAGTTCAGATGAGCATCCAAGCTGACAGATCTGAGTGTTCTCAGTTTAGCGACAGTTGCAACTTTCAGCTCTCTCTGGAGCTCTACATTTAATTTACCCTCTGTGGATAAAAAAAGTGAAATGAAAATACAAGGCACGCAGAAAGGCTGACATGAAGCAGCTGTGTGTTAGAGTCTCACTGCTAAGGGGAGGTGCTTTGCACCTCCAGAGCTGCATCTCTGCCTCAGAGCCAGGTGTATATCCTGTACACTTTCAGGTCTCTAATTCTGTGTCTCTGACTTCTCAGAAACTGCCTTCAGAATGCACCTATATAAACCTCAAAATAATTAATGAGGCTTCAACTGTCACTAGTTCTTTTGATGTCTTTGTTTCAAAGTGTTAAATAGAGACTGTTCTATTTCTGAGAAGTGACAGCAGTTGCTATGCCCACAGAGACCCTGAAAGAGGAGCGCTCAGAGAGCTGATACGTGTTTGGGCACCTCTGGGGATTGTTAGCTAAAGGAGGATTCTGAAAAGTAAAATCCACAAACTTCACTTGGCTTTGAATACACAAAACAAGAAAAAGAAATACAGAGTCACATATCAAATAATTAAATTAATTCACTATATTTGGGTACATACATAGGACTTATGTGACACGTGTTTTTGGTGTATTCAATAAATATTCTATCTGTGTATACCTTGAGTTTTAGTATAAAAATATTCTGCTTATAGGCTGCTCCTCTCATCTTTTTTGCTTCTGCTTTTCCCTTATAGTGTGCTCATACACAGTAGCATATAGTCTGCTTTCAGCACAGTGATGCTGACAGCCTGCATCCATTCCAGGTTTGTTCAATTTCTGCTGCTTGGCTTGTGGTTATTTCTTTTTTGCTACATAGGTGAAAATTGAATATGGCACTAGTGTACTGTGGTTAAAAATCTACTAAAAATCAGTATATGACAAGTAAAGTGTTTACAAAGCTCTTCTCAGAAGAAAGCTGTGAAAAGTATGTTTGTTTGATTTCTACTTTAAATGACAGGTTGGTTTTGTAAAGACTCTTTGAAGCTCTACTTACTGCACAGCCGTCGTGGAGGGCTTTGATGTAAGGATTGTTGTCATAAGACATTTCTTCATCATTGGATCCTAAGAACCTTAGTGCTTTGTCATAGCTGTCAGAGGGTGCATCGTGCCAGGCTACAGACTGGTGACAGTTATAAGTGAAATTTTGTCTGGCAGAGGCACTCAGTAGTTTAAGGAATGTCATTTGGACCATATTAATGGAATTGCCTTCAGCATCCAAATAGGAAAGCTGGAAAATATAAAAAAATTTATTAATTTATCTGTTTTCTATGGTACAATGCAAACCAAAATTATTGTTGACAAAAGAGAACCATATAACTGCCCTTCATAAATTATCAACCAACACATAACAATTAGTGAAGTTTTAAAGGTCAGTACAGCTATGACTCAGTAAATAGCTTTTTGTGATGTAGCAGTATATTTAGGATGAAGAATTACATATTTCAGCTTCATTCTACTGGGAAAGACAAAGAATTACTCCTACCTTATAGTGTAAAGCAGCAGAATCTGTTTGGTTATATCTGTTTTAATTAATCATAAATTTAGTCAGCCTGCAGCCTCAACTCTGCAAACTCAGTATATTTCCAGTTACCTAGACTGGGGTGGGGGATCTGTGCTCCAGCTGCCAGAGGCCAGATCCTCATGACCAACTGTGCAGGTGATCATTGGGATCACTGTGGGACAATGCAGACCAGGCTTCTGCTGTGCAGGGACAAAAGGCTGGGTAGCTGCTGTAATATTTAGGGCAAAAAGGCTGGGGGTCTTTTCATTATATCAGTATTTATAAAATGCCCCATGATTTGCTGATTGCTGAAGACATGTACCTGATTTGTGAATATAGTTATATTGCAGTGACAACTTACAAGTTTGCCTCGCTTAAATTCACTAAACCAAGATCCTGGGTTCTCCTTTGGCCATGATGAAATTCTAACCTGTGTGGTCAAACAGCAGAGAAAAAAGTATTTGAAACATATGTTGACAGATAATGAAGGTTTTACATTACTTGGGACAAATATCACACCAGATAATAAAGAACAGTTCTTCCTGAAATCTCAGCCATTAAAGGTCTAAAGTAAAATGTTTTTCTTGTAGGGAATGCCTTCAAATTAGTGATTTCAAATGGAATCCAAGAGAGAGTTAGTTCTGTTTGAGGGAGATGGCTGTAATCTGTTAAGAGTTGGGTAAACTGCTGGTATAAATTGTTGCTGTGAACTGTCTAAATGAGTTTTCACTAGTGTTGATGCTAATAGATCCCTGTCATTTAGGCAAGATTTCAGAAAGCCTTCCTCTACACCATATGCCCCAGCAGATGTAATCTATAACAGTGAGTAAAGACACTGTTAATAATACAGTCTTTTATATCTACTTTGCATAGGAATAAATAGATACAAATGAACCCACAAGATAAACACAGGAAGGTTTAGCTTTTAGGTGACAAATACTGAATCACGTACTGTTAGTGGCTGCTCAGCTGTGTTGCATTCTGCAATGTAGTGAAATGTTAGGAAGCAGGTGCATAGATTCCCTATCTGAAGCTGGAAATGGTATTTGTTAACTCTATGTACCATTTTACTGCTCCATTCAGATGCATGCAAATATAAATGTAATTAGAAAGACAGATACATGAGAATGTGGCAATGTAATTATCCTGTTTAGTTCAACATTGTAACTGCATAATAGGAGCTGTCAACAGCCAGCTGAAAACACAGATTGGTACTTACTCCTTCAGATTTCTTATCTGGGTAGATGCAAGTTTCCCCACCTGCTGTGAAATTGCAGTACACTTTGAAGGAGTCTCCAGAACAGCCCTGGTTAGGATCAATCCAATATTCCCCTAATACAAATGAGACAATATTTGCCTTATACAGTGGAAATGGTATTCAGAAGAACCAGGTTTTACTGCTACCTAATGGTCCTCCAAAGTTTGTAGGAAAGTTATTTTATGTGAATAGTTTAGGTCAGGGAGTAAAATCTGGAGCGATTTGCATCCTTATCTGCATGCAAAGGTGTCTGCAAGGGGTTTGGTGGGGCTGTAGCTGGCACAAACACCTAAAGCTTCCAGTGAGAGGGGTCCACCTCAAGCAAAGATCTTTTTACTCCTGGCTTATGGAGCTGCAACACCAGTGAAGGTTGGGCATGAAAAGAGCTGCATCCACGGTCCATTCAAAGGCTGTGCTTTTAAAAATCTGCTATTCTAATTAGAATGATGATTTCTTTGATGAGGGTTCTTATTTTCAGATGTTTCACAAACAGGGCAGCAACCAACTTTCTTACAACTACAGTTCTAATCCAGTCTCAACAAATAGTGGAGGTTTCAGAGAGAAATGACAAGTCCTTTCACCAGTTCTGTCTTCTGAATATGGGGCATAGACAAAGTATTTATGGGGTTTAACAATTCTGCTGATTTAGGCTGCATATTGAAAACAGTCTTTCCTTTCTGTAAGTTTTATCCCTGGAGAATTTTAATTTTAATTAACATATTTGCTTTTATTTTAACCAAAATAAGATTACTTTTATATGAAGACAGCTCTGAAGAGAAAGCAAATACTGGTAAGTGAAGAAGGTGAATGTGTTCTGTAAAAACCATTCCTTATTATGGAGGGTACTGAATCATAAAATATGTACTTTTCATATAGTGCATACACTGCTTAACTACTCCTCAAGGCAACCATCGGTTCTTATCTATCGAGAGTGAAAGCAATAAAATATTATTAAACTGTCAAAATCTATTTTTCCTCCCATTTAAAAGCAAGAAAATATTGCTTTGAACTGGGAAAAATATGCATTGCAATTGAAAAAATTATGAAAGGATGAAAATTTAGTGAAGGCTGGCTTTCATTTAAACATTTTCAGAGGGGTAAAATTATTTAGAAGAAAAAAAAGAAAACAACAGAGAATAATAAAATCAAGGTAGTTCATAGGAACACTGGGTCGCTTCATATTACTTTGCATTTTATTACACTACTACTTGGTAGCATTAAACAGTATCAAAGAAACTTCCATGCATCTTTGCTGGCTGATCTAGAAAAAACAGTGCTGATGCAGTAGAGAAAATTACTGCTTCCAGGGCTAAAAGACTAGCAAAGTTTTTGAGAATCGTTACTGAACACAAATCTCATATAATACAAATCCTGTTTCATGTTATGCTAAGTTCTTTCATCACACTCCCGTTTTGATTGTCCTGGAAATGCAAGGCCCACCTTTCAAAACAACAACTGCTTTTTATTCATCACTTTAAAAGGTTTTAACTTGAAAACCAGATCAGGTTGTGTATTTAAATAACTTTGACTCTTACCAAAAGAACGTCTTACATTTTTAAACTTTTATGCCTGTTAAAATAGACTCAGTGAGACTGTATTTGTTGAGCAACTGTAAGAGCCATCTACCAGTAATGGATTAATGGTGCCCAAGTGCCCTGGCAGAGCCCAGGCTGAGCCAGGTGTGCCTGTGCTGTGCAATAGGAGCTCACCGTCGGGGAATTCAGGGTGGCAGAGCTGCAGATCTTTGCAGGTCCGGGCTGGGTTATTCTGAGTGCCCATGGGGAACTTCATGTGCTCAATATCTTGCTTCAGTGAATTCAGGGAGCCAAAGATCTCCTCCATGCCATCGGAATAATCCAGAATATTATCACCAGCATCAGATAACATATAGTCAGGAGATCTTCTTGTTTTCTTGGGTGACTGGATTGGCAGTGGCTGGATTACCTCACCTGGAGGGCCCTAAGTGGAAAACAACATATCTAATTAAATCTGTTTATTTTTCAGCAGAGAAGAACCACAGAATGTGGCTTGGAGATACTTTGAATAGGCTTTCTTCAAGGTATTTATTTCTTTATTTTACCTTTTTCTTTCTTTAGATTCATAGCTATGTGTTTGATTTACTTGGGGAAAAAAAAAATTGTAAAAGGCCAAACAATTGTGCTCTAAACTCTTTTCATTACACCGATTTTTGGGACAGAGTGTGTTGACCTCTCAAAAGTGACATGCAGAACTGACTTACAGTTGCCTCTGTATTCCTGTTAATTCCCTCAAGCACAGACATATTCTGTGAAAATTGAAAACTCTGGATGTTTCCTATGATAAAAGTTGAAAATTCCACTTGGGGTCTAGGAAGCAATATTTAGTTTCAAGAAATAAAACACCTTACTCAGATTTGGACTCTTCATTTCAGTTTGTTACAATATAAAAAACAAATATGGAAACAGAAGAGTATCATCAGGGAAAACCAGTAGAATTCTGTTTTCTGTGCTTCAATATAACACATTAAATAATTATTGCATGAGAGGCTTCTTTGTCTGGGGGGGTTTATAGGATTTTTTTTTTGGTGTGTTCTTTTTGTTTTTTTAAATTTGTTTGCTTTAAGTTTCTTCTGGATTTTTCAGTGCAAATATGTATTTCTGTGCCTGGTGGACCTGTGTTTTCTGAAAAATGAATTTTCAAACAATCATTCATCTTTTAGTTCCCAAACGTTGTTTTCTACCCTTGTCAAAATGGGTTAATCATGTCAGTGTAATGCAAGAAAAGAATTCTTACGTACTGGAGGACCAGGTGGACCAGGTAAGCCACTGTCACCCTTCTGACCAGCAGGACCCTACAAGAGCAGTGGAAGAAGTGCAGTGTTGACCATGCTACACAACATTTAAAAATAACACACACAAAAGCTAAGGAAAAGAGCAGAAAGGTATAGAGGAGAGTTACTCACACTGGATCCTTTGGAACCTTTGGGACCCTGGGGACCCTGTGGGCAAGAACATACAACTCTGGTTGGAGTGTATTGCACACAGCTTAGGGGTGTTTAGAACAGGAAGGCTGGATGAAATTACTTACAGGTAATCCAGGAGGACCAGGGGGTCCAAGTGGGCCAGCAGGACCAGAAATTCCCTAAAAAGGAATAAGAGAATAAGCACAGAACTAAAGTATTCTGTATACTGGACTGTGTTAAAAAATAATATCTATGAAAAAGGTAGTCCCATAAAGTGTCCAAATGTGCTGAGTTTTGAGTTAGGCAAATTGCAGGCCAAAATAGTTGTCAAGTTTAAAATATTATCTGACAATCTGAGTTGCTTGTAGTTGTTCTACACTGACTGAAGTGGATTGTCACAGCTGTCTTCCTCTTCAGATTGGGCTTGGAAACCTCACATTTTACACATTGCCCTAAAACGTGGCTTTGTAACTAAGAGAGAGTTGCTTTGGGCAATGCAGTTAGTAAACGTGATGAGATTGCTGCTGCTACTTCTATCTTGTTGCTAACTTGCTCTGTGTGCATATTGGGTTGTATGTGTTTCCTTCATTTTCTCAAACAGTCTATAATCTCATTTTAAGATGTTTAATTTTTCTGTGTTTGTACAATACCTTATAAAGTTTTAACCTCTTGCAGGAGACTCTGGATGTTAAATGTTTATAACAACTTTATGTCTTTCAAAATAAAGCCTGGAATATATAAACACAAGTGTGTTGTACTCACTGCATCACCCTTGGCTCCAGGAGATCCCTGTGGGCCAGGAAGACCCCTATCACCCTTTTCACCCTGTTCTCCTGGAGGTCCAATCAAGCCAATCAAACCAGGATGTCCCTAAACAAGATTTAAGAAAAAATAGTTAAGACACATTAAAGTAAATGAGTTTTGCAAACACATAAATTAGACCTTTCACATGTTAACACTGTTGCTTGTCAACAGTCAGCCTGAGAACAAATTATTCTAAAGGCATATTTATTGTTGTTAGACGGTCTTTCAAACTTTCAGATTATTTGCAAGTCGTGACTGCTTATTCAGTGAAATATCTAAGTGCAAGGTAGTCCTTACTGAAACTGCTACAGAAATCACAGTACTCTGGGCACAAATTTCATACCAGTTTTCACATGTGAGATGCTATCAGCATGTCAGAGTTCCACATGTGATATGGCTGCATAAACAGTGGATCCAAGCAGATAAACAAAACCTGCAGGTCACAAGGCACAGTCATATTCATGTCTCTTTCTCTACAGTTTTTCTCTGATAGCCAAGCAATCAATATATTGTTGGGACTCCGTATGAAAATGCTATCCCAGATGTCTCAATCCATTATTTCAAAAGAAATTATTATAGCTGTAAAATATTTATATTTGTTCTTTTAGAATAAAAATGGACAATACTCATTATTTCTACTTGATTTGTTCTTGTAAATCTAACAGTTCTCTTTACATTAATATCTTTGGGATTTTCATTGCAGGTCACATGTTCAATAGACTGCCACACAGGCCGTAAGCTTTTTCTTTCTAGGACTTTCCAGGATACTGGATATTTTTAAGACTTCATTATGACTATTAAGGCTGTGGGAAGCTGTTTGATAGGCGCAGTACAATGCCTTGCTGATACAAACTCTACTGCTACTTTCTGCTAATTTTATACAGATTTTAGACTGGGCTGAAGTTACAAAGACACGACCAAGTAGCAAAGCATACCTTCTCTCCTTTGGAACCTGGGTCTCCTTTCAGTCCAGGCAAGCCAGGAGGGCCCTATATAAATCAAGGGAAGTAATGTTAAAATAAATTTTAACATCCTGCTCAGATCATGTTTTCTTGAAACGTTATTAAAAGCAGTTCAAATCAAAGTACACACACTCAGTGGTTGATGGTTGCGGTTGATGATGTGATTTAGAGCCCAAGATGAAGTTGAAATGTACATTTAAAAAATCATAATGATACTACAGTGGTAATTAAATTACTTTATAATTACAAATCTATAAAGAGTTGTATGAATAGAAGTCTATGAAGCAGAGGGTCAACTAAATTCTTGATTTCCGAGAAATCTTTAGATTTTATAAGAACAGCAATGCTGGTTTTATGTGATTTGTACAGAATGAGGTAAAAGCAGACCATGCAGTGCCTGTGCAAAATACTTGAATTTTTCAGTGGCTGTTAATCGCACACTGCACATGTGCCCACGAGGAGCAGAGCTGCTATGCTAAGTCTGTGTCTCCTCACCACTGCTCTCCTGGCAGCAGTGGACAGTGGAGTCCTGCTATGGATAGGAGTGGTAAGAGACCTTTTCCACCTGACACATATTCAAAAATGCCATATTTCATGTACAAAATATTATTCAGTGCTTAAGCTTTCCATCTCCACTTCAGGATATCACTAGATGCAAAAGCCTAGGCAAATACATATTTCATGAATGAAATGTACAATTTTTAAGCTTTTGGAATGCAGAATGAGACTTTTCACCTGCAGTGTGCTGTGCTCTACTGCAAATCAGGCTTCATACTATCCTGATAGCAATCTCCTGTGGAGGATGGGAGGGGAAGGAGGGAAATCTAACCTCAGAAACTTTTACATATCTACTTTACTTTCTTAAAATCCAAAATTAAGTTGCAGCAATGCATTGAGAAGTTCTTGTTGAGCTGACAGGAAGTCTGTGCATTTGTAAGCATATAGTTCATTACTATACTCAGATACAGATTTTAACAGAATATTTAAACTCTCAAATATTGGAAGAGATCTTTTGGTGATGTTTTTGGAAGCTTCTGTGACTGACATGTGGGAAAAGGATGCTCACCAGAGGTCCGGGGGGGCCATCCTGACCTGGTGCTCCAGGCATACCTTGTTCTCCCTAGAACAAACAAAAAGCTGGCTTTACCAGAGTATATACAGGAAATGCAACATTTAAAAGATTATGTGCTCTGTTACTTACCACAGGGCCAGGAATGCCCCGGAGACCCTCTGGGCCAGGTTTTCCTGCAGGTCCCTGTGGACCAACTGGCCCTGTTTTTCCAGGAGCTCCTTCTGCACCAGGCTCACCCTGGAAAGAACAGACCGGGTCAGAGAGGGAGGGCTGGCTGAGTTTGGCACTGGAGGGATGTACAAGGGGCACAGTGCTTTTTAAAAGCCAGAGTTCTGCACAGGATGATTTCCTGAGTGCAATGTCTCTGGCTTCACAGGGAGATGTGGTGCCAGCAGAGCAGACTCCCCTTGCTTGTTATAGGTGAGCTGTGTTGGGCCTGCACTGCTGGGTCCACTCCATTACATATGGCTACTAATTCTGGGTCTGAATTTAGATTTTACCCATTACCTATTACTACTTTGAAAAGTTCCACACTCAGCGCATCATAAGTAATTTACTTTTAATTTATAAATAGTTTCTATTTCTATGCTTCAAAAATAAAAACTTCAGTGTATTACCTTTGCACCTTTTTCACCTTGTCTGCCTTCAGCACCTGTTGCTCCAGGGGGGCCCTGCAAAAGATGGACACTGAGCTCATAATCTCAGTTTTTTTCAAATATAGCCAGTGAAAAAAATTCTGAAAGTGCAATTCCCACTACACTCATAAGTAGCAAATGCTTAAAAAATAACATTAAATTTCTTTTTTGGACATTTTTATTCACAGGATAAAAAAAATACTGAACAGCTCTTATTCCCCTATAAAATTTTCTGGGTTTTTAGAAGACCTAAAAGATGATGAGGTTCAAACCAAAGAATTAGCCTGGGGAAAAAAAAAACCCACAAAACCAGAACAGGATATAAAAGAAAAAAGGCAATACTAATTTATATGTATAATAACAATTAATTTTAAACTTTCTTCGCATTGACTTATATCTATTAACTGCACTTTATCCACTGATTCCACAAAGGCCTCTCTTTCTACAGTGCACAGCGTGGCAAATACTTCTTTATTCTCTAAGGCAGGGATGGGCCCAGTAAGGGGCCTGATTACATTTGGTCAGCCAAAAGTTGACATATTGTCCACTAAATATGAAACTGAAGACTGAAAAGACATTTTTCTCCTCCAAAACATCAAGGGCTTATTTTTAGGTCAGGTAATTAATATTCATAGCTTCAGTTATGAACAGGAGTAGTGTCTAGAATTTAATGTACTCTTTAGAAAATGGTTCTCTTATATGCTCATTTTAGAAAAGATGCACTCAAGATAATGGACCAACTGTTCTCCTACAAGGTTAATTTTTAGCCTGGGAAATATCTTTATTACAAGTTGCTATTTCTTGCCAACCAATGAGCAGCTTAAAGGAAAATAAAAGAAAAGTGACCGTGATCAAATGCTGTGATTTTGTGAATCTATATAAGATCATCTGTTCATTTATGCAACAAACAGATTGTTATGTAGAAACTAAAAAAAACCCAACAAAACAAAACAACAACAACAAAAAAAATCCCACAAAAAACAAAAACAACCTTCTGAAGACCAGCAACAAGAAAAATTCAATTTTTTCCATTTGTTTACTACTTCTTACTTCTTAACAACAGAGAGAGAAACAATTCAGGCTCCTTAAAGGTAAAGCACCAGAACACAATTTTAATTTTAAAGATAAGAACTGTGCTTCCAGTCAAGCATCTGCCTGTTTGCTTTGTGAGCTCAGTGTTTGACCAAAAGCCATTTTTTTTTTTATTAGAGCTGAATTTAGCCCAGACATTTTATAGCCTGATATATTTCACTATCCACTGCTATTGGCACATACCTTGAGCTACTCCACTGGTTTTAGTTCCTGGAAATTTATATTCATTTTATAGCTAATTACATAGAAGTATATTAAGATTATTCATTTGCTTCTGAAATTGAGCTTTCTCCAGGGTGACACTGAACATCTGCAGCACTGAATGAACCTTTTGGACAACAGAGATAGTTCAGACTTTACATCAAAGATAATGCCAAATTAATTGAATTACCCCCAGAGGACTTTGACCATTCGTTGTGGGTATCAACAGCTTTTTTTCTCTGGTATTTTTAAGAGCTGTAAGGGGTAAAGGACTTAGTTTTATTTCTTCAAAATACAAAGAAGCTTAAAAGCCCTGAGCCAATTGCTGACTCTTCAAAACAGGAAGAATATTTTAAATCCCTGCTGTTCCAGTAATAATAATGTCTGATGCATGTACCCCTTTATGCAGGTTGTAATTTGTTGGGTGGATCACAGTTTACAGTGATAACAAGAAAGATCAACAGGTACATAAATAAATTCAGAAGCATTTCAGAAACATGACTTTTTTTCTTACATGAATTAATTTGCATGCCCTTTGCCGTTACTGCTTGAAAATTCCTTGCCCTGAGGTTCCCATATGGAATATAATGCACGCTATCCAAGAAACTGAAAAGGGTTGAATGTGGCAGTTTGTACTTGAGAAACACGGTCTCTGCATAACCTAGAAATGCAGCTGCAGCATGAATTAATGAGCAGGGCTGAGCCCACAGTGCTGGCTGACACAGGAGGACAATGACTGACGAGTGCCAAGCAAGGGGTGCTCATGATGAGGCAGTGCCAAGGCTGCCCCAGGCACTGAGCTGCTGCAGGAGCTGCTGGCCTGGCACAGCCGGGCTTCTGCAGACACCAAGTGCTCACTGTTATTTATCTCACCTGCCTACACTGCCCTTCGTGGAGCGGCCGGGAAGTTTAACTGACAGAAAGCATCTCAGGAACAGGATTTTACCTTAATGCACAATTCTCACCCTCATCACCCCAGCTACCGTGCTGATTTTTATCAACATTGCACTGTAATTTTGGACATTCTGCCTCATACATTTTATGAGCCAAGAAGACAAAAGAAATCATGCAGAAACAAACTCTTTCTTAATTTTTATAATGTGAACCTATTGAATATTTTTCCCTGTTCTTACATATTACAATAAAAGAGTTTAAATTGTTGTTTATAGCTGTCTGTCATCTGGCTTAGAACATGATTTCCAACACAGAAAACAATTATCACATTTCATCAGCCTGTTGAGACAGGAACCTGGCATATTGTTAGGTATTCTCTGCTTTTGCAATCAAGAGAGAAAATCAACTTAATTTTTAAGTGGTGAGTACACCCTGCTGATGCAGCATCATGCTGTAGCCAAAATGGAAAAAAAAAAAAAACAACCTCCTTCATAGAAACACTTTATTTTTTTTCCCAAATTATTCAACATTGTATTTAAAGGCAACAAGCCAAATAAACTTCTGCTTTGCAAAATTGCTGGCTTTGCTTCAGTATTGACATATTTTCTTTTAATGGAAGAAGATGGTATAGCCTCCAGTTGAGAACAAAATATATCTTAGTCTTGAGCATCAAATTCTAATACTTTTTGGTTGGTATATGGAAGTTTATGTGTGTGTGTGATGTGGACATCTTGTTGTCACTCCTGGGGAAAGCAGCCCAGCAGCAGATCCCAAAGCTCAAATGCCTGGCACACTGAAGGGCTGGGAGCAGCACAGGCAAGGAGGGCTGTCTGTGCTGATCTGTATTCATTGCATATTGATCTGAAGGACAAATACTCTCTGATGGTGTCTTGTCCTCATGGTATTTTTAACATTTATCAGATGGAAATGAATGTCAATGAATTCAAACTAGTGATGTTACCCTATACTGTATGGGAAACAAAAAAGAAGTAATCCCAAAAGTAAGAACAAGGGATTAAATTTCAGAAAACTAATAACAACATAACTGTAAGGGGTTCAGTCTGTATCTCTATTTCTAGATAAACAGCCACAATTACTACAATTACTTGCAGCTAAATTGCATTGATGTATAAAGCCTTCTGTACATGCATTTTTCTGATTTGGTGCATGCACAGATTATTTAAGAAGTCAGAAGTTGTTAAACAAGAATTACTATTTAATGTTTTTTTTTAATCACTTTAAAAGACTTTATCAATTACTGTGTCACAAAAGTCACCCTTTGTAAATTATAGTTTTGACATAAATTTCTTAGATACAATGAAAAAATGATTTATGTCCATGTCTTTCACTAGAATTTGCTTCCCAGAGAGAGCTGGGAAAACTTTGAAACTCTATAAATAAACAGAGATTGCTCAAAACTCTGACACCTGGTAATAAACATGATTTCAAAAGACCAGGCAGTAAAACTGAGGTTGGGTCAGTTAAAAAATAGAATGGAAAAGGGGAATGAAAATTAATAACAAAATAAACAAGGAGCCTATTGTTGAGGATTTCAAAAGTCTTTAGTTAAAAATAAGAATTCTGATCTCTGCCAGCTCATTATGTCAGAGTCACAAGAACAAAAAAATGAGGTGGAATATTGCTTTCTAGTAGTATAGACAGAGCTGCACCTCCCAGACAGCAATATTGCTACTGAAACTGTGTGGCCTTCTCAATCCAAATTAAAAGGCTCTTGTTAGGGCTTCTTCTTGAAATTGATTCCACCATACAAGTGATGAAAACCAAAGAAAAACATTTTTTCCAGCTAAGTATGAACCTTTCAGTCTTTCACTGCTTCTTTCTGGTGTAACAGCAATATAATACAGATTCCCTACAAGTTTGAAACATTCTAGTATACGAGTAATGTAGAATCTGATTCTACAAAATGTTTTCTTCAAAATTCAGAAAGGGGTTACATTGCAGTATTTACCATGCATTTTCCTTAAATTGGAAATACGTCAAACCACAGATAACATGGAATTTGTGCTTTGAAATTGGGTTTCTTGTCTTGGTACAATCAGATAGAATATAGTCCATCTGTGAGAGTGAGCTATGGCCTTTCTGTATAATAAAGCATGAAGTTTTAATTTGATGTCAAGCACACATACTAATTGCTAATATTCAATAGAGCCATATTTCAGTTCAGTTGCTAATGCTACCATAATAATTTAGAATATTATAAATACTTTGCATGTTCGTGGAGCAAATAGATGACTGTGTAAAATAAATAAAACTAATTAGGCATATCAGTTCACTCAAGTCCATTGAATCAAACAATTTAACATATTTTGTTAAATAATTCTCAGCTTACCTTTAATAATGCCACTTCTTTTGTTTTTTAAAGTCTAAAAACTGCATCGAATTGCTCTCTGAAGCAGACCTAAGGGTTCATGTATCTCCTACAGTTCTTTGACTGCAACATTATTTACTGGGTTTGATTAGCTGTATTTGTAAAGCCTGTGAACCTTCAAAGGCTTTAGAAATAATGGAATAGCTTAGGAGTTACAGAAATATCTACCTGTTAATTTTGTATGCAGAGGGGATGACATAGTTTTGCACAGTAGCTGCATTGAAATTATTTTATTTCCGAGACTTAAGACACCAACACAGACACATTCTTCCTGCTCCAATAGCAGACATGTGCCTAAAGAAGATGTCTGCTATTACTGTCATACCAACTCACTCCTGTTAGCAGCCTGATTCAGTAGACACTGAAGTCTTGAGTGAAAAGAAAAAGCACCTTTATGGGCAAGCAGTACATTGTTCCCTATGTATTTTTGTTCTTATATTCCATGTTAGCCATAAAGAGCTTTCTCTGCTGTTTCTATGTTTTCATTTCTCTCATTACATTACTGAAAAGAAATGACAAACGTCACATTTGAGTGTCCCAGCATGGAACAAGTAGGTGAAATTCTCTAGGACACAGTGTCTCAGAAAGAGAAGTATACAAGAGGACATGAGATATTCCTTACTCTTTTCCCAGGAGGACCAGGTGGGCCAGCTTCACCTGAAGGACCTGGTGGACCCTGCAACAGAAAATTAAAACTTAGCAGTAATGAAGGATGAAGTTCTCATCTTTATTAAATACCATGGACATCTGCCATTTGTTAGCCTCTTTCAATGGACAGAATCTACAAGAATAGAACTTTGATGCTTAATATGGTTGTTGCTCAGATACTACTTAAGATCTTGGCTTAATTTCATTAGCTCAGCTAATGAAGATTATTTGGCTGCAGCATTTCTTTCTTATGCTCAGAGTTGCTCTGTTTTTAGTGTGCATCAGCAGCTTCAGCACAAATCCTTTGACCCATCACTAATTCTAAAAGAAATTGAGCTCCTGCTTAGTTGTGTTACTGTAATATGGGCAGTTCTACCTCTGTAAGGAAATAAATAGTTGTTTTTCAGTATAATAGAAAAAGCATCCACTCTGAAAATATTTTTTAGAGTGTGACTACATAGAAACCACTGATTTGGCAGAAGATACTTTCTTATCATCAGAGAGATCATGCAGGTAAAATAAAATGAGAGAAAAATCTTACAGGTTGACCAGGATCACCGTCTTCACCCTTCTCTCCACCAACACCATCCTGACCCTGCAGAATTAAAGGAAAAGAAACAAAATTAAATTCAGCTAATTTAAGCCACTAACTTTGATATATGAAATACAAGAGCACTATTTTTATACAGAGCATTTTTTCCCGAAGACTTTATTTTTCAAAACTTTTAAAATATTTCTAAACATTTTCAAGCCTCGAGAAATGCATGAACAGAAAAGCAATGGATCTTACAGGCAAGAGCTCATCCCCTGACAAGAAAGAGACAGGGTCAACTAGAATTAAGAGCAAACTAAGACTAGGGCCTAAAATTGTTTTTAAGGTATACTTACAGCTGGACCAGGTTCCCCAGGGGGACCAGGATCTCCAGGAAAACCTACTGGGCCCTAGATAGATCAGGAAAAAAAGCAAGGAATGTGTCATCCATTACCAAGCATGTAGCATTCATCACAAATCTTTTATGAAGCATATAATGAACGTAGTGCAGTTGTAGGAAATGCTATGGTTCTATATTCACACAACTTCAGCAATGCTTCACAGTGGTTTGGGTTAGAATTATGAAGCTCACTTACTGGGTTACCCTTAGGCCCATCATCACCTGGAGGTCCTTTAGCACCTGGTGGTCCAGCTGCTCCAGGTGGACCAGCTTCACCTTTTTCTCCCCTTTCACCTTTTGGGCCCTGTGGAAAACACATAAACACAAAATTGTCATCTGGAAATGGAGTGGACAAAAAAAGGATCACAATGGCAAACTCATTTTTCAGACAAGGGCCATGTCACTCCACAATAAATACTGGCATGTGAGTGGGAAATTAGGATGTCTCAGGTGAAATGCCAAATCCTGTGCCCAGTTTGCAACAGTGAACTGTTTCTAGAAAGAAAAACACACAAGCCAAAGTTAATACTTATGGAGGAAAAAATAACCTTTTGGGAACTCTCCATCCTCCATTATGTGATCCTCCAAAATGTGGCTATGATTATATGGAAAAAAAATCTAAAGGTGTAAGTTCTTCACTGAAAATTCAAAGAAAACATGCAAGTACACAAGTGATCTTGAGGAAATGCTTAATAAAGCAAGCACTGCCAGATACCTCAGTTCTCCACAATAAATGTTAATGATAAGACAGCAAAATACTCACAGCTGTTCCAGATTCTCCAGGAGGTCCAGGGTTACCAGCTTCTCCAGGCTCACCCTATAGATGCATAAAAATAAACTTATTAGGGAGAATATTTCTATGAATTTACTTCTGTTATTACATATTCTTTCCATATTATTTATGTAAACAGCTTGTAAGAACTGGTTTTTGTTTGGTCTACCTAGAGGGGGTTCAGTTATTTATATGGTTTTGCAGAACTGGCGTCTGAAATTTGAGAGATAATACATCAAACTAATATTTTCCTGAGCCAGGGAGACTAAATTTTCCTTTGGGCTTTGGAAGATGTTCCCCTTTATTATCCCATATACTGCAAATTTCCTGTTTGTGATTATTGCTATAGCTACTGTTAGAAGAAGAAAAAAATATACAAAGAAAAACCCAAGGATGAAATAATAGCATCAGGTAGAAAAGCTTTCTCCACAGGCTACAGAGGTGTGTGCTATGTATTTACCAGTGATGGAATTTATTTCATGAAGCAGATGGTTTTCAGGATGATACCATATGAAAAGAAAATCTGTGCAAGTAAAAGATTGTGCACTATTAAGTGAACATTTAAGATAATTCAGTCTCCTTCTGAGCTAATACACAGTGTTATCTCAAGGACTGGCTTTTAAATTCTTCATTTTAAAGATTAGTTATGACCAATTATTTTCTAACTCAGTGGTCTGATGCATAAACTTTTATAGAAAACTCTTCTGTTAGTAGAATATTTACTTATTAGCATCAGAGAGACACAAATCATGGAAGGGTAACAAAATATGCTTTGTGATTGTTACGGAGTGCTTAGATAAGAAATACACACTTGGAAAAATCCCAAAGGATTTTTCAATACGACTGCTAATGGGGGGAATCCCCCCCCCCCCCCCCCCCCAAATATACTCTTTTTTCCAAACCAAATGAATGTTGCCAATAACTACATCTACGAACAAGAGTAGTTCAGTGCTGAAAATGCATTTTACCCAATCAATTACTGAATTCATAGAATTGGAATGAATTTGTGTATCCTTCCTAACCTGCGTGACCTGCACACCCCTCTTCATTTTACGACAATTCATTAAATTCATTTCCAAGTGGTCAGTATGAAATTGTAAATCATAAAATACAATTTTAAACCAAAACTCATGGTGTAGATACTGAACTATTTCTCAGAGAAGCTCATAACAGCATGATAACTTCACTGGGACCAGAATTTGGCTCAGTGCAAATATTTCACTAGATTAAAGGAAAATATGTCAGTACCCCTCAACTGAATTCCTGACTAGGATAATTAACAGATAACCAACATTTTAGGAGCAATATTAAAATGCCCTTTAAAAAGGGCACTATTAAAGGGTGAATGTATCTTTAGAAACTCGGGTATGTATTATTAGATAAACTTGTAGGAACCTCGAAAATTAATGATCCCTTTTAGTTTTTAATATTAATTTGCTTATGTGATGTAGCATTCATTTTTAAACAAAACAAAGCAAAACCCATAGTGGATGCTTCAGGTCAATAAGTGTTAAGTATGTTTTCTAGGAAAATTCATAATCTTCATTTCCTTATTCTTTTCACAGCATTTACTGAGTCTGAAGCATCATTAGCACTGGGGTTTTGGCCATGCCTACTATCAATCAAATGAGATTCTTGTAGCAACAGAGAATGAAGTGTGGAATCAGCAAAAATATGTTATTCCAGTAAGTAGCCATACTATATCCACAGAGTCCACTATATAGAGCTTTTCCAAAGCTGAGCCCATGGCAGGACAAAATAAAGCAGGGACATAAGAGAACTGATTGTGCACAGTCTTTGCTGACAAGCACTTGTGCAGTGTGATGCCCTTGGCAGCTTCTCAGAGAGAGAGTTCTTTTTTTTCCCTAACGATACTTTAATTTATGACAATCCACATTTGATTTATAATACAATTCTTGCCCTTCCTGTTGATAAACACATCTTCATTCTACCCTGCAACACTGGGCTCCCTCTGACCTGCACTTGGGAGCATGGGGATAGCACTGGGAGTGCCTACTCCAGCACACACAGTGATGTTGGCTCTGTGCACAGCAGCTCCCCACCAAGCAGCAGCATGGGAAACAGAAATTGGAAGGGATAGAAAATGTCAAGGTGTTCCCTTAAAGGGCATTTGTGAAAGATGAGACCAGTTAAAGTTTCATCTCACGTTAATATTTCTATATCATTGTTCTACTAAAAATGTGCCTCTTTCATGTATGCAGTCCTTGTTTTATCTGACAGTGATTTCTATATTCCAAGTATTAAGTACTATGCAATGCTGTATTTGGTTTAGATAACTGCTAAGGGAGTTAAATAGTGTTTTGTTAGAGAAGTTTGTAGATGATATATATTTACAGAGTGCATATTTATAACTACTAAAACCTGTGTAATCTAAAACTATTGTTGGCCCTAGTCTTTCTTTTCATTTTTAGTAACAATGGCATTAATTCAGAATCTGATGCACCTTCTCCATGGGAAATATTTCATGTTCTGTTGGGAAACAGATTTTATGATCTAATAATAGATTTATTCCATCTGTGGGGATTTTTCTCTCATTTGTTAGCAGCTTAGATCTTTTAAAAGTTACTGTGGTCTTTCTTAGGCAAAGCCTTCCTCTGACAGAATTTCAAAAAGGAAAGACAGACACTTTGAACTACAAAGGGTTGTGCCATTTTGCAGACATGCTTAATTCTGAAAACCTCCTTGGATTAAGCAAGCAGATGGTTTCTACCAAGCTAGGCAAAGGAGTTTGAAAGTTAACATTTAAAAAACATTATTAAAAAGTTTTAAGGTTTAAAAAAAGTTGCTTTCCTTATGATCAGTTCTAGAGAACTGTCCATACAAAGCAGAGATAGTGGATAGAAGGCTGCCACCTTTTGGTTAAATTCTGGGACAGGGTGTTTCATTTTATAACAATGAGAGGCAACTTTCCAACCGACTGGGTTGTGAAAAGTTGGTTTTGCTCCTTTTTGCCATTCTCACAAAAACAAGACAAAACAAAACAAAAGAGAGAAATTGTAACTCTAGAAGAGAATTCCTTTTGCATAGGTGTCCATATGTGTTATATATAATGGCTCTGTGGAGAAATAAATTTAATTCAGAGAAATTCTAAAGGCTGTGTTTTCGGGGAGGGCTCTTGTTTACAAGCATGTTGAAGAGATGGAGAAGAATGAGAAAAAACCACAGTCAGTAGGTCATGTAAAGTTTTCAAAGTAATTTGTTAGGATGGATATTCAGGTAGCCTAAACTGTCAAAGACACACCTTAATTAGCAGTGTTTATACATATGTGTGTGTAAAAATAATATGCACACATGAAATTTCTGCCAACACTTATCAAACGTGTTTCTAAATTTAGAGCCAGGATACTCAATTGATTTTGTCCTCTCACTTGCATCTGCAATATAAATCAGTGATTTAGCATGAGAACTATTGATCTCACTTGTTTACTGCGTTGGACTCCTTATTAGTGTACTACTTTGGAAATGTAAACCCAGATGAGTGTAGTGGTTTTCTAACACCAGACTTTTTCATGCAGTAAACCAGGTCTAAACTCTAAGAGGATACAGAACAAATGCTTAGGTTCTGCAGATGCTGGTTTTGCATTGCTCTCTAACTCTGATGGTTTATAAGGTGCTGTGGAAGGGAGAGGGGGTTACAAGAACAGCACAGTGCTCAGTGCAATTATCACAAATTAATCTAAATTAGAAAGGCAAATTTATTTCATTAGGTTTTGTGGAAGTAGGGTTAATTACTTGATCTGTTTCCCCCTTGTTGTAAATTCTTATGTAGCTACTAAGGCATAGGTTACAGAAGTCATGAGCAACTTCCTGGCTATTTAGAATATCTGCATGTTAGACCTTTGATATCAGACTAGAGATAAGCATGTGTAGGTACATTTTGGTTTTCCATTTTTCTTAATTAAAAGCAGAAGAAAGAGACTGCTCTCAGTGTGGCAGCTGCATTTAAGTGGTTCTGCTGAGTGTGAGGCTGCCAGGCCCTCGTGGAGGTTATGCCATTAATAATGCAGGGCTACAGGAACATTTGCAGCAAGGATGCCTTTGAACATTCAGGCCCTTGTGTGCAGAGCAGGGCAAACAACAAGCTCATTAAAAATGCATGGCACTAAGTGTGACAAAAATTGTTTATCTCTGCCAGAAGATAAGGGGGCTTTGAAACCCCTGTATTAATGTAAAAACATCTCGTGGTCAAAGCATAAAAATATGCAAATCTACTTCTCTCCTCAACAGTGACAGGGATGATGCCAAAATGTTTTTCCACATTCTACACTCACTGCAGTGAATTATCTGTAGTATGGTGTGTCTTTCCTGAAAGGGGTGCAGAGACCAAAGCATGCTGACATAATAAGAAAAACATTGGGGTAAAAATGTGTGGGAAGAAAAGGAAAGGAAAAAATACATGTTTTGTTTAAAAGCATGACCTGCCCTCCCATTGCAGAAACTCTCCATGACAAAACAGCTCCTGATGATATCTCAGCTTGAAATCTCATTAAATGGAACTGAAATTAAGAAGGAAGATATCCTAACAAGGAAAATACCCTAGCATGTACTAAAACCTGTGGAGAAGAAAGGAAGAAAGTAATTACAATTAATATAAACTTCCAAATAATACACTCGGAAGCTTCCCTTTGTGAATGCAGAGAATATGGGATATAAACTGGAGGAGATAAAAAATGACAACCAAGTGATAAACAGTCTGAACTTCATGTTCGTGAATGAAATTTCATGGCCTAATCATCACAAACACTGATTCTAAATCACACAGATGAGTTGCAGGGAGAAACAAAGGAGGATGGAGTTCAATATAAAGCACTGTGTTTAGACAATGACTGGAATATAATTTCTTCATGAAACACTGAAAATTAAAGAGGTGACTGAAACCAATGGCAAAATTCCTGTCAAGTTCAATGTGCCAAAATATTTTACAAGGTGGGGTTTTTGAAGCACTGAATATATTTGAGTGTTACTCTAGATGTTCTTATAATTAACATTTTTCTCAGTAGTGGTCACAGGAAAATTTTTCCTTCCCACAATGCCGATTATTTTCTGTATTCCACTGACATACAGACTCTCTTTTCCCAGTAACTTTTTATTTCTCTCAATTCTTAGATTGTGTCACATTTTTTGGTACCCTTCCCAGAGAGAAAAAACAAATTCATGAGGCCAAGGTCTCTTTTAAAGTAGTCTGGATGAACAATGTCATGAACTTGTGACATTAGAAGGAATATCCTTTGTTAATAACGTAGTCAAGCAGGAGAACATCGTGTCTTATGCTTTTTGTGCAATTTTGGGGAAAAGAGATTGAAAACACGAGAATGTTGCTGCTCCCAGGAGATGAGCTGATGCTCAGAGCCACATCCTGAGAAAGAAGCACTGCAGTGAAGCACTGCCAGCTTGACACAATGACATCTGCTTGGGCTCAGTACCCTCTGGTCTCAAAGGGCAATAGGGGAGACAGAGTAGGATGTTTCTCCATCAAACCAAACATTATGTTATATCATTCTATAATAAGCACTGGCAAGTGATTTAGTTATTGGGAATGCAGAAGAAGAACCACGAAACATGAACATTCTTTTAAAAGACTATTTTAGTCTGAAAAAGGGAAATCTTGCTTTATGTTCTGAAAAGTTGACAATATGGAAAGCTTTCTAAAAAACTGTCAGTACTGACATTCCTAGAGATCTCTTTTCTAGGATTCACTGTCATCAGTGTTTGAATATATGTGATACTCTGTGGCAAATCATTAAATACTCAAGAGCAATCTACATAGTTTCTCAGTAAGCAATTTATATAGTGGCCTGGAATATATTTCTATTTTGATTCCTCCATCTTATGCTCCATTCAGAATCTTCTTTCCCATTCCAAAGTTCAGGAAAAAAATAATGTTAAATCTGTAACATTACAGCAAAAGGATTTTAGGCTCACATAGGTGATGTGGTTGAGGTCATGTAGCTTGATAAAATAAATATAAATGAGCTTTTTCAGACTCTCTTTTGAACTTTTTGCTCGCTCAGCACTATATAATAGTTTACTCTGTTGCTTCAAATAAATCGTAGAAAAAAAAGCCCCTTATATCATTGCATACCTCATCTTTCCTTTAAGAGCAAGGAAGATACAACCTGGCATGTTCCTTGGATGAAATATGAACATAACAAATCCCAAACAAACTCACTCCATATCCTGTCAGAAAATTTTCAGAATAGAGGACTGAAAATAGCAGTGAAAATAATTTTAATGAATGAATATCATACAGCATTTCTATTCCAATGTTTACTCTTTCTAGGGGGTTTCCATCCACACTCACCTTTTCACCAACACCTCCAACAGAGCCAATTGATCCTGGGGGACCTTGAGGACCCTACAGTGATAAAAGATATTTGTTATCCCAAATATGGTTTTCCAAAATACAGTGCCTATTACTCAATTAGCAAGACAAAAAAATAGGTTGATTCTTACATCAGCTCCATTAGGACCCTGGGGACCTCTTGGACCTGGTGGGCCAGGTGGACCCTGTATCAAAGAGACAATGTGATATAACAGAATCATAAAACAGATACAATATAGTTACAACCATGAAGAATTTCTGACCAATAAAAAATAAGTAAATCACAGAGAAGAGTTTATGTTACACAAAATGTTTCATACTAAATTCAGGAGTATCTTATCAAATGGTGAGCTAAAGAGAAAAGCCAATAATATGTGGAGAATATTTATGTCCTTCAGAGTGGCCAGTGGGGAAGAAGTCTTACCATTGGGCCCACATCACCATTTTCACCTTTTTCACCTGGTGGGCCAGGCAGACCCTAAAAACACAGAGAAGAATACTATAAGTGGAGTCCCTGGAATTATTAGTTATAAATCCATATGAAAGAATGTAAATCAGATCTACGTGTCAAACTTGTGAACCTGGGAGGGGCAGGATGGTGAAACAAGAAGAAAAAGACCTATTTGCATTAAAATGGAAAGAAAGGGAAAGGAGTTTTTCATATTACAGTAAATATATAGGTAGTCCTAGAATGCTTAAACTAGGTGACAAAAAATTTTGGGGAAAAAGAAAACCCAGAAAGCTCACACAGAAATGCTGGACTGGGTGATTTTAAAAACATTTCCAGGATTATCCAGAGCTCAGGTGGGAGTCTGGATAATTTATGCTTTGATATGCATTTTATATATATGTGTGTATGTGTGTATATATATGTATATGTCCTGCTGCATTACATCTGTTGTTTATGCTGACCCCTATCAGTATGGGATCTTTCAGTTCTAATGAACTGATGCCATCATTTATTTAACAGAAGGAGTCATTCAGTTTCAGACACAGAAATCAGTGTTTTTAGAGATGTAAGACAGAACAGTAAAGGAATTCACCTGTAAGCCAATAGGGCCTGGGGGCCCAGGAAAGCCTCGAGGACCTTCATCACCTTTTTGCCCAAACATCCCTTGCTGACCTCTTGGGCCTGGCTCTCCATCACCTCCCTATTTGGAAACAATGAAGAGCAAAATGCCAGCTCTGATAATAACAGGAAAAGCTCCATGGGAGTGACTGGATAACAACTACAAAAGGGCTCAGAATCACACCAAGTGTCTTTACAAATGCATGTTCACAATCTTGGCTGGATGAAATTCGTCACACAAACAGAAAACCAACACATGCTCTGGTTTAATATAGGTCAATTAGTGCTTCATTTGTCACAATTTCTTCTCCTGAATTCCCCCTTTCTATCACATCTGCATAAACATTCTAGCTGTTGAATACCTATGTAAATATGAGTAGCAAAGAGTTCTACCAATATTTAGGGTAAAAGGATTCAGAGCCTTCTAAATAAAAATAAGAATTAATTCACTTGGTATCAGGTGTATTTTATAAAAAGATACTCTCTTTTAACTGCATCTGTACTGAGCTGCAAAACACACCACCAAACAAGTTCATTAAAGGATGCGCCCCATTCACTGTTCACAGTATTTATTTTTAATAATCTTGTCAAATGATTGCCCTGCTGTAAATCTGCCACACAGTAACATCCACGCAGGCTTGTTTACAATAAAGAACTGCATGTAAGTTGGCAGGGACAGAACTGTTAGTGGTGTTTCGAAATCTATTTCTGAGTAAGGAGCAAACAGTTCAAAGAAGTCAGTATCAGCTGCGTTCTGCAAGGTTGGGGGTGGCTCTGAAGGAGCTACTTACAGCTATACCCGGGGCTCCAACAGGACCCTGCAGACCTGGAGGACCTGGAGGACCCTGCAACAAACACACATCCAAAAGGACAAGTTAGTGGCTGTGACATCTGCAATGAGATTAAAAGCAAATACAGACATGAGAAAAAACCTGACATGCACGATCACAATCTATTTGGCATTTCCATGTTTCTCCATAGAGGATGTGGCATCATTAGCAAGTCCTTTCCACTCAGTACAAACTATTTATCTCTCAAAAACTCGGGTTTTCACATCTATAATAGACAATGCTCGCATTTGTTAGAAGCTCATTTTTAATGTTTCAGAACAGATTTCCATGCAAACATGAATCAAAATGAAATATTTTTTCACAATTTAAAATATTAAAACTTGCAGTGAAATTTCTGCAAAATATCCCTCAACCTTTAAAACATCATCTAAATCATCTAAAAATCTGTCTTTAATTCAAATGCTTATTATTTGGAGTAGTTTTTATGAAACTGCTAATTACTGTTGCAATGGCACAAAGCTTATTTTGACCTCCAGGAGACATGAAAAAGTGCAAGTTCTTTCTGAACACTGTGAATCACATTCTCTTTAATATTAAGTCTCTTTTCAACAGAATGGCAAAAACCGTCAGTCTCTGAGAGGAATGTCTTTTTTTTTCATTCTCCCTGCAGAATAATAACTAAGTTATATTGCACATAATTAGAAGTCAGTCATGCAGATGTGATATAAAAATGAAGCTATCAGAGTACAGGAATGCAAGATACTACTTTATGATGAGGCTTAAATGATGTGGTAGTTTGAATCTTTTTTTTGCTACACTAGAGGAAGTAGACTGATACAGTGACACTAAGAAGGCACAAAACACCTGGCCTTGGCTAATTCTAGTCTGTTTCAGATGCCAAACTGCCTGCAACTTCTAGGCTTCAAATTCTGGTTTAGAACAGAATAATGCTGGGATTTACACTTTGCTAGGGCTAAAATTAGATCATTGTGCCCTTTAATGGGGGGAATCAAATAAAGGGACTTCTTAAGTCTTGTAGTCTATTTCTTTTTCTGCGTTTTATATATATATTAGAGTATTTTATTTTCTAGGGAGTGTGAAGCATCAAGCTCTGTATTTCTTCCCTTTTACAATTTTATTTTTGTCCCATACCTGATGGCAACCCATGAAGCAAAGCTTTCTGGCCTCTGTGGTGCCATAGCTAAAGGAAGGACTCTGAGGAATGCTCCAGCTGACTGGGAAGTGTTACCATGAGAAAGGGATTTGGCATGCATGGATTTTTCAACACTCTTTGAGATGCTTCAGTGTGTTCCTTCATTTTATAGGCTCTGGAATGAGGCCTACACATTTTTAAACTCATTTAAAAACCCATTTTGATGTAAAGCACTGCTGGAACGTACTCTGCAATTGATTAATGAGGAGTTATTTGGACACATGGCCAGATTCTTTTTTTCCATTGCTCTGGAGGGCAAATGGAGAAAACTAATCCGAATCATGAGAGAATCTTCAGTTAATAAAGGCAGCTGTGATAACTGTGGAGGTTTTGAAGTTCAAGAGAGGACAGCACATCAGCAACAGAATTCCGCTGTCTTAGCTAGGCTATGCCTACATAGTTAGGCACAGTATTTTCAAACCTACAAAAATAAATCTTTGTTATTTTCAATAAGGAATTGAAGATTTTTCTAGCTCTTCATAAATAAGAAAGATTAATCAGTTCTTTGATCAGGATCCTTGCTGTGATCAGGCTCTAAATGCCCACCAGGGCCTTTTATGGGTGGTTTGAGATTGTAAATATCTGTTCTTTATGTCCTGTGATTTCAGAACTGGGTACTTCCTCTTCAGAACCTTCCAGAGGTGACAACAAACCCTTTCTCCCTGCCCCAATAGGCATCTGTCAGCATGCTGAAAGGAAAACAGGCTTAAAATAAACACATTCTGAAATTGTCAGGGTTGAGTGACTGCAGTAGAGGGCAAATAGACGCGTGAAGGCACGTGACTTCAACTGGAGTTACATTCACTTCATCTAAGGCCTCAACACTGAATCCTGTATTTCAAGAAGAATGTGTAATATTCTCTAATATATTAAACCTTGAGACTGTGGAACCAGGATACATTCTCAAATGATAATGCTGCAGACACTCTATTTGTAAAGCAGGTCTGCTAGAACAGCCCAAAATGCATCAGTACTCACAATGGGAACTGTGGTCACAGTATAATGCTCAGCATAACTAGCTATGCTGAAATTATCTGAAACACGAGAGCGCAGCTTGTGGTTTTTTTTCCTGATGCAAAGCATCTCTGATGGAGAGCCATGGCAAAGGGGAAATCAGGATGTGCCTGTGGTCACAGGCAAAGCCTGAAGTGGAACTGGATCAGAGGCTGGAACTAGCTGATCCTGAAGTTCAGTTCCAGCCCAAGCCATTCTGTGATTCTGTAATTCTGTAATTCTGTGACCTGTGAATTTTGAGTATGTACATATCCTCCCATAAACATAATTTGATCATATATATGCCATAAATTTGGTGTAACTTTTAAAAATAAAATACTGTTCTGTGACTTGTTAATGTCAAAAATCACACTGTTTTCAAGATAAATATACTTAGCCATGAATACCCCTGTGTTGAGTTTGGAGCTTAGCTAACTGTGAATAGTGTTGAAATATAACAATAAAAGGGATCTTTTTGCCATTACTTTGCAATTTTTTCTTAAGGAAAAGTATTCAAGTAAAGTACCAGTTTATCTTGAAATTGAACAGAAGTGAAAACATACCATTTTGTATTTTTAGGAAAGAAACCACAATCAAACAGAAATAAATAAATGCTGGTTTTATTCTTTCTAGCCTCAAATTTCACAGTGAAAAAAGGTTAATTTTATTTATCTGGCCTAAATAAAAAAAAAAAAAGGAAGTGCTTGAACTTTAGAATTAATTTTTGAAGACAGAAAAATGTCAAATCAAAAGAATAGAAAACTAATTAGTCCTAGGTTCTCTCATAGGCCTAGTGATAATATATGAAAATTTGTATAAGCCATTTCATCTGCCATCAGTTAATTGTGCTCCCCAAGAATTAGATATCCTTTAAAAATTTTAACACTACATTAGTAGATTTCTCTACTAAGTCTCCATAGTTTTCATCCTCATGGCTAAGAAGCCAAAACTGGGTATGTTCACACAATGCAGTCAGTCAAGTTCAACAGGGAATTCTTGGTCTCCCCATTTCAAACGCAGAATGGAGGAATTTCAGTGATACAGGAGAGTGCTTAAGAATGCAGTTTATATTTTGCAATGATTCTGTAAGCTCTAGGAATATGAGCAATATTAAATACATGCCTGGATTTGTAAGTACAAACTTCTAGTGTTGCATTAAAAGAACATTATTTTGAAGGAATGTTTCAGGAGTGTGTCTTTGTTTCTGCTCATTTAGGTAGCAAGGCTACCTGCATACTTCATGCATGAATACCTTTTATTGATAAAGAATAGATGTAATGCACAAAGGATTTTGCTACTCACGTTTTCTCCTTTGTCACCTTTACTACCTTTCTGTCCTGGTTCACCAATTTCACCCTATAATTGAAAGTTAAAAGTTAAACTTGTTTAAAATGGTTTCCGTCACACTTAGCTGAAATCAATATCATGGTATCTCTAAATGTTCCCTTTGATATGATTATTCTATGTTTTATGCTGCTGCTTCAAGTGTGAAAGCCTAAAGGGAGCAATTCTGCAGTGATCAATAGTATGTCATATTAATCCAGATATTGATTGCTGAATTGAAAAGGGCAACAAGACCTGGCTTTGAAGTATAATGCAGCTGAGCTCTAAATAAAGAAATTGTGTTGCTCATCTCACCTTCAGTATGAACTTATAATGAAAGTACCCTGATTTACAGACTCATGTAACTGTTTGTGACTGAACAACTGCTTCTCACTGGAGTGTGCAGTATTTCAAAACTTCAAAATTATTCAAGTCACTAAGAAACCACATTAGAAAATGTTTTTTTTAAAGCACAAATTAAATCACAGAAAATACTATCTGCGGGATAAATAACACTCATGCATCAGAAAAATGAATGTTGAAATCTTTACCTTTACCCTGTGCTAACTAACAGAGAAGTGCTGGGTCAAGCAACCGTAACACATGATCCTGAAAGGTGCTATTTTCTAAATTCTGCCAGAGGACAACAGAATATCTCTGCTGTGAACATAATTATTTTGACACCCTCAACCTACCAGCACAACCTCTGGTGATTCTGAATCTCTATATATTACTGAAGACATTTCATCTTACTCATTCAGTACACCAAGTTTCTAAAATAGGCAAACATTTTGTCATAATTTGCCTTATTTTGCCACATTTTCACCCTTGTTTCTTTGCCAGGATAAATGTTCTTCTACCAGTTCTTTAACACAAATCCCACTGTCCCATGACAGCTGTCCCTCAGACATTTTGTTATAGAAGAGGTTTTTAGGTATTTTTTGCAGTAGGCAGAGGGAATTTAGGGGAGGCAGGGATAAAATTTGTTGCTTTGTCACCCTATTTATTTTGAGGAAAGATACAAAGAACTGTACTGACAAATCTTCTCCCAGATGCACTAATACCAATTATAATGATTCACCTTGTCACCATCTTCTCCAGGAGAACCACTAGGACCAGCAGGACCTGGAAGTCCTACAGGGCCCTGTATTCCATCACGTCCAGCTGGACCTTGGGGACCTTTTTCACCCTGGTTTTGAAGAAAATGAAACAATCCACATTAACGCAGGAGAGTAATGAAAACTTCAGTACAGGGAGTCACAGTACCAATACAAAATTTTAAAACCCACCTCCCTCCAAAAATATCCCAACAAAACAGAAAACACCACGACAGAAAACTACCAAGGGAAGAGAATATATAAGAGAGTTATATGAAGCACTAATGGAAGCTGATGGCAAATACACTCGTACTCTAATGCAGAGTGTCTGGGTAAAATGTTTTAATGAAAGACTGATTTATATCCACTCCCTGCTGTGATATTAACAGGTTTAACCCTTCCTTGTCTTAGAGTGCACGATAAGAAATGTTTTATTATATACATATTTGTAAATCTAAAAAGAGTAGGTTGGGTATTCTGAGAATACATATTGAACAGGCAAACACCAGAGTGGGAACAAGCAGCATTCTGGAATGCAGAGGGTGTGCTGGGATGGTTTCATAGGAAGGACTGTGATTACTCACGGGAGCACCCTTCTCTCCTGCAGGTCCTGGAGGCCCCTGAGGGCCAGGACGGCCGGGCAGACCAATGGGGCCAGCAGTGCCCGCGGCTCCACGCTCTCCTGGAGAGCCCTGCAAAAAGCCACAGGGGACAAAGGAGGTCTGAGAGAGCCCTGGGAGTGCTGGTGGGTTCATGAGACGGGTCAGCGGAGGAGGTGTTCATCAGCTGGTTGAAGGTTACGCATCCATCGCGTGTGCAAGTAAAGAAAAAAGGCTGAAAGGGCCGACTTGAAGATCATACTTATTACAGTTCATGCAACGCTAATCTTATTTTTTGTAAATACCACTTCCTGTATTTGTTCATCATAAAGAGAGTGACCTTAAAACCAGCCTGTTTTCAAGAACTAATTTCCCTCTATGGTTTTCAAAATACATTAACATACTGCTTTCATGAAAGAATATTCACCACATCAAAATACAAAACTAAGCCACACCACAACAAAAATCTTCAGGAAAGCTTTGTGATGTTCATTGCTGTGATGATAACATTTCTGCATTTCAATTCACCTCTGTAAAATCCATTCAAGTATAGTGACTAATTTAGTGTGTTCTACAGAGGTTTTTTATGTACAGGCATCTTTGGATAAGCACAGAAAAAGTCAAAAATCTAGTGTTACAAATTAAAGGTGAAGCAACAGGCACCTGCATCTTTGTTTTCTGTCTTTTAAATAATTTACAATTTTTGTATTAAGAAAGTACTTTTAAATGTTTGTTTGCTGTACAAAAATATTTCCACAACTTTTCAGCTTTACACCTTCCAGATAGTTTGCTACTCTTTGAAGTTATGACCGGTAATTTCACTTCTCCAGTTGATATACTAGAAGCAGGATGATGCATCACAGAATAGAAAAATAATAGGTGGTATACCCTGAGACTCTAAATAGCTTTTTTTTCATGTTTAAGCAAGATCAAATTTGCTGTCTTTTAGATAGTGGAATTTTAAGATGCCTTCTCCTATGATGACCCTATTTTTTTTGCTTTTACTCATGGCATACTTGTCCTGCACTGACATCATTAGCATAACTGGTACTAATTTCATAATAAGGTGTTTCCTCTCCACATAACTGTGACAGAAAAGAGTGCTGAATGTTTTCTCAAAGTATTTTAGCAAGTCATTTCAGTAAGATCTACATTTGCATGAGTGTTCAAACAAAATATTTGTATGGAAATCGTAGATGACGTTATCCTTCCAGGTGTTGGGTTTTTTTAAAGTCTGCCTAAGTTTCTGTCCTATTTCTGTTATTTTAGTTCCTAAGGCTTCAGTGAATTCGACAAGAAAAAGTCATTACCCTACAGCCATACTACCATGGTCTCTGATCTTGTCAGCTCTCATAAGCTAAAGAATTTTATGTCATGTCATCAGGAGGATGTAAGAATAGGGAGCAAAAAACTCAAATAACTCACAGATCTTTCCTGTGTCAGACAGCAGACACTAATAGAGGCCATAATTTTCAGTAGCTCCTTTTAATCAGCCAACTTGTCACATTTATCTTTCCATTTCACATGAGTTGTGAAGAAGGACTACACCTCTTATTTCCAAGGATCACTCCTTTCTCTGAGAGAATGGCCTCTGAGCACAGCAGTACATATTATATTCAGACCAACTCAGAAAAGCATTTTAAGCAGCTTCTTAAGTCTGTTCTGTCTTTCTGGGGTTTTTTTGTATTTTTTTTCCTTTGTTTTGTTTTGTTGTTTTTTTTTTTTCCTGGTTGCTCTTGTCTATGAAACAAGCTCCCTATGTTATGAAACCATTTGTTAAATCTTTGGTCTTGTGGTACTTACATCCTCGAATATTTTTATTAATTTATTTATTTATTTATTTATTTTTACCTTTTCTACAGACACATTTTGTCTTGCATTGAAATACACACTATAAACTCATTAGCAACCTTGGTTTTTATCTCACTTCCTGTGAGGAGATATGCAATGACAGCTATTGTATACATTGCATAGTAGTAGCAATACTTTTCGTTGATGGTTAACAAAATGCTCAACAAGTGAAGGTCCCTATGACTGTAAAATGTCAGATAGATGAAGATAGCTCTAGATCGTTCAGTACTGATAATTGGGTAGCCTACAGCTGGCTTATTCTGAGTCCAATTTGAGCACCCTATTCCTAAATGAGCAAATGAAAAATGACTGCTTGACATTCCAAAGTGCTTTCTCTTATCAGCATTCAGCATTCCACACGGTAGTAGAAGGGAAGAAAACAAACAGAAGCAACAAAGAGAGCAGAGAAAAGAGTCTGTTAAACCACCCCTCCCCCCCAATAACAAAATACCGACCACAACTCCCCCAAAAAATCCCAAACCATGAAAATACCTCCCCCTCAATCCTGCAGACCCCCCTCTTGCTCTGACATGCATTCATGCATCTCTTTCTTTTGTCCAAATCCCTCTAAACAGAGTAATTGGCATATGCACAGAATTTGGAGCAGTCATTTGTTTGGTATGCTTGCAGATGTATGCACCAGCCAAATAAAGCTTATAATTGACTATATATGCTAGTTAGAAACAATTGGTATTGGCAGGGAATGGGAGGAAAGTCAGCCAGTGGCACGGAATCTCTTCCTATTACAAATGGCAAATGAAGACTCCACTACAATTACACTTCTGTGCATACCCGCTGCTGGCTAAAAATAGATGGCAAAATATTTTTGTACTATTTGATGCCCACGGTCTGCTGTGAGCTTCTGTGAAAAAAAGCAAGCAATCATGGTTTAATTGTGGTGCTTGAAGGTGCACAGGAACCCGTCTTAAGGGCACCTACACACCTTTTTTACACAGAATACTGTTTCAAGATAACAAGTTAGTAATAAAAGATGAAACAGATAAAAATCCCCCTGAGGACTCTTGGAATACTTTAAGGCCAACTTGGTCCTGTTTGCACGTCAAGTGCCCCCCTTGCACTACAATGAGTTCAAAATATATTTTAAAAATTATAAGTCTTTTGCCCTTCAAACCCTCTTTCAATTCCTGCTACCACTACATCTATTTCTTAAAGACTGGAAAAACTACATGTAAAATTTTCCAGCCTCCTTTCTTTCTGTGACTATTTACCTTAGTAGGAAGGGTGGCCCCAACAGAAAGGGGTTTCTGAACTGAAATCCTTGGAAGTGTGATCCTGACACCCATACTCTGTGTGTTTCTGGACTAAAATTAATGATGATTTCAGTCTGGCACTGAACTCTCATCAGCTGGGGAGCATTAATAGTGTTCCTGGATTTTCTCTACCAATTTAGTTTCACATGAAAGGAATACTATTCATGAGCTCTGAGAGAGCTCTGTGATTTGAACCAAAGGGTGGTAAATGGGGATAATTGAGACATCCTCCTCAAAAAAGCTCCGGTGTGTTCAGCTAAAACACTAGCTTATACATACCCTATAAGAATTAGAAAAACACGGATCATCTGAATTTCAAATTCAAACATGGATTTCAAAATACAGACAACTATCAGCAGATAAGGTGTGCCTCACATCTTGTGTGATGTGTCTTTCTGAGGACCCATGACAGGAGTGGCACAGCTCCTGTGAGGACAATGCTGGCTGGCAAAGGGGGCTGTGTCACACATCAGCTTTGAGCTTTGTCTGTGCTGGCTGCTCTGTGCATGCTCAGAAGGGCTCTGGGTCACTGCACCTGAACCACCTGCTTGACAGGTCACTCCAGCCTAAGGGGCTCCTTCAACAAAAAATCAAGACATGACCTTTAGATTGAAGAGACTATTCTGGTCTATGCTTTCTTGACTTTGATTCATCCTTGCTTTTAACATTTCAGATTCTTCAGGTAGGCAAGATGATATCCCTTTTGACTCTCTCTACTATATTCCATTCCATTCCATTCCATTCCATTCCATTCCATTCCATTCCATTCCATTCCATTCCATTCGTTTTGGTGCCTTTTGGGAATATATATATATACTGCACAGTGTTGAGAACTGTAAATTCAGGGTTTTGGCATTAATAATTCAATAATTAATTTTAAGAATTCAAGTTCTATGTATTACTTGTACTGTACTACGTGTGGCTTTTTATCCTTGTTTAATGCATTCTAATCTGAATATGAATTGCAAGGACATAAGAGAGCTTTGTTGAAGCACATAGAAATTCAGCTCCTCCATTACTTTTTCTTTCTAACATGAATAGCTGTGATTGATTCTTTTTTTTTAACCTGAATTGCACTGAATGAAAGAAATAAGTTGACAAGATGACTGTCAAAATCTACACAATTCACATTTGGGAATAACTCTACCATATTTTGAATGCCAGTGCATCCTTGTAGAACTTCTTTGCAAAAAGCATGACAACAGCATGCATACTCTACTACTGAGCTTAAAATACCGAGTAGGAAAATTCCTGCATGACATGATTTTACCCAGTTATACAAAGGGAACACAGGAGTACTGGGTTTGCATGGCAAGGGTTTGGTAGCAGGGGACTACACGGCTGATTTCTGGGAGAAAATGCCTCTTTCTCCCATGTCCAGTGGAGCTCATACCAGCCAGCTCCAAGATGGACCCGTGGCCCCAGCTGAGCCCATAAGTGGCAGGGGTAGAATTTCTTGGATAATGAATTTAAGAAGTGGGGGAAAGATGCACAACAGAGGGGCAGCAGAGATCCACCCACAGCCCATGGAGGACCCCACACTGGAGCAGGTGGATGCCCAAAGGAGACTGTGGAGAGCCTGCACTGGTGCAGGATCCAGGCAGGACCCGTGTCCCTGTGGAGAGAGGAGCCCACACTGGAGCAGGTTTGGTGGCAGGACTTGTGACCCCATGGGGGACCCACACTGGAGCAGCCTGCTCCCAAAGGACTGCACCCTGGGTGAGATCTGGGCTGGAGCAGTCCATGAAGAACTGCAGCCCGTGGGAAGGACTCACGTTGGACAAGTTCCTGCAGGACTGCCTCCAGCCAAGGGACCCCACCCTGGAGCAGGGGAGGAGTGTGAGGAGTCCTCCCCATGAGGAGGAAGGAATGGCAATGTGTGATGAACTGAGGGCCATTCCCCATCCTCCTGCACTGCTTGGTGGCAGGATAAAACAAAAATCAGGAGTGAAGTTCAGCCTGGAAGGAAGGGAGGGTCGGGAGAAGGTGTTTTCAGACTTTGTTTCTCCGTATCTATCCTACTCTGAATTGATTGAAAATAAATTAAATGCATTTTCCCAGTCTGTTTTGCAAATGATGTGACTGGTGGCTGATCTCCCTGTCCTTATCTAGACTCACAAGCCTTTCAGTGTATCTTGTCTTCTCCTGGTGCAGCTGAGGAGGGCAGGGATGGAGCAGTTTGGCGGGCACCTGGCATCAAGCCAAAGCAAGCCTGCCACAACAGCATGAGTCCACCAGTCACTAGCCATGGAATTTTGCACTGCAGAAAACCTCTCTCATCTCAAAACCAATTTGTATAAGTGACAAGTATCAAGCAGCAAGTAAATGTCATAACTAATTCTAGTGGCAGAAGGCTTCAGATATTCTCTACCTTCATAAGTCCTGCATGTTTATTTGTGTGGATACTCAGTAGAAGTCTGATCTGCCAGCTGTTTTACAGACTGCATTAATGAAAACACCACAGCATCTGAAGAAGAAAAAAGGTTATTAGGTAATATTGTTTATATTTCCATAAAATTATGGTTACTTACCATTGGGCCAGGTGGACCCTGTGGGCCTTCCCCTCCTTTCAGACCAGCTGGACCCTAAAAAATGGAAAGGAAAAAATAACTTGTCTACTAAACTGGAAAGCTCAAGAGTAATTTTGCAACACATATAATAGGAAACATGTATGGATCCAAAGAAACAAACCTGAATAAATTCCTTTCTTCTTATCTAGCCAATTATATCTGACAATGTGGATGCTTGATGTCTGTTCTCATATTGCATTTATTTTAAGCACAGTAGAAGACTTCATTAAATAAAAGAGTTAATACATTGTTTCTTTTACTCAGAAATATCATGGCAATTGCTCTAGTGCTTGAATCATACCTGAGCACCTGGAAGGCCTCTCTCTCCAGGGAAACCACGAAGACCTGCTGGCCCATCTTTCCCAGGAATGCCTTGAGGGCCTGGATCACCCTGGGAAACATATTACATTTTGATTAAAAAATATGTTTAAAATTTATGTGTACAATGAGTGATGAAAATTAGTTACCAGATCCTAGTTGTAGTAATGGAAATAAAGATTGTGCCCCTAGCTATTCACCCACTAGTTCTTTTATCACTACAATAATCTGTGGTTAAATTTATAATGAACTTTGACAAAATACCGTACGGGTTACAGAATACAAATAGTGAAAAACACAACAAGCCATAAAAACTATGTTTAAACATACATTCAATAAAAAATTTTGATTCCCACTTATAATCAAAAATTGAATGGAATTACATAGTAACTGGATAATTAATATTTTTCTTGTTCCCCAATGGTAGCCAAAAATTAAGCAAGGAGTTAAACTTTTTCAGTGAAATTCTACCTTTTATTCACTACTACAAATCTGACTTTAAATGGCAATGTGAAATTTTCTACCTTGGTGTGAAAATGTCTTTACTAAGTTGCTCTATACTGAATGCATATTATATGCAAACAATTTTTTTAAAAAGTTTTTATTACAAAAATATTAAATTTTGGCTCTAAAGAATTCTCCTTGTTTCAGAATAGGTGGAAGGTGGAAGCAGACACAGCTCTAAAATTGGAACCTTCCAATCTTCCAAGTGCTTCTGGGTGAAACCTGCCAATCACGATTTTACGCTGTATGTTCTGATTTTATTCTGCATGTCTACATGATGATTTGAAATGTCACACTGTCAGCAGTTTATCTGTCCCTTCCTGCTTGTTCCCCAAAGCCACATCCTACCTTAGCACCTTCTTTTCCTGCAGCACCTGGGAGGCCTTGTTCACCTGGGGGACCAGGAGGACCTGGATGGCCTCGTTCACCAATTGGTCCAGTCTCACCAGTAGGACCCTAGGCACAAAAGTACAGCTTTAGTCACCTGAAGGTGTTTAATGTTTTGTGGGGTGTGGGAGGAAGTGGAGAGGAGCAGATTCTCAATATCCAGCTGTTATTTACCAAACAGTACTGCCATTGGTTAGCATACATTCCTCACCTTCCCTCCAGGCAAGGCTGACTTACAAAATATCTTTGTCCTATAAAATAAATCTTGCATTGCATTTTGCCTGCAGACATGTCTGTGCAGCTTCCAAAGAGTGAAATCCTGACCTTGTTCCTTAAGCACTGAAGCTTTAAAACACAGCGTGTATGGGAGAAGGTTACAAAAAGGACACGGGAGAAAAATCCATGCACTGTTCTTGTCTTGCAACATTCTGTACTGTTGTTTTTCTGAATAATAGGAATTGTAAGGCAGGAGAGTTGAAAGATCTCAGATTCTCTAGCAGGAAAGTTCCACTGAGGGAATTAGCTAAAAAAAGCTCTAAATACTTAATTAAGTTGTAAATTAATAAGATTAAACCAAATGAAATTTTGATGATTTATCTCTTCACAATCTAAAAGTTACTGAAAATTTTTCTCTGGCAAGAAAGCTACACATTGCATTGTTCTTTCTTAAATGTTTAATGGTAGAGAAATCTGTCTCCTTCACTTCTGTAAACCACCAATATCATAATCACATAAAAAACCCCTGAAACGACAACAAACCAACAGAAAAATTGGAACAGTAACAGAGATATTTTCTTTTTTATTTTTGTGGAATCACTGATGCTTACTAAGTATAGCTTTCTAGTACTGTTATAAAAGTTTTCTTACAGAAGTTAATATAACCATTGATATGGTCTTTTTAATACAGAAAAACAACTGCCTTATCCATAATATAACCATTAAATGTTCGTCTCATGAAGTCAACTATAAAAGGAAATTATTTACCTGAGGGCCAACAACACCACCAGGGCCAGGAGGACCAGTTTTTCCTTGAAAGCCCTGTGAAACAATTATAGAATATTACATTACCCTTAACAAGTTATAGAAGAGCAAAAATCATATTTGTGCTGAAGAGGTGAACAAGAAATTCCATGTCACACACTCCTTCTCTTCAGGAAATAAAAAAGAGAAATCATTTTTTGTCTGTGTATGCTTAGAAATGAAATGTTGATTAATCTGTCTTCCATCTCTCAGTTCCCATCTCTCTGAGGTGGTACAGCAGTAAAAATTGCTATCAGTTTTACAGATCTCTCTAGGAGAACTTGATTAGATGAGTTTGAATGCATAAGTGATGCAGCTAAAAGACAGTTGAAAATACATTTTTACATATGCATATTATGAATCATAAAACATGACATAAAAATGCTTTTTAAAGAAAGACACAGATGGAAGATTAAGTTGGAAGGGCATTAAAGATAAAGTGGAGGTGAGAGGAAAATTAAAAGAAATAAAGATCCAGGAAAGGTGAAGGTTATATTGAAATGGTAGAAAAGGCAACATGAGTGCCACAAAAAGAATGAAGCTAATGAAAAATCAATGTAGTGTCAAAAACAGAACGTAAAGGAAATATTTTTGAGACAATTTTTTAGAACACGAGCAAATTTTACAGAATTTTCATTTTCTAATCAGCAGCCCCAGATTTCAGGTTAAAATTAGTCAATAAACTGAATGAGAATGACACTTTCTAATAGCACTGGTTAATGCATCTTTGATTTATGCTAAATTATTCCTTACAAATATTGCATTCCTGCTAGTGCATTCCTGCTGGGTCACATTAGGGTCCTACACAATACTGTCTAACAGCCTGTGTCTGCCTCCTGCTCTGCTCACCTGTGTAAAAACAAACTGGGGCTCACCTGGCCCCAGTTGCTTCAAACATTGGGCCCTACTCATCTTTTCTCTGGGCACAGTCTGATTGATAGTTGCCCTGTTCCATCAGTTCCTGTTGGAGCTGTTCCACCTCAATCTGATTCTGTTCTGGCTGCCAGCCAGATGTCACCAGGTCTCGCTCTGGTCATAACTCAGGAGCTCTCTCAGACCTTTCAAATCATCCAGGTACAAAAAAATAAAATAAAATAAAATAAAAAAAAAAAAAAGACAAAAGTACCCCTTTGTTCTAATGACAGAATATCAGAACTGCTCCGATGGAATCATTCCCATGTCCCTTCCTTTACACAATTAATGCTTCCTCTGTAAGCCTGTTGTCAGGAGAGACAGAGTGCTGAGCATCACCCACTTACGGAAAGCACCTTCAGAAGAACTCCTGGTCCCAATTTTGCAGAGTGCATTGATACTTTGTTTCTTGGTGCTAATGATGGTTCACTACCCTCTTCTGTTACAAGCTTATCTATACCTACAGATCCGGATTTTTAAATATGTAAAAAGCAAAGGAGATTTCAGCAGCAGCTGCTCGAGAAGTCCTGAACCTTCCATGGCTTCATCTAAAATATTTTAGCAATTAAAAAAATTACACTTATGTCTCATGTGTGTGTTTCAAAGTGCCTAAGTAGCCTCTACTTTTATTTTTTTTGTTATTTTCTGTGAAGGACAATTTAATGAAATTATTTATTGTAGCAAGAAGAAGGCCCTCAATTAATTCTAATAGATGACAGAGGTGGTATATTTCTGTTTTATCTTTTCATAAATGTGAAACACTAAATTTTTCCATAACAGCAGACAATCTAGCAATGTTTATTGTTGAGGCATCTTGCCAAACTGAGATTGACACCACTGAAATTTATAATCACTTCTAAGGACAAACTGGCATAATGTTGGCTCTTGGCATAAAGCTTATTCCTACATTTATATTCCAAATTATTTACCACGATATTACTGTTCCTGTGTCTACAATTTCAACAAACAGTTCTTCAAAGTGTATATATCTTTCTGGGGGATAAAGCTGCAGCCTCTTCTCCACCAAGAGTTACTTTGGTTGCTGTCAACATACGCTTATTATTCCATAAACAAACTGCAGAGTGCAACCTGGGATTCTGGCTCTCTAATTTGTTAAGCTTGACTATGTCTCTTATCCTAATTCCCTAATTGCTGAAATGCCCATATGCACCAATGAACTTTATAATAAGATATGTGTCTAAATAAGAAACAGAATTCTTAATACCCTTATCTACCAGTGAGTGTAATGAAAGTTTTCTATTAATACATTTTTTAGAAACTTGAAGTGGATATGTTCATCAGGAAAAGAAAGTCAACAAGCCTACTGATTGATTTAAAACCATCTGGTTTTCTACAAAAACACATATATGAGAACCCATGGGAAAAAAGATTTTAAACATAATTGTGGCCCAAATTTACAAACACACAGGGCAGAAGACAATTCTAATGCATTTGCTCCTAAGTTACTCCAGTTTTTTTATGGGAATAATCCTACTAAACCCGAAGTGATACAAAATTAGGAACCATAGCAGAGAGTGAATCCTGAGGGACTTGGTTCAAATTTCACACAGAAATTTGCAGAGTCCATAGTTTCACTGTATTTTGAACATTTTTTTACAAGTTGTGTCACGATCAGAATGGCTGAGGTTGGAAGGGAGCTTTGGAGTCATTTTGTCCAACTGCTGTGCTGAAGCAGAGCTGCTGAGAGCTGGTTGCTCAGGAATGTGTCCAGATGGCTTTTGGATACCTCAGATGGAGACTGCAGCCTCTCTGGCTACTCTGTGGGAGTGCTTGGTCACCCTCACACGAAGAAAGCATTTCCTGATGTTCACATGGACCCTTCTGTGTTTGAGTTTATGCCCATTGCCTGTCTTGTCACTGGGCACCACGGGAAAGAGCCTGGCTCCATCTTCTTTACTGCTCCCTTCAGGTATTTCTGTACTTGGGTGAGACCTGAGCCTTCTCTAGGCTGAGCAGCCCTGGCTCCATCAGTCTTTACTCACAGCAGAGATGCTCCAGTCCCTTAATCATCTTAGTGGTCCTTTCCTGGCCACTCTCCAGGAGCTCTCTCCTGTCCTGAGGAGCCCAGAAGTGGACACTGCTCCTGGCCTCAGCAGGGCTGGACAGAAGGAAAAGACTCCCCTGCTGCAGCACAGGATACCCTCTGCTTTCTGTGCTGTCCTTGCACATTCCTGGCTCAAGTTCAAAGCAGTAAAACTAAAGGGAAAAGTTAAACTTTTTAACAGCAGACTAAAGAACAAGTGTGAGCTTCCTGCACTGTAAACAGTGATTACAGTTGTTCCTTATGGTACACAACACAGTCTTTGCATCATTGCAAAGGAAAAGAAAAAAGGAGTCAATAATGTTTCACCCAAAAAAAGCCACTATCATTTGCAAAGCATTACAATGTCACAATGCCACAATACTAGCAGAAGAAAATTGACTTTTCAGAGGGATGTGTTACTCCAAGCTCTGTGCTCCCCCTTTCAGCAGTGGAAATGACTCAGCAATCACTAACAGATTTCCAATGGAGCTGGAGCCTGAAACACATTCTACATGCTGAGAAAATTTCACAATAAATTAATTTATGGCTTTCTCTAACTAAAAAATCCAAGTGGGAATATTTGTTTAATAATGGCATACAAGTAACATTTTGACACTGCATAAATACTGTGTTTTTTAAAGATAATTCAATTAAAAGTATTACATAGTATCTTTTTAATTTTGATGCCAGAATTGATTCATTTTGATTCTTAGGGGAGTTACATAGTTTCAAAATGTTATTTTAATAAGTTCAATCATTCCTGATTCTACTTTCCAAAGGTCTTGGCTTTTTAGTTTTCTAGCTGTTTATCATCAATATTTTTGGTACATGGCATTCAGTGGGAAAACGACTGTATAGTAATTGTCTGAAAAATCTTAATTTAAATTAATTGTCTGAAAAATCTTAATTTAAATTGAGATCTGGATATTAGTCTTTTTTACTCCTATCAAATATTTAATCTCATTCTGATGTTACTAACTGGACGTAACAAAGAATAACCCCACATTTATCTCATGGGAGCAAAATAAGCTTTCTCATGCCCCATCTACAAGAAAAGTACAGTTATGTAACCTCTTGGTGCCAGCCTCTTTCCCTTTTCCCTGTTTTCTGTATTTCTTTGGTTTTGATCACATAATCATAACCTTTAGGACAACACTAACACAGCAGAGTACATTTACTTACAGTCTCACCCCGCTGTCCTGGGTGTCCAGGCAAGCCATCTTTTCCAGGTGGACCCTGAAATTATAAAATACATAAATCAAGTAATTTCTTAGCCATCCTCAAAAAAGTGTGCAATTAGCTGTCAGAATCGCTGCTCTCTGCTTATTTCTAGACTAGTCTCTGGTAAATTTTAACTGCTCCTATATTAACTAGCTAGGATTTGAATAATATTTTTCCTCATGTCCTTCCTATGCTGTCTTAACAATTGCTTGGAGAATGACTGTTGTCAAATGTAAACATGTACAAAATAGATTTCTATAAATTGAGAAATCATGGAAAGTCCCTATGCTTCCATTTTCCTTTGGTTAATGACTCAACAAAAATCTAAGCATTACAGAAGTACTTGATGAAATTTCAGGTTTAGGAAGTGCAAATAAAAGTAGCAAATGCATGGGAGGAAAAAAAAAAAAAATCACAGGTTGTTTGTTGCTTTTGTACTGCATATGAGCAGAGGCACACCAGAAGAGCACCTAAACTGGTTCAGGGGGCAGCTCAAAGGTGCTATTACTTCTGTCTGTTTCTGCTGCTAGTGAATGCCCCCTTCCCCTTCATTTTTTCCTCAGTGACTCAATCATTCAAATAAAATATACAGCAGCAAAGTAGCATTTTGCCTGAACTCAGCATGTCACGTGCCCACTGGCAGGACATACCAGACTTGCAGTTTGGTGCATTACTCTCAATGTCTTAAGAACTGCACCAACGAGTGCTTTGAAAATGTCACTCCAAACCCTTAAGGCTCAACAAGAATATTTGTAATTTATACATAAACCATCCCTTACATAATTTTTCAACTATTTACTTCAAAGGCACTCCACAAACATTACCATTCCTGTTGTTGCACACACTTAATAGAAGAGATACTTACTGGAGGTCCCTTTGGTCCGGGGAATCCAACAGGTCCCTGAGGCCCTTGCGGTCCCTGGATTAAAGGCAACCAAACAAATGGAGTTTTACTCAAACTGGATTGAAGAGTTTGTTTTAATTATAAGATATAGGAACCCTGCAGGTAATGTCTGGATTTAAGCATAAAGCCTCGGCCAGCCTGTCATAAATATTAGTAGCAGCAATTCACATGCACAGACACTGGAGGATTTCCTGAAAGCAATGGTGCTTGTGTAGGAATGCAGTAAAAAAATGAGGAAAACTGCTTACATCAGCAATGCTTGCATCTTACCCCTAAAACTGTAATAAAGTAGGAACTAACTGTGAGTTAGAAGCACTGTTCTTCCATGTTGCATAAACCAGGGGATTTAGTTAAGAGTTTGGTCATCTTTTTAACTTTCAGTCAGACATTCATCTTCGGCAATTCCTAAACCCTGATAATATTTCCAACCAGTGCAACAGTACAAAATTCCAAACAGAATAAACTTTTCAGAGTTAGCGCTAGGATTAAATACAATAATTTTGCTGTTATGAAAAATAGTTAGAAAATTCCAATATATACGAACATTTTATTTTTATAGTTTTGTATATATACAGATATAAGGAGTGAGAAAATTTTCATGCAGCATGGTTTTAGAAATTAACTAAAGATGATCAACTGACAGTGCATCGTGTGCACATGCATGTATATTCACATGAAAATATCTAAACATGTAGATATTTACACTAAGTACTACTTTACATGATTCTTTCTGAAGTTGTTGTCAAAAAAACCCCAGAGGCCAGCTTTTAAAATTTATTGTTGACATGCTGAAAGGTACTGTGTCAGCTTATGAAAATCCTTTATGCTCTTTTGTTTTTAGTGTACTAAGTGAAATCTCAAGAGTCTCATTAATTTTACATGGTTCCACAGCTGACTAATGTACCCATATTTGCAAGAATTTATCCTATTCTATTTGGTATATGATGTGTGGGTTTGCTATGACATCTAAATATGTTAGAAATGTCGGTTTGATGCAAAAGACTTGAAGCAGGAGGCCACATCTCCCAAATTTTGCTCCTCGGACTTCCTTAAGCCTCATTCCTTAAAGCCCAGGCTTGCAGAGCACAGCTGCCTCCTGCAGTGGGCAAAGCAGTGCACAAATGTAGCTGGGCAGAGGGTCCCTTGTGCCCAGCCTGGGAGAATTTCATCTTAAATGAATCTTATCCCAGGGCAGACTTCTGTTATACTGAAATACTAAACCTGAATCAGTTAAGAAGTGTTGGGGCAAAGAGAAATCTTTGTGGTCTTACTACCCAAGGCTTTTTTTTTTATTATTTATTTTTAACAAAAAAGAGGTATAAGTCTGTTTCTGAAACCTTCATAACACACAAGTGTGCTCCATGTGAGAGTTTGGGTCATTTTTCAATATGCCATGCCTGTGAACAAATTAATTTTCCTCATTTGTTTCTGGGTATAACACAAAGCTTAAAAAAAAAAAGAAGGTGGCGCTTCATAGAGGAAAGCTAATAAAAATCAGCTACAAATTACCTGAATGAAATTGGTCAGTCTCAGAAACTGACTAATAGGAACATAACTCGAAGTTTTACATTTCAATGCACCTTCTCTCTCAAAAATTCCCCTGTTCTCATGCTTTGAGGCTTTCTAAGGAAACAACTTTACATTTTTCTTTTCATTCACAATATGGCTTGCAGGTTTCAAGTCAGTGGACTGACAGATTATGTGAGAAAAAGCACTAGAATACTAACAGCATGGTATCAAAATTACATTTTCAGTTTTGTTATTAAATTTCATTTTAACAGTAGCTATGCAGGATAGATTATTTATTATTTTCATGTTTGGTAGCTGAAATAGTCTCAGAGGAGTAGAGATGACAGTTTTATTTTTTTGGCTGACACTCACCCCTCTTGGGAAGCAAACAGATACCTCACACTTATATTACACAAGTGATGGGAAACATGGTGCTTTATGATTCTTCATCTCTTTTCTTTTCTCAGTTTCTCTCCAGGGATGCCTTTGTCTTGGATTGATCTGCTCATTGTTTTAGTACCCCAGCTTCAGTTCCTTGCAAACTTTTGGAGGTGTCAGCAAACTCCTCTTCCACAAGGAGCTACTATTCCCCTTCTGGTAGGCTGCCTCTGATCCTCCTCAGTGTAAAGCAACCTACATTTCTTTTCTTGGTCTATGCCTCATTCTCTCCTTCCCATATCCTTGCTAATGCCAAAAAAACTGACATTGTGTAGCTGGGGAAAATGCACAAAGAGCTCCCTCCTGAAGAGTAACACTACTACAGAAAGAACACTGGGACCTTGCCAGGGATACTGGGAAAAGATCTTTAGGCTTCCTATATGAAAAAGGTTAGCAGTTTAATGAAATATGACTGCAAGATAAAAGCTTAAACTTTGCAAAAATACTTTGGCAGAAAGCTCATCCACTTAAACTGACTTGGTTTTCAAATGCTGCCATTATAAATACAATTTATTAATACTCTTTTTTTCTTTATAGTGCTGTACAATGAACTGTGTAGTGGATTTGTGTATTGATTGGTAAGATAATAGCAAGCAGAAAATTTTGTTTTAGAGAGAACAATAGGATTTCTGAAGCATGCAGAAAATAGGTTGAAGAGAATTCTTAGTTGATCAGAACCAAAAATCTCAGCTGCTTCAAAAAAAGAATCTTCTGGATGTGGCTTGAGTACTAATCCAATAAACAGGCAATAAGCTGCAGTAAGTGAGGAATTCTGAAGAGCCTAAATGTGAGTACACCTGTAATTCACAGGGATGTATACAAAGGGCATGGATGTAACAAAGTGTGCATGTACTCTCTGTTTCCTAGATGTACAAAACTGAGATACAGTTGGAAGAAGCTTTCAGCAAACTTCAGGCACTCCATTAAGAACTTTGTGAAAAGCATCATTGGTACTGAGGTTTTTTTAGTTCTGGTTTCCCTCATCAAAGCAGCACAGACAGATGAGAGGGAGAACTGGAAAGAAAAGAACCCTCCCACCCTCAAATCACACTCCTATATAGTGGGAGAAACATGTAAAAAGATAGCTTCCACAAACCCTTTCGCCTGGTGGGCCAGGAGGACCATCATTGCCTGAAGTGCCCTGGAAAGGAAAGACAGTTCGTTCAAGGACTTACATTGATTTAAAAGAAACAGCCTGTAGCCAATCTATACAGTGTGCTTGACAATTACCTTTGGACCTGGTTTACCAGTGGGACCTCTGGGACCTCTTGAGCCTCTTGGACCCTGTCAATTTAACACAGATGCACTTGATGATAAATACTGGATGTTATGATCTAAGGAAAGTAATTCTTCACGGTATAATAGGGGCAATTCACACAGGAAAGCTTCTAAATTGCAAATCAAAAGAACTTACTGTTGGTCCTCTCTGTCCTCTGGGGCCTGGTTTGCCATGCAATCCCTGGAAAGAAAAGTTCACAGAAATCATCTTAGCAGGCATTCTATTTGTGAGATAAAGTTTTATTACTGAAGTGGAGGCAGAGAGCAACTCCCTTAAGTTTAAATGTTATTTTATCTTTAACTATCTACTTTGCATTTCAATTTACAGAATCACAGTCCTTGATAAAATTGGTTATCTTTCTGAGTTCACTGGGATTGTGGCTAAATGCACTAAATTTGCTTGACAGTCAGATTCTGTCAGAGGCATTAGAACACTTTAAACTGCATTAAAACAGTATTGAAGGTGGCACACAACAAGCAGAGACTCTCTGCAGCAGTCTGAATGACCTGGCATTGTGAACATCCTTAAAAACAAAGTTCCCAGGCTCCCATGGACAGCTCTGCAGGTTAATAGAGAAAAGAAAGGGCAAGCCTCTCTTCATTTATAACAGAAATAGGCACTGTTTTGGTAGGTATTCGTACCAAAATTACGCACACTTGACAGACATACAGAACTTGCCAGATACCAGTCCTTAATTTTTTTGCTTTAATACAGCTCCTAATCATGCTCAATGTGAATTATCTTTAGGCTCTGCACTGGAATGGCTGTGTATTGTAATGAAAAGAATCTTAAAATTCAAGAAAGTATTCTTCAGGTAGAGGGAGGAACCTGAAAGCTGGTACTTTCTAATCTTTGAGGTAAACAAACCAGCAACAGAAAAATCACCAGACATGTTTTAGCACAAAGCTTCCTTTTACTGGAAACCAATTAAGTGCATTCACCTGTTTTCTTGACATGTTGTCCCACACCCCCCCCCCCTTTATTTTTAAATTAACATTGGTTTTATTTCACTTATCAGAATAAAATTTATGTGCTGTTTTTGAAACGCTACTCAGCTTGTGACCACCTTCTCAAGGAGAGGGTCTGTCTTTCCTAGTACCTGTATGTGTGGTGGCATAAAACACCATGATAACCCTTTAGGCAAGATTAACAAAAATATCTGCTTCTCATTACAAAACCTGCAGTTATGGGCTCATTGATGATCAGCATAATATGTCAGTGTATCAGCAGTTTGATGGTATTAATTACGTGGTTAATACCCTAGCTGAACTTAAAGCTTTATGAAGGCCTGAAAATAGATCAATATAGTAAAATTTTCATAATTTCAAGCCTCCTGTTTGATCCTATGATTTTGGCTTTTTTTTTTCCAATCTTCTGCCTTTATTAGCAGTTACCTCATTTTTTTCACAATACAGATGAACTGAACATTGCTTTGTTGCTTGTGCCTGTACATAACAACACATCTTTGTCTTAGCTAGAATAATACAAGAACAATATAAACTGTAGACAAGTGATGCAAATGCTAATGGATTTAATATATTTCATCTTAAAATACTGAATTTCTGCTTTAAGAATAATAATATATTTTACCTGTTTGACTTGATGTTACTATCAGCTAGTAATTCTGACATATCTCTTACATTCACCATCTTTCTAACATACCCTGCTATATTCAATTGAGCTTTAATGACAACAGAACAGTGACCTTCTTTGTAATCTATTTTTAATTGCTATAGTTTGAAGAACATGCATAACACATTTCCCCTCACCTGCTTCAAGCAAGCAAAGCAACAGAAAATGTAATTTTCCATTTTTTAATATATGTAATAGTGCATGTTCTTCATCTTGCCTGTTATATTTTGCCTTTTTGAAGCTAAGCCTAAAAAAACCCCCCTTGTGGCAAGTCAGAATATTTATGAAGTACGAGTTGAATTTCCTTGAGGGTAAATTGCATGGTAGCAGGATAATTCATGGGATACAGGAAAATAATTCTTGTCAACTCACTCAGCTATACTGTCCAAAAAAAAAAAAAACTCCAAGCCCTTCAGCAATGGTGATTTGTATTCTCTTTTTCAAATTATATAATTATGGCAGTATGTGCAGTAAGAAAGTGTCCAAGTTCTTGTATATTTAGATTAATACCTTAAAGAACTGCAAATAGTGCCTCAGTATGTCTTGTTTTACATGAAGACAGAGGTCCATCTTGAATATTAAAATCCTGTTTTTATCACTCTTTCCATAGTAACTTGTATCCTTAGCTTTCAGTCTTTTCCCCCAGTGCTGAAGTTTAAAAGTTAATTGTTATGCAAGAATGAATTATCATACCCTTGCACCTTTCTCTCCATTGGCACCTGGAAATCCTGGGAAACCAGTTGAGCCCTATGTAAGAAATCAATGCAAATGTCAGAGGATATCAAGAGCAAAAGTCGTAGAGCCAACATTTAATAGACACATAAAGTACAACTCCAAGTCACGTACATTGTATATGTCAAACTTGCAACTGTGACAACTGTAAATAAATTTATGAAAGCTGTAAATAAACTTACCATAATGCCTCAAGTCCAGAAAGCATTAAAAAAAAATCAATATATAGAATGGACATTATTTGTCATCTTATTAGACCATAAAGTATACATTAAATCTGCACCTTTTTTAAAAGTAGGGAAGTTAATAATTATTAACAGCCCAATAGAAATAACTGTATCACAATGGAGACAAACAAACAAGGCCCTGTGGCCTCACAGTAAGATAACTCTTTTAAAAAATAATTCCAGAAAATGGTAAAGATTTGCCACATCCTCTGTTCACTTTACTGAGCTGTAAATTAATTATGTCAAGTTCTTTATTCACTATAAACCAGCCAATGGACTGTTTCATTTACTGATCCATGCAACTCATACATAAGCAGAATTGATGAGATTATCTGGCTTGAAACTGTTCCCAGCTCTATCCCTCCTCCTTTTTTCCTCCCCTTTCCTTCTGCTAGCTGTCTGGTGTAATGGAAGCAGAACTGTTTCCTTCTTTGCTTCTGGCATACAGGTTCTGTGGAACAGCAGACTTTTTTACTTGCCATGGTGTTAATTTTTCATAAGGAACTTGGGATCAAAGAGGTGATAATCATGATAAAATATACTTTTAACAGACCAGGGATGAGCATGAAGAGAGTGTTTGGTTTGGTTGGCCACTAAAATATACTAGCCAGAGTACCTGCTGTCAGAAGGCATCCATGTCTGTGCAGGTTGCAATTATCATTTTACTGACAAATAGAGCACATATAAAAAAAAACCTTAAAATGTAATTTATTGGTGCTCTTTGAAATGAACTTTTTTTTCATTACTTTTTCTCTTGTCCTTACTCCTCTTTTTCCTCTAATGAATTTTGTTTTACATAATCATTCCAATTATCCATAAAGGACTTAGGGGCAGTACAATTTCACTAACACAGATTCTAATGAAACCCTTACTGACTGATATAGACTGGTGGCAGAAAAGTGATACTTTTCTTCCTTCTCTTTCCTTTTGTATTCATTTTCCTTTAATTTTCTTTCTTCTTAAATCTTCACAAGTTATAACTTTATATAAGAATAAAACTGAAAATTCTAGTCTGTGAAGCCCAAGGTTTTGTTTTTTTGGTTTTTTTTTCTTTTAAATTAAAAGGCTGGAAAAAGATCACACCAAATGATGGGGGCACTAATAGTCATGACTTGATTGTAAATATCTGAGGTGTACAGTAGTTTTTGCAACTGTGCTAATCCAGGGGGATTGGATTGGAGAAAAGGAAAAAGTGTCCTGAAAATTATCAGATAATGGCAGTACTCTAAGAATAAGCCTTAGGAAAAAATAAAATCAATCATAAGTATTAACAAAAAGAGTGATGTCAACTTCCTTGACAATACTGGGACAAGATTTCCTATTTGCTTTACATAGCTAATATATTATTCTGCTGCTTTTTTCCTCACTTGCTTATGTTAATTTGAACTGGCTTGTGACTCAGTTTCAGAAGAAGTTTCTAGTGAGTTATCTCTTGTGTTTGCCAGTCTTTCTTGGAAATTTAGGTAGCAAATTAGAAGAGCAACAGTGAACACAGCTTGAGAACTATTTCTCAATTTTAATGTGATAAAAATTTAATGCAAGGAAATTCTTAATCAAGTCTTAATTGAAAAAGAATCAATCAACCCTTATTTCAAATGTTATATAATTTTTGTTCTTAGAACGGAATAATGTAAAACTCTTATTTTAGATTTTTCAAAAGACAGTTCTGAAGGAGAACAAGGAGACTGACATCTCAGACATCTTGAGTTAAACTGAAGCAAAATCCCCTGTGTTTCTCAAGGTGAATAGTTGTCATGAGTACTGTCCTTAGATAGTTTTAATGTTTTTCACTGATGCAGTTTTCAGTGAATAAGATTTTATTTAAATAATTTTTCAGACAGCCCATTCACTTGACTGAAAAGTGCTGAAGTATAGGGCAGAGTCAGAAAACCACTTTGCTTTGCCAGTCAGGAAGTTGTATTTCATCCAAAAATCCCCCATAATTTCAAATTTGAAAAGAAAAATAGATCTAAAATAGAGCAGGTCGATATTTCAGAGGTGTAGGAGGGGTGAGTGATTCTTTTACTTGTGATATTTACTTAGATGGATCTCCCTTGAGAAGGACTGGAGCTACAATGTCTCCCTAATGGTATCCTCTACACAGTGAAATGTCTGTGGAACTATGCTTTTATTCCATCTTTTTTCTTTCTAATCTCAGAAAATTGATCTTCCAATTAATTTAGCATGCCCATTTCCTAAAGATGTGTTAGGATGAACTTGATAGAAATTTGTTTCATAAAAAATGTTTTAAACCAGAAGCCCCCTGTGTGGTTTTCTATTGCAATGCAAATATGTAAAGTAGCTGGAGGATAGATATAGACACTTAAATTAACTAAGGATTGTGTTTTGTCATGTTTGTCTTAAAAGAAACTAAAGGAGAACATGAGGAAAAATTGTAAATGACACGTTTCAAAGAAATAAAGTATATTCCATGGAAGAAGCAATAATCACACATATTATCCCTGCACCACACTGAAAATTCCCATCACTATCAGCATCCATTTAGTCAATATAGTGGTGCCTATTCTCTTTCAAGAATGTCAGCAGTTCCTTCCTTTTCCAGTTGTTTAGTGCATGCCAGTCTAATGCTGGCACAGTAAAACTCAGGAGAAAAGTACTATATTAAGAAGAGGAAAGTGCTCCATAAAGAGCCTGACCTAGTGGATCTCACATTGTAGAAGATTTTTCTTCAGAATATGATTATAAAGAAAGAAAATGAGAAAAATGACCCTTTCTTTGATGTCAACACCCTGCTTCCCCAAACACAGAAATGAGATAGGTGCCATTGTGACCAGTGTCAAAACAATATACAGCTCATTTACAGCTCACCTTTGGACCTTGTCTTCCTGGATAACCTGGCAGGCCAGGTACGCCCAGCTTACCCTGCAAGGAGAAGGCAGTGTTACATTTCACTCTATCTTCCTTTGTGGTTCAGCATGCTTCTATACAAAATAATTTTTCCATAACATAGAGTGATGGTACTCCATGGAATATAATATTAGATTAAATTGATGTCTCATTTTTATAATTAATTACCAGTGGGTTTAGTGTCCCAAACTTAAACAAAAATCCTGTGCCAATGAATGAATCCAGAGAAATCAAGACCTCAAAGGTTTTTTCTTCCAGGAAGTGCTGTGCAGTTCTATGTGGTTGAGATCATTAAACAATAACTATTCTCTAAAAAAAAATCAGGGTGTTAATAGGTTTAAGTGAGAAGAAATTATTTTTAATTTATACTGTGTGAGGGCTGACTTTCATGAATAGGCATTTGAAGAATTAATTCTTTTCCTGAGTAGTTCTAAACTGAGACTGTGATAAATTATACCCCACTGATTATTGGCTGACAATGGATTTGTCAACAGCCATTACCAACTTGCTATGTTCAGAAAAGACTGATCAGCACTGACATCAACCATTCCCAGAAATGAAATACACTACCCTACTCCATTGAGCTGGGAACTCTGGGGAGGAATTTCTCTGCGTTCTAGAATATCAAGTTCTGGAGAAGATCAATGGAAAAGATGACTGTAAAGTATCATATGGTACACTGCAGTAACCACAGATAATGTAAAATAGGAAGGAGAAACTTGCATGGGTAAGGAAAATTTCCCAGAAGTGTTTACTGATAAAAAACACCACATAAATAAATATGTTGAGTGTTATCATATTCATGCAAGCACACGTGTCAGGTAAGACATTATGAAGAACAATTTTTACATTTAAGAAACTACTTTTAATGCTGCCAGTTATTTGCCACCTTGAAACAAGCCGCATGCAGTGCAATGAATTAAATGTTGTGCAGCCTGACAGCACATCAAACTCTTGCCAGGTTCAGTGAAAGTTTTGTCCCTGATTTTTTGAGTCAGCAAGCCCAGTTGCGTAGGTTGAGTGTGAATACTGATATATTTTATTATGAGCTCATTTCTGATATGTTCTTAATTTTTTTTTGGCACCCTACTCGATTTTTCATTAACCAAGCAAATCTAGCTTTAGACTTACTTGGGAAATTGAGTTTTCTTATCATGGAATCAGATGAACACAGAGAATAAGAACTACTGCAGTAATTGCATTCCTTTCTTTACAAGAATAGTACCTTTGCATTAAATATATCATATGAATGACAACGGAACATGACATTTGTATCTGCTCTTACAGACTTTCCAAATATTGTGGGAAGATCTATAAGTTCACAATAACTATTCCAGTTTTTGCACTAAAATAAATGTCACAGGACCAGCACCAAAGACTTCCTCTCTGACCCATTCCATTCTGGCCAAGTATCCATAGAATATCCATGGAAGATGTGTGCCTTCCAGTGGGCAAGAAAAGCTGTAAACATTTGTTTAAAAGGGAAAACTGTGGCTCTAAAATTCCAAAGCCAGGTAATAGTGTTATCAACACAAAATTTTTTTTTTTTCAAATATCTTCTGATATTTAGGGATTCAGATTCTTGACTTGTATACTGTGAGAGTCCCAAATAGGTCACAGTGGACAAGAAATGGTTGAAAATCTATATTCATAGCGAGTAATTTCAATAAGAACTAAAAATAATTCAAATTTGAATTTAAAAATACCAACTAGTAAAAAAAGGTTTGCTTCATTTTGATTTGGTTTCTGCACCCTCTGTCCTACATTTTTCAAGAGAGAACTAGAATTGAAGCTCACCAGAAATTTAAAGGGAAGTATTTTCATCAGCATCTTCTCACTTAAGTGATATGCATTTACATGTACGTGGCATATACATGTTTGAACCATCATTTTTATGTTATTTTATATTATCATGCTTCTCCAGTTATTTATATTACCACTGCTGAAATCACCTTTCCTTTCTGACAGTACCCACACATCCACATTTCTCAGTCTCCTTTCCATCCATTATACCAAACTCAAATGGTTTTTGTTGAAACCAGGATTCTACAGAGATTTGTACGTTGTGCTTGATCTCTGTTTTCACCATCCTTTTATCAGTCCTCCCTCTTAAAAACCCCTTTTCCTTTTGCCAACCCTATTTTGGACTTTTATTCAGGAAATGTTTTCCACTTCAAAAAATTTCCAGGTCACCATTTGTTGTAATATGACTCAATATTAATTTGCTCTTCAGCAGCACCTTTATCCTCCTTTGTGCCCAGCTATTTTATTTGCATTGGGTTTTCCACAGCTGGCATGCACTGTATGTAATTTGGGATAAAAATGGAGTTGCCTTATGTACTGTTGGAGTACTACAGTGACTCTTTGTATACTTACAAGATAAGCATTCCCAATCCTTGATCAAATGGGAACCCCAGTGGTCTGCTGCAGTAGTGTCACAAAAAAGATGTTTTTCAGTGATGGAGATTATGGGTTCCATCTATGTTATGAGGCAATGGCAGGTTTATGTTGATTTCTGGCTACTGACCTTTTCCCCAGCTGGACCAGCAGCACCTGGGTCCCCAGATGGACCCGATCGACCTTTTGGACCTTCTGGGCCATCTTCTCCTCGTGGACCTGGCTGACCAATCTCTCCCTAAAATACATCACCTTATAAATATGGAACAATGGCCTTCACACATATATTGGAAGGATTTCCTACAATTACTTGAAAAGAAATTTTCAGTAAATCTCAACAGAGAATAGAATCATACAATAGTTTGGGAGGAACCTTTAAAGGTCATCCAGACTTCCTGCAGTGCACGGGGACATCTCCAAATAGATCAGATTGCTGTAAGCCCTGTCCAGTTTCCTATTAGGAAAATATCACTACTTATGTTCATTGTATAAATGCAAATATTAAAAAAAATTAGGCAATGAATATCACTTTCAGAGTGTTGGAGCCTAGTTGCCTTGCTTGAAGACAGCTGCATTTGGAAACCGTTCTTATTTTTCCTTTCCTAAATTTTTGAGAAGGCACCTTGGCAGCCCACAGAAAGACAATTGTGTTTATCTAAGTATTTAACATGCTACCATTGTCACAGTTTTTAGTGTATACAGACTACAGATACAAGCCAGGAGCCCCTTATGATAAGCTTTTTTACAATCTCTACAACACTTCCTATGAAAGGAAGTAATTGCTCATTAAGCTAAATAAACAGCATTTTGGCAGAGATGTACAAAATGCTGGGCTGGAATGGAGATGTCTTTATTCTAGATAGATAACTTTTCCTCAGGCAAATATGGGAGATCTGGGAATCTGGAAAAGGAGATTCCTTAGGAAGAACCTCATTGAAAAGGATATTCAAGACTGACATTCTCTTCCTCTTTATGATTGTGCCATTTTTGATTCACAAGAACCATATCTCTGGATCAAATTTGTGCAAGCACAGGGAATAGACATATTTTAAAATACTAGCTCTTATTTTATTTTTGGTTTAAGTATGTTTGTTCACTGCAGCAATCCTTTCAAAACAATAACATTTAAACTTTGAAGAATATATGGGCTATGAATAAATGCTTACCCGGTCACCTTTAAGACCCATGTCACCTTTAAAACCTGGAAAACCATCTTCACCCTAAAAATACAGAAATGCAGGTAAAGACTTAGCAATATTTCTTAAAAAAAAAACATAAGAAAATAAATTCACAAAATATAAAAATAGCTTGTGTGGATAAAGTGGGAACTTCAGACACCAGAAAATATAATCTGGCTACTACTGTTTTACAGAAAATACACCAGTTCACTACACAAAATGAATTTTAAGTTTGAAAATTCTTAATAACAGTTGTTCAAAATAATCTATCTAAAGGTAGAAACAATTCTGTTTTAATATTAATTGTCTTGCAAAGTCCTTTCTTAGCTCCTGTTTTTGATTATCATTCTTTTTAATAATCATCCATTCAACTAAAAAAAAAAGGTGACAAATCACCATTATTCTTTTGATAGCAGAACTTCCCTCTTAAGTAATTTTTCTCTTAATCTAGTGCCTTAATAGAATCATGAAAGGAATCAAAAACTTGACTGCTTGTAACATCTTAATAAATTGACATGAAACGCAAAAATAATACTGCTTATAACTTCAAAGAAGTAGTGATCTCTATGGAGCAGTTTGATATCCTGCAATGCTCAGCCCTGCCTACTCTCACTGGCTGAAGTAATTGAAAGAAAGTAGAAACAAAATATTAAGACTGAATCCAAAAAGAGTGGCAAGACATGTACACATTATTGCTATTTCTAATAAAAATTTTCAATTTACTGCCTAGAAAATTCTGGCAAAGAATCTACTCCAGGCAATTTAATTGGACTCCATGTTGAAGTACAAGCATCAGACAGGTTTCATTTACACGTGTATGAGTTAGTTCAGATACAAGCAGAAATCTCCAGATGTGCTCTGCAGATTTACCTCTTGCTCCAGCATAAACTGATCAGCTTTTGGTTCTCTCTTTCTGAAGTTTAATAAGTCCAAGTGCCAAGCCCTTCATTTTGGCCACAACAACCCTCTGCAGAGCTAGAGGCTGGGGATGGTGTGGTTGGACAGTGCCCAGGCAGAAAGGGACCTGGGGGTGCTGGTCCACAGCTGACTGAACATGAGCCAGCAGTGTGCCCTGGTGGCCAAGAGGGACAATGGCACCATGGCCTGGATCAGGAATTGTGTGGCCAGCAGGAGCAGGGAGGTCATTCTTCCCCTGCACTCAGCACTGGTGAGATCACACCTTGAGTGCTGTGTCCAGTTCTGTCCCCTCAGTTTAGGAAGGACTTTGAGACACTTGAGCACATCCAGAGGAGGCAACAAGGGAGGTGAGGGGCTTGGAACACAAACCCTGTGAGGAACAGCTGAGGGAGCTGGGGTTGTTCAGCCTGGAGAAAAGGAGACTCGGGGGTGACATTATCACTCTCTACAGCTCCCCAAAAGGTGGCTGTGGTCAGGTGAAGGTTGTTCTCTTTCTCCAGGCAGCAACTGACAGAACCAGAGGACACAGCCTTAAACTGTGCCAGAGGGAAATAGAGGTGGGATATTAGGAAAAAGTTTCTTATGGAAAGAATAATAAGGTATTGGAATGCTTTGCCTGGGGAGGTGCTGGAGTCACCATCCCTGGATGTATTTAGAAAAAGATTGGATGTGGCACTTGGTGCCATGGTTTACTTGAGGTGTTGAGGGCATGGGTTTGACTCGATGATCTTGGAGGTCTCTTCAAACCTAGTGATTCTGTATGACTCATCATAGAACTACTGCTCCAAAATCCAGGCAACAAAGACTCCATTTTCATCTGATGCTTAGTTGTAACATGGCAGTTAAGGTCTTTGTGAAGAATAATAACATAGTAAAACGTTTTACTATGATGCTATTAGTTTTTATAAGCTCAAGTAATAACGCTGACTTCAAATCTGAGTAATATTTGGACTGTCAATAAAACCAGGAGAGAGTGACAATGTTCTCCACATTAGTGAAGAAAACAACAAAACAAAATAAAGCAAGAAAGCTTAATCCTCATGTTCAAAAAAAGTTTGCTTTTTGCATTCTTGGACCCACAAATTTTTTATCTTCTCCCTGATCACCAAGTGAGATGGACTGCAGGGCTAAAGTCATTTTGAATTTGCAAGTAGTCATAGAGTACACAACAATAACTGTAGAAAGGGGAAAAGAAGTAGATGTGCTAGTGGTAAAAAACTCAAAATAGGCAAGAAGGCATCAAAAGTCAAAACTAAACAAAACACAACAACTCAAAAAACTAAACAAAGAACCAAACCAAAACAAAAAACCAACCAACCAAAAAAAACCCCAAAAACACAAAAAAACCCCAAAAAACCCAAAACAAACAAAAAACTCCCAAAACAAAGATTTTAATAAAATGTGTTAATTAAAAAAAAGCAAAAACAAAAAACAAAAGAGCTGACACTACAATTAATTGAAAAAAATATGCTAAAGACCAGTCTAAAAACAGTTTTCCCATATGATATCCATATGATTTCCACATATGATGAAACAAAGTTTCACATTGTCATCTTATATTGCATAAATTACAATTTTAAGGTGACTTTTCTTAAAATTTAGAAAGAAATGAGAGAGGCAATGTGAAGAATACATCAAAAGAGCTTCAGTTGTAAAAGTTACTCGGTTATGGCCAGTAATATTTACATGAGAAGCCTTAGCAAGGACTGACCATGTGCCAGCTACTGACCAAATGGCTGGCAAATGAACTGCAACTCTTCAGCTTTCACAGTGAGGTTCTAGCTACTGAGATCTAAAGAGGCTGATGTTATTCCATGTAGGAGGAGAGAGCTGAATACTCTATTTTGTCTTCTGCTGGTAACAAAAGAGAAAATAGCTAGAGTTCTAGTCACATTTACTGGTCAGTAGAGGAATACTGAGATACCTCTTCTGGTATCCCTGGACCAATCCTGATCTATGGGGGTTTCCCTGAATGATAAGGTTATTTATTTTCTTCTCTTGAAGTGCTTTCCCTCCATGTTGAATAATTTCAGTAGAAAAAGACCTTTGAACACACCCCTTAAGCACTAAGAGAAAAAAACTATGAATCTGTGTGTGCCCTTTGGAGGCATTCAGTAGAATTCAGTCATACTGCAACTGCAAGATCAAATTTATTAACACGGAAGTTTTGCAGACATTGTGCTAATCAGTATTCATTGATATATGTATGTATGTATTTATTTATATATATATATGAAATGTATTCATATACAATGTAATAAATAATGTATTTTGGTGAATTTATTTTGTCCAAGCAGGATATTAATCATCCAACAAGGCACAAGAAAAAGCTGGGGTTTTGAATGGTCCAGTCTTCAAAACACACCCTTTTTCAGCTTAGATTTAATGAGCAGCTCTAAAATGAGCATGCAGTCTAGCCAAACTGTGGTTTAGGAAGGCATGAAAATGTACAGCAGCTCTTGGCATCTGAGTCAAGTTCTGAATCCAGGCATTTTGGCAGACTGAGTCTTCTGCTTTAGAAATATCTATAAATATCTATATACATACATACATCTATATCTATATCTATATCTATTCCCACATACATAAATATATATATATATGTTAGCCAGCAGAGAAACAAGAGTGGATTTGCCTGTGTGGTCAGGATTTATGACTGATGGTGTCTGCTGAGTGTCTCTTACTTTGAGTGCTGAAGGAACTGTGACTTTAAACCAACACTGGCTGCAGTTTCAGCCACTGCAGACCATCAGGAGTCAGCCCAGATTGCAGTGACTGGTGTTTGCTCTAGGAAGAGCTCTACACACAATATTAATGGTATCAGGGGAAAGAAGAGTTTCTTCACATTATATATATGGTTCTGACTGGGGCTGTCCATCACTTTGGCAAAACCAAAAATCTGGGACAAAATACCTCGTGCCTAGAAAGCCATTGCCCAATGTACTTAAAAAGTGCAGATGTATCTTATGGCTTTATCAAAGCAGATAAAAACCAGTATTGTCACCACAAATGTCTCTGATGCACAAGCCTCTCAACACCTACTATAGCACCTACTAACAAGAGAGGGGACCTCTAATTCTCTACTTAAGGTTTATTTAGACAAGTTACCTAACCTGGTGCAAAGAGGATTGAAAACCATCATAATAAATAAAGGTTTTATATTCACTTTGTACCAGTGTAAATAACCCTGAAGATCACTGTTTTAGGCACTGGGCTTGGTATGTCCTTAGGGAAAGGAAAAATAAACTCACTGAGACAAAGCACACTGCAGTGAAGGAGACAGAAGAGGCTGTGGTGTAAAAAGGGAAAAGAATTAACTGCAGTCAGATTTACCTTTTCACCTTTGGATCCCTTTAGTCCACGTACACCATCAGCACCCTAAAGGAAGAATATAAAGAATTACCCACATGCATATATTCAAATGGTGTGAGAGGAGGAATGCAGTAACTAAATCTTACCTTTACACCACGAGGACCTGGATATCCAATTGGACCCTGAGGACCTGGAGGCCCCTAAAATATATTGAAGCAAAGAACCTTTGTTTGTGCAGTTTTTGGGTTAGCAGGCAGTTCTCTTCAGCATCTAAACCTTATTCTTTCACTATAATGTATGAGACAGCAAAATAACACTGGGCTGCCTGCCACTAAGAAAAGTTAAGGCATTAAAAAGCACCATTCAATGTCACTATAAACTATTAATAGAGTTGTGAACTTGGATTTAACTTGTATGTTTGCGAAGCATCTATCCATAATATAAATGATCTGAAACAATAGTAATTGTAAAAAGGAACATACAATCAGAAACAAACAAAAGTATGCCTGTTAGAAACCAGTCGTCTTTTATTGGAGAAAATTTATAGGCCAATTATGATGATGACACAAGTCAAAAACAGAGACCAAAACCATGGGAATAATAAAAATCATGGTCTTAATATAAAAAAAGAACAAAAAAGACATTCCAAGCCTGGAAGCTAAAAGGCTCATGGTGCTATCAATACTGTCTGGTACCTGGATTCTGCTGAGTGTTTTAAAGATGCTCAGCTTGGATCTCTGCAATCTGATGGCAGGGCCTAAAGAATCTGAGTTCTGTGAAGGGTGGAAGCCAGGAAGCCTGGAAACATGATATCTCTGTCCAAGGCTGAGCTGCTCTGCTGGTTCTCCCATGTCCCAGATGGACAGATAACAAAATCTTTTACTAATGGGGACATTGATAGGGTCTTTTTCCTCTCTCCAATGTGTCTTTTCACAAAACCTTTGGACTGTAAACACCTCTGAGAAATGGAACTTTCTATCATGGCTGAAATTGATCAGTAAATTCAAGAGACATAAGATGGCCAGATGCATGGACTTGTAAAATATAAATGCTGTGTGTAAGCTTTATTTTCTTAAGAAATCAGGATAAAATGTACAAGTCCTGTGCAGATAACAACACTTTTGACAAATATAATGTGCTGATGTCAGTGGTGCTGTACTTTCTGAAATGTCCTATTAATTCACTCATCCTGTCATCCAGAATACAACCTTTTAGTATTGCCCCTGAAAACTTAAAGTTAATTCAAGTGCTATAAAGGGTGCTATTCTGGACAAATAAGGGTCAAAACTGAGTAACAGAACACTTTAGGGAGCTCCTAGACCATTCCAGGGCTTCATAAGGTTAAAAAAACCCAACACTTTACACTGACACTGAGTTGAAGATGACATACAAATTCCACGACCTCTGCATGCATTTTTATACCTTCAAAAAAAAAAGCAAGTTCTGAAGAACATTTGTGAGTATTCTCTACAACAGAATTGAAAATTCAAAATATCTGCAAGTTTTTAGTATGAAATTTGTGCAACTTTTCATTGCCACTCTGCCAACTCCAAGGTGAGGTTTAATTTACAAGAATAATCTTTATGTTATTTACAGTCTCTAGTATTTTTAACATATATATTTTGTGAAAAGCTGCTTTGAATGTGTCATGGGTTTTCTATTGTATTCTTAAATAGTTCTTGTAAGCAGCAAGTCTGTCATTAAGATGAAAAACTACCAAATGCTTTCTGGAAATCTACCTAAATAAATGAAAAAGTTTTAAAACTCACCAATGCACCTTTATCTCCAGACTGACCCTCTTTGCCAGGGTGACCCTGTTTTAAGAGAAATGTATCTGATTTGAAAAGCAATAATTTTAAGGGAGTGAAATTTCATTACAAAACCACAATTATTTAAATATTTGAATTTCAGGTAATTAATCACATTTCTTCTGTATTAGAATAGACACACAAAATTTTGAGGAAAGATTTAACTTTCAGCACCAATTTAATTTACATAATGAAGGAAAAACTGGACAATAGTTACATTCATGTCAATATTTTTGGGAATATGCTGACCAGTCCTTCAGCACCAAGAGGATTTAATGCAAGAGACCCCCACCTTTGATTTTGAAACAAGGGTGATTTATTTTGTAGCATGAAGACACTCCTAAAAATATTTTTTAAATTACAGAATTAATCAAAAGATTCAATAGAAGGCTGATTTAGTTTCAATGTTATATGTCTTCATTCTAAACCGTGACCTGCTTCGTAAACAAAATAAATTTAAATCTTAGACTTTGCTCTGTATCACTGACATTAATACCACAGCACTTAAACCCCTGTTTTCCTTTCTTAAAAATTTGCACTTAAATTGCAAAACTTAAAGTCAATTTAATGAAACTAGAGATTAACAGATAGGGAGAGCACGGAGCTGTGAGGGTACACTGTTCCAAACTGACCAGGGAAATATTCCATACCATATGATGTCACACTCAGTAATAAAATCTCAGGGAAAGGAGGAGGAAGGAGGTCATTCATAACCAACTTCCCAGCCAGTGGCTGGCCATCTGCCTGCAGATTGCCAGCAATGAATGAATGAATGAATCCCTTATTTTACTTTGCTTGTGTGCATAGCCTTGTTCCACTAATTAAGCTGTTGTTACCTCTTGCTTTTGCCCTTGTGGTTCTGTCCCCAGCCCTGCAGTGGGAGGAGTGAGCCAGTGAGCAGGTGGGTGCCTGGCTGCTGCCTGGGATCAACCCACCACAGCAGGGCTGTGTGTCAGGTACACACCTGTGCTGACACCTGGTTATTTCTTACAGCACTTTCTCCCTGCTTGGAAGGTTTAACAAGATGCAGGTGACAAATCATGCTTTCGTTTGGAAATTAACATTGTTTCCAGTCTACAGGAAAGGATGAGGGGAAATGTTTAGACAATGATTCAAGATACAGACACTCAGCTGGACCATCATTGCACACTTAACATTCTCCATTAAATTGGCACTTTGGCAGGTAAAAGGCTAGATTGTGAGAGCCTTGGGAAGAGTTCTGTATTTGCAATATATTTGCAGTGACCTTGTTAAACCTTGCTAAAAGTCAGGTTGAAAAAAATGCAGATTTCACCTAAAAGAAAAATTGTAAGGGCAGGATAGACAAAGTTTCAGAAATAACAATGTCTAATGGCTCTTAATGGTATAAAAAAATGATATTTTTGCTGCAAGAAAAGAAGCATGTGGGCATGCTGTTATGTCCAATGATTCCCTTTAAGCTGAATGCCTAAGCTATGCTGCTCCAGTGGTTACACTCCCTGTTCACATGGACGATTCCAGCCCCAGAGTGCAGCTGAATTCCTTGGCGATCACCAGGTTTGGCTTAGTGATACCCAGTCTAGACAATGCAAGAAGCACCTCAAACACAAAATATGCACCTTAGGCCAGGAAGCTGAGAAACATTTAGTCTGTTGCATGTTTCCTCAGAGAACAAGTGGTGAGCATTTTTACAGGTGATTTGCTCTGCCAGATGGGCATGGTAGGATACAGTGGAACAGTATCTGGCCCTTTGTGTATTAGTAGGTTATTTACGCATCCCTGAAGATGTTGCAGAGGCATTTCGTCATCTGGGACCACATTTTAAAAGCCCACAGATGTTTTTAGCAGCTGCTTCAAAAATGTAGTTCTCTTAGTTTTAACAGTGATATGGGGATTTTAGACAGATTTTATAATGCTGTTGCCAGCTAGGACTACCATAGCTTTACCCCTCCATTTTGTTTTTGTAACACAGGTATGCATAAATATTTATCACTTAGTAGAAGCACTTAAACATTCAAAGGGTTAAATATTTCTTTACTTACAGGAGGCCCATCAGTACCAGGAAGGCCAGGAAGGCCAGGCTTGCCTTGCGGTCCCTAAATGCAGTAACAGACACACATCTTAAAAACAGCAAACATGTCCAACACATGTCACCCTAAGAGCTAAGGACATAAAATGCAGCCATACCTAAATCCCTTGATATGGCTATCAGGGATATGGCAAAAATAAAACTAAAGCTGGAATGACACTTTCATACCATATATAAGTACAAGGCCAGTTGTTACAATCTTTAGCCTACAAAAATGATCCATAATTTTCAGTGAGATGCTTGCCTGAGAACAGGCTTCAGGAATTACCCTATGAACTGGCAGACACATAAAACAAGGTGGGGAAGAATTCTCAGTGTACAAAATTTTTGTGTACTATATAGAATTTCAGCAGTATAAGGATTCACCAATGGAAGTTATCAAGTTCAAGAGGCAGAGTGCAGGGTACAGAGCCCCAGTGCTGACAGCTGAAAGGCCTGGTATGCCTCTGTGAAAGCATAGGAAATTCAGATATCATGGAACTTGTCCATTTTGCTAAAATAACACTTAAGTATACTGACAGGTAAAAATCATTAATTTCTCCAAAAGAATAGAGTAAACAGTGAAGAAAAATTAAAAAATTAATTGAGCAGGAATTCAGCAAAAAGGGGAGAAAAATAAAATTAGCATAAAATTCATAGTGACATTTTTAAATTAATAGAAGACAGATTTCCAGCCACAAAAGAACATGTGCAAACAGATGAAGAAAAAGCCACCAAAGGACACTACAGTATGCCAATTGCACTGCAGGGTTATGTCATAATACAATCCTTGAAAAAAAGAACAGAATCAGACTTGAACAGGTAAAACTTTGCTATAAAAAAGAGATGAAGAAAAATAATTTTTGCAGCTTGCTGTGAAATTAAGTAACATATAAGTACAAGTTGTTTAATATTGTAGACAGGATTCTGAACATAAGGTAACAACAGAAAATTAATCCAAAATAAAGGCAGGATGTGAAAAGGTATGTATGAGAGGAAATATTGGGTATTTATTTGGTTATTCATTTACTTAATGATTTCAGAAAGATCTAATATTTAAATTCAGGTTATTATCCCTCAGGCTCATACACGAGGTTGTGGTACAGAACTGACTGTGAAATAACAAAAAAATGCTGTAACTTACTTTTTCACCAGGAGGCCCAATAGGACCTTGAGGACCAGGAAGCCCCTGTTAGAAAGAAACCAGTGTGAGAAACCAGGGAGAACAATGTACATACATTCACCCTACTAAAGGTCCCTCATTAATCTGTTTAAACACACGAGCGAACATAAGTGGCTTTTTTTTCTCCCTACAGGTTAGATCAGGAGTTTTGTGCCTTTTGCACAAGTCACTATTCTGGCAGTAGGTCTGTAACAAGATCCTATTCAGAACCCTCCTCCAGGTGTGGCCATTCCTGCTGCATTCCAGGAACACTGAATGAGTAATTTTTCTCCTGAATGAAAAATCCCTCTGAAAACTTACTTGAAAACTCTGCTCCCACTGCCCTCGGCACATTTGCAGCATTATTTAGAAAATCCTTGAAGCTTTATCGGTTTTGCACATGCAAAGCTAACTTTTTAGTAATTTCCATTTATTAAACGTTTGCTGCACATGACATCATATTTCTTGAGAATTCTTTTACACTTACTTGTGGGCCTGGAATTCCTTGCTGACCAGGAGGTCCTGGTTCCCCTTGAGGACCCTACCATGCAAAAAAATAGTAGGGCATTAGGTTTGCATTTCTGCACTACAGATCTTCATTGTCAGGACTAAAAGGAGTACAAACTCATCTTTGTTCTTCCCTCTTTAAAGTCCACCAGCAACTTTCTCTCCAGTATGAATTTTTTTCATGCTAATGAATATCATGACCTTTTCTTTAATAGAGAATAACAGCCCACACATAGGACCTAAGCACTGGAGTCCATGGTGCTAAAGGAGTCTGAGAGAAAGCATGGTCAGGCCTTTTGGCTGAAAACTAAGTAACAGAAGCCTTGTCATTTCCATATAAAATCATAATGAATCCAAATAGTTGACATAAAAGTTCAATTAAATGGAAGGGATGGCATAGTTTCAGGGATGAGAGAATGTGGAAAGCATTCTTAGAATCTTTCTAATTCCCAGTTTACTTACTCACCATGTTTCCCTTTGGGCCTGAAGGTCCATCAATACCTGCAATGCCCTACAACAAACAATATAACAAGAGCAATTTTCAGTGGGCTTCCTTTTCTCCTTCTGGAAAATGCAAATACTCGACAGCTCATACGTACAGGTTGTCCAGGGGGACCAGGTGTTCCTCTGGGGCCCAGTAATCCCCGTGGACCCTGCAAGAGAAGAAACCCTTATTGACATGTGCATGATTTTTTCTGAACAGAGATGCCTGTGAGCAGGACTGGCCGAGGAATGGGATAAGGAGTAGGAAGGATGAAGGGAAGGCAGCATGGGTGTTTAGGAAGACAGAAAGGAAGAAAGGGGAAAATACACTGATAAAAGATTTTTCTCAAGGGCACTGTATTTCTGAACAGAATGTCAGTGGAAGGGCAAGCTTTGGTTTAGCCTTTGATTTTGCCTCTGTCTCTATAGAGAAGGGTGGGGGGATTGATATTTATATTTCTTGGTGCAAAACATTGGTACAGCATCTTCCACTAAAATTTCAGCTGTATCTTGGCCTGAAGGTCTGACCTGAACATTAACATACATATTTGTTTTCCTTTCTTTTGAAAACATGATGGTGTGTCATACACTATACTACTAAGTACAGTATTCTAAGTACAAAATAGTGTTTTTATCCAATAGTAGTAAGGATCCAGTAAGTAATCAGAAACTGCTAGAAGTTTTATTGCAATAAATACAAGACATTCTGAAAACAAAAATTGGATTTTTTGCTCTTATCCCTAAAAACTTTCACAGAGGACCAATGGTTATTCTCATAAATAAGGTGAACAAGATTTTGGTCTGTAACATACATAATCCTTTGGTTCTACACTGTGTGAATGAGTACTAGTTTTCATTACTGAGTTATCATTCTTGTTCTGCTGCTAAAGTAGGCAGAACTGAGTCTCCTGTCTCCCCATGTATGATCTCGTCACAAATCACTGACACTGACTGCAGTGACATCTTTGTATACTTTTTTAGTAGGCAGCATAGATCAAACATTTAGGGTAAAATTTCCCTTTCTGAGGCTTGATTTCTTGCCTGCAATGCAGAACTCTGTCCTGCAGTGACAGCACCTGCAGAATTCCAACTGACAGGAGTGGAAATTCTGTATGTGAAACAAGTGTAAAATTCACAATGAAGCACGAGAGTGTGAAAAAGGAGGAGAACCCAGGCCTTACTTTCTAATAAGTAGATATTTAGGTAACACTTTAAAAGCAACAGGGGCTTGGCTGTATTCTGATGTATCAAGAATGGCAGTGACTGATTTTTCACAATTGGATAAGAAATAGCATTTGTGATTCTGGAAGTTGTATATACTTAGCTGGATATATCCTTGATTTAATTCTAATCCTTTAAGTGGTGTTTCAACCCTAACAAAACTGTCAATTTGTTTGCTATTCAGCCAGAAACAGAATTCTCTATATATAAACACATGAAATAATTTTTATACCTGCAATTCAGAACAGTTCAATAGAACGGAAAAAATATCTGAATGTGACTTTTGTTTGCAACAGAAACAGAAGAATAAGGAAGAATTGCTTACAGCTTCACCTGGGAGACCTCTTGGTCCAACTTCCCCATCTTCTCCCTTTTTTGTGCAAAAGGAAACAAGTTTTAGAAAAAAAATAAAAGCAAAACATTTATTACGACCTTATTCTCATTATATGAGGATTCACTCTAGATTTTCCTTTGTGAAAAGCAACTTACTCTTGATCCATCTTCACCAGGTAAGCCAGGAGGTCCCTGTGGGCCACGGTCTCCCTGTAGGATAACAAAACTCATTAAAAATACTGCTGGAAACTTTCTGCTGCTGGAAACTATAATGGATGGGAAGGGAAATTAAAACAAATATGTTAGATGAAGTTTTATGTATCAAAACATGTCTTGACACAGTGATACAAATCTGTAAGTTATAGCATTCAGTAAAATCTTTCATTACCTCAGTACAAGAACAGATGAAACAATGAATAATTTGTGTTTGCACAATTTCTCTCTGCAACAAGAGTTGGACTTGGTGATGCTTGTGGGTCCCTTCCAATTCAGAATATTCTGTGATTCTCTGATAGTATTAGTTTTGGCCCCAGAACGTACACAAGCTATATCTACAAAAGGCAGTGCTACCCACATTTTCCTTTGTCTCATCACCACCTTCCCTCTCCCCTGCACAATGTATTACTGCAGTAAAAGAAGACATGTACGTGAGGCAGAAGTTAAGAAACCAGTTGCAGGGCCCAGGAATATACAGAGATTTACTAACCACCTTTCAGAGCCACACACCCTGGCACCAGCTACTGAGAGCCTTGGGACTGGTTTGTCTGAGGCTTTGGAAGGCAGCCAGACTTCCACACTTCCCCTCAGAGGCTGGGGCTTTTCAAGTCTATATATGCAGAACCTCAGTAGATTCTGGACCATACTTTCAGGATTTATTTTTCTTTCCCAGTTGCTGAAGAGAACTAGTGTGTTACAGAGCTCAAACACCACTGACTGACCTTCTGGGCAGCAGGCTTTGAGACTGTGACTTCCTTCTGGCATTGGACAGCACCCAAGTATTCATGCTGTTTGCCTTAATTTTATCAGTGTCTCCAAGGCGCCCGACCACTGCTGGGGATTCTGGTAGAGGTACATGGAGTCACTGTTCAGTAGCTCTGTTCTTTACACTTCCAAACTTTCCTAGGGAATTTTAGGTAACCCTCATATAACCACAGCGCATCCCCCAATATACTAGGGACATTAGGATTTTATTCTGCTGCCTTTCTGTCTTCCCCCAGCATGGAAGAGAAAGTAAAATTTTTTTAACTGCTCTCTAATACCTTCAAGATGAATTCATACAGCACTTCATGTATTTTGCTAGGTTCTGCAACTACTCTACGTTATCTGCAGGTAGAGGATGTGCTTTTTACATGTTAGATGACACTTCTTAAAGGCGACACATGAGAGGCATGGTCTTTCCTCTGCTTCCAATTAATATCCAGGTGAAGACTGACTTAGGCTTTCAAATACCAAAATAGTTCACCCCCTTAAGGGCTACCTCTCTCTTCTTGCAGTCATATGGTACTTAGATATAGATTAGGAGTGTGCATTCAATGTCTTGGTATTGTCATTCAGTAAGAATAAAACTTCCTATCATTATCAGCATTCGCAGTTTGTCAGCTCTATTTCTTCCCTTCAAGTGTTCTCCTAAAGCCTGAATTTCTTTTCCCTTGGACCTATTTTAAAAGTATAAAGTGTCTTTATTTTGTACTGAAGAACAGTTTAGTATCTTGTAAAACTAAATAAGAAAAGCTCAAAGTCACAGATAATGAAGTTAAAAGAAATATGACATCATGCGATGTGATCTGCTCTACACTGGAAGTCCAAGAATCTCATTCAGTAACTCCTGTCTGAAAACTTGTGTTTAACAGAGACATAACCTAAGAGAGACATTCAGTTTGCAACTCATATGTCCAATATGACTAATTCTAAAATCAGTCCTGAAACTTCTGCTCTATGGGTTTTCAATGTTGATTCTTTTACAGCTGAAATGTAACTTCAACAGAAACATTTCACTTGCCTTGCTGTGTTTATTACTGCAAGCCAATGAGAACTGAACATTTCCATTATATATTGTCATTATATAAGACTTCAAGGGCTATAACCATTTTATCTGGCTTTGAACTGAGCTGCTTTCACAAAAACAATAGTGCATACTTTTACAGAAGATTTCCATTGAAACACAAGAATGTAGTGATTTTTAAATAGTGGGAGGAAAGAATACAAAATAAGTAATTATTTTCTTTACTATTTTGAAAATTTAAACCCAGGTTTATTATTCTATTTTTGGGGGTAGGGAAGAGAGGTGTGTGTTAAGATTTTAATTTTGGGACAGAAATATGGAAAAAATTGAATATTTGAAAAAAAAAAAATTCTTTAAGACTTGGAAGGTACGACAGGCAAGTCTAATATTCCAGGCTGGAAAGCAGACACACTGCCTGACTCAGGCCAAATTTCTGCTCAGCCCTTTGAGTGCAGGTGGCAAGTGCTTAATGCTGAGCCCCCTCTGCTCTTGGCTTGCTGAGCACACTGGGCTTCCATTATGGGATGCACTGACTGCTTTACACTCTTTACCTAAACAGGGATGATGAAAGAGGAGTATAAACATTCTTTAGGACAGCAGAAGTTCTTTACCCATTGCAAACAGAACTCCAAAGAGTATCCTTAGATGCTATTAAAAAGAACTACATTAGGGTCTGGTAGCCAACACAGCTGAGCTTTTCTAGGAAGTACAACTGTGCTTACCCACTGAAGGGTGAGGGTGAGGTAATAATGCCTTGGTCACTGAGCTTTAGCACATTTGGAAATGGTTTTGCTGACATTCCCATTCACTGTTTCTTTCATGGTGCACTGCATTTACCAGGACAACAGTAAAGGGACACTCAGCAGGGTGCTAGCACCTACATTAGCAGTAGCATCTGAAGCAGAAATCCCTGGCTGTGATTATTTCTGCGCTTTGTAGGGAAAGATGAAGTCTCCTTCCATAGATTTGTATGACAAAAGGAACAAGTACTTTAGTTGTTTTAAATATTACTAATTTTTTTCCTAATTTATCTGACTTGACTCTGATCCTCCTTTAAGCTGAAGCTGTTGGAAAAAACCCCACTAAACAATTCAGTTTTTAAATGAAATATTCATGTTGATTTTTTTTTTTTTTTTGAGCAAGCTTCTAAGCAAGTTAAAATTTGGCATGCTCCTGATACAGAAACTTCATGCTAATTTCCTTTCCCTACTACTCTTTCCTTTAGAGCAATTACTTGAAGTCCAACTGGCAAATTCCTGAACTAAGAAAAATTACAACAAAACTTAGCTGAAGATGTGATCTAAATTCTGCAAATATCATTATTTATATCATAAATTTATATATATTTTTTGTCTATTGATTGATATTACTCAAAAGTTTAATGAAGTATACATTGCCTGATAGTACAGCTATTTGTAGAGTGAAAAGATGACATTCTGTTTTAACTTTCCCCTCGGTCTTTAGTGCTGTTCTTAATGAATAATGAATTATTTCTGGGACTCTATTAGTTTGGTGTTGTATAAATGTACATATTTTTCTTCTTACCCGGTTACCTTTGTCACCAGGGAGGCCAGGAAGACCATCAAATCCTCTGTCACCCTAGGAAAGAAATCACAGCTTTAATAAATGACTGTTAAATTGTCTGAATAAATAGTGCCTTCTCCCTAAAAGTTAATTTCTACCCTTTGGTTGTATGTACACTTTTGTTACTGAATGAAGCACATGGGGCTGAGCATATAGATCAAATACACAGAATTTGCTTCTAAAAATTGTAGCATTTTTGAGAAGCAATTGAGAAGATGTCACAACTTTTTCACTGTGCTGTAGTAATGCTATTTATAAAAATAATTTTCACATTGAAATGAAAAGTTCAATTCCAGTTGCACTTTGCAGTTGCAAAACTGACTTTACTACTATTCTGCTCTGTAACTAGAAACTAACTTAGAGAGAGCGAAATCATGCCCCAAGAATCAAGTCCCTTCAAAGTCAGACTAGTAGGAATTACCATTAATTACCATATTTTAAATGGATGATTCATTCTCAGCTCTTGCATCTGACCCAGCTATCTGAAACCTCAGAATTTTTACTCGAGAGAAGAATTTTGGGTTGGCCTGGATGAAACTGTGGTACTACATAAAATCTGTCTAGCCCATTCCAAGACTGAGCTAAAGCCTCAGGTCTCATTATTATTTACCTTTGCTCCAGGTTCTCCTGGCATTCCTCTGGCGCCATCAGCTCCAGGACGTCCCTGCATAAATCCAAAGGGGCAAACATTTCAAAATGAAATGAGATCAATTAATATTTAAATACATTTAAATAAAAACTATTTACCCAGAGCAGAACTGCTCCATATGCTACCTACCCTTTTGCCAGCTTTTCCACTTGGACCGGGGGCACCTTGGACACCACGAGGACCCTGAATTTAAAGAAGGTAATACTTAGAATCCCACTAATGTCAGCAAAAAGCTAGCAAAAAAAAAACCTCACCTCAAGAACAAGGTAAGATTTTTTTCCTACATAAAGCTGCATTTTTTTTCCCCTAGGAGATGAGTTCTGGTTTTAAAAGTACATGGGCATCCAAACTGGTCTTAGCACTACAAATTTTAACAGCAGTTTTCCTGAGATGGCACTATACATGGCATAAGTCATAATTTTAACATGGAAGTTTCTTGCATTCTTTTCATGGCTTTAAAGATCTCAGTCCTGTAGTTTGAAAAAAACCTTCTTTCTCTCATGCCAAAATTATTTTATTCCCATTATAATTATTTAGTGAAAACTAAAGAGTGCTTATTTCAGATATATATACACAAACATGAGTTGTGCTAGTAAAGAACTCACATGTTGTCTTAGCTTTACACAACATGGGTTTAACTAGAGAGGGACCAAATTACCACAGACTGAAAAAAACATTTCAGTTTCCAAACACAGTTAACTTTCACTGGGGACTGTATGGGCGTAACTGTGGAAATTTTCTCACCCTCCATCCGAATGCATTTTCAGGTGAAAAAAAAGCAATGGTAAGGAAAAGCCATCCAAAAATATTGTGTAGGAAAAGAAAAAAATAACCAAAAACATTAAAAATGTAAGTAAGTAAACTGAAAGACAGTACAACTGTTCAGAATGCTTTTTTATTTTCCTTTATTATTGTTTTATTTTTCTACTGCAAGTATCCATGTGCAGCTTTAAGACAGGCACTCAGTAATGCATCAAATCCATGATACTACTTCAGATCTGGCAAAATCGTTATTCTGGATTCTTATTTCATGATTTCTTTCACAATCTCCTTAGTGCTTTTAGATTTAAACTGAAAGATTTTCATGTGTATCAGTGCTCTTTGACATCACTGTGGAGGTTGATATAATAGTAGGCTGAGAAGCAAAACATGCACTGATTCCTAATGATTTATTCCTGCTATGCTGCATCTTTCTTGAAAATAACCTGTTTAATTACCAACCAAATTCAACCTCTCCCACCTTATGACATCTGGTAAATTCAGAGCCCAAGTTCATCCAGTTGCAGACTAACATATCATTTCTTAACAGAGAAAACAGCCTGAAGTGACAATATTAAAACAGGTTTTCAACTGATGACACTCTATATGTGATAATTGATCTTTGTTATACAAAGATTGTTACTTTCATATTTCAGAATGAACAATCAAGCTATTGATTTTAACTGTAATTTTTAATATTGATCAAACTATTGAAATTATAAGATAGTATAATGAAGGATATATTTCTTCACTTGCATGCAGGAGGCATATAATTAATTGATTTTTTCTAATTGATATGAATAAATTCTCTTAAAGATGAAACATGCTCAAACATAATAGGGAATATTATTGTACCTGGGGACCTGGTTCACCACTTTCACCTTTAGCACCTGCTGCTCCAGGTCCACCCTTGATTAAAAAAACAACATATATTGTTTAAACATACAAAAGCCTCTTTAAATTAATGTTACATTCTATTTCCATACTTGAATTACAGGGAGAAACAACAAATAATCTTCTATTCATTAGGAGGTGTGAATTCACCATTTGTATCTACAGATATATCTCCCTTGATTTATCATTGTCTAAACACTGGGCAGAAATATTATTCTTACTAAGAAAACTCCCATGGATCTGAATGCAAAATGTAGCTCTTGGTTCTATATTAGTATTTGAGAGCCACGTATGAGCACAGTAAGAACATAAGAAGTGCAATCAGAAGTGCATCCATTGTAGGGAATAAGACAGAGCTGAAAGCCACCTCTTTTTACCTTTATTTTTGTGTTGTACAGAAAATACCAGTCTCAGAGTTCAATCCAAAGATCACTGTAGGCAATGAAAAATACCCTGTCTAATCTTGTAATGAACTTCAGTGATGTTTTAATCAAGTCCTTTGTGCACCTGGCCCTGAAGAAGTGGAGAATCTATATAATTACATCTCTTTATTATTATTAAATGAAGACATAGATTTTAGGAGTAAATTTCAATCATAAACAGGCCAAAACCAGATATTCATTCATACTGTACATGAAATCAGGGGCAGAAATAGTGAGAGTAAGTTAGATGTCTCACAAAAACAGACAAAATAAACCAAAAAAGTCTTGGCATGCACAAAGCATGCAGTCTCAGGAAAAAAAGATATGGGAGTTTGTCACTAATGTTGCAGACCTTTGAAAAATGATTATTCTTCTAGTTAACACTGGAAGAAAGAAGTAATCTAATGGCTTGGCTTAGTGCTGAGTCTCACATCCTGGACTGGAAAGACCCCCACTGACCTTGCAGGTATTAATTCAAGTCCTAAGCAAATTGCAAATCAGATCCCAAACTGGGACTGGCAGTGGAGAGAAGATTGGTTGTGGTATATGGTGACTCTCTGTTGGGGTTTCTTTGATATAAGCTCTCCTTTTAATTAATATAATTGATTACATTTACTATCTGTAGACAGACATTGATTTTTTTATGCTATGTTAACTAAGCATGTGAACACCAGACTCAACTAATGTTATTCTGGGGCTTTGACACTGCTATGTTCAAGGTTTTTAGTAACTAATACATTACTAATTTATCTTACTGGCTACAAATTAATTTCACCAAAAAAAATTAATATAAAGAGTAAAGGCTCCAACTTTTTTATTCTTAAAAGAAGCTGGGTAGAAAAACAATTTATAGACCAAGTAACTTGCTTTTGGAGCTGTAGGCAAAAAATGTTTCTAGCTCAAAAAGTTGGATTTCTAGAGCCTCCTGGTGGTTTAGAAGCAAAACTACTATTAATATTAATTTGCTGAACTTTGCATATAGAAATTAATGAAGGCTTTTAAAATATAAAAGCCTTCATGAGTATGAAGGCAGGTTATACCTCTGGTAAAAGTATACCAGCCTTTGCAAAGTCCTCCTTGGTTACAACATCTCCACAGTTTTGTCTGTACAGACTGAATGTTATCCTGCAAGTCTCTTGAATTAAATACATTGCTGGAAATAATGTATGAGTTTGTTACATAGACCAAATATATCTGACTCTTTTTAAGTATTGCATACCTAATTGTGATGAATCAGGAGTCTGCGAGGCAGATCCTCTGCTTGGTAGCTACTATTTACTTTGGAAGAATTACTCTAGAAAAGAATTGCTTTTGTACAGGTCTGCTTAAAAACACAAGTGCCTCACTCCATACAAATATTAAGATATTCTGACATCCACAGGGCCATTTCCAGATCATTTGGTGTTAACAGTTGAGTCAAATTCAGGAGTGAAATAAAAAAGTGTAATTCTTTCAGAAATCTGTGGCTCTTAATTGTTTATAGGAATGCCTCTTACAAACTTTTCAGATTTAGCTTACATATTGAGCAAAGGTGATTCTGCAAACTCTCACTTTATTCTTTCTTTCTGTAGAGTTTCATATTTACTACAACAAATTCTGTTAGTAATATTACAGAGATGGTTGACTGTAGAGGCACATTGATATAGAAATATTCACTAGATTTGTAAGTGCAGCAGCGTGCTCTGTCCAAACACCCCAAAACCTACAATAAAAACTCATTTAGTATTTAGGTTGCAGACCTTGAATAAGAACACAAACTATTTAATATTAATTTCAAATGAGTACAAGATAAGTACAAATACAGAGGGGTCGGCAGGGCCAGAATGAGATCCATGGGCTATATCACCCTGTTCTTAAACCTATGGCCCTGTTTTGTCTACTTACCACAGGACCTGGTCTTCCAGTGAGTCCCATAGGACCAGGTGGACCTCTCATAGCAATCTGAGAAGACAAAAAGAACAGTGAGGGTCAAGAAAAGGCTGCCAGACAGCATACAAATTCTATACTAACAGAGTTTTTGAATGTGTTAGCAAATACCCCCCCATCTCTGACTTCATCTCCCGCAGGATATGAAACAAATTAGGTTTTGGCTCCTTGTGCTCACCCTAGCCTGCTGAAGAATAGCTTGTGCTTGAGCTTCCTGAGCTGAGATTGTTGGGCCCTTCTCACCATCTCCACCAAAGCGGAACTGCAAGTATCAAAACAAGAAAAGTGTTTAGAATTTATCATATCTAAATCATACTTGCTACTTCCTGCAATGGTGCAAACCACTTCAAAGTCACAAGGTCACAGCCTTTAGTTCATTCTCCTAATTTCAGAGGATGGCTGAATGGAAGCCACTGCATCCAACATGAGTATGATGTCATTGGTGATAGTAACTAAAGTCTAAATTTAATCCCTTATGAGCAAATATTTTCCTGATTTAATAGGATTTTTGTTTCCATTTGTTTGTTTGCTTCTTCATTTAAAAAAGAGGCCAAAATAGACTTTTACTTACCTGCAAAATGTCAATAAAAATATATACCAAGATTAATTATTTCTCTGTACATTAGTAACTACCCACATTAAAAATGTAATTTCATTTAAGGCAGACACAAATTTGAAAAATGTTTGGTATCTAAAATAAAACAGTTTTGAGTAATTTCTGACAATTTCAAAATAAATTACAGAATAAAATTTTAAGTGCTCATTCCTTCACTGTTATTGCTAATGAAACTGCTGGCAGAAGCTTTTCCATGTTGCAGAAATGCTAGGCTGCAACAAGTAGCTCAGCTTTCCAAAGGCATGGCACAGGCACATGGGGTATCAGGGCCGTGAATCTTGCACTGCTGACAACAGTTTGTCCAGTTTGTCTATGCCCAGAGATGACACAGATCTTTGTCATCCATACACACATTTAGGAATAACTAATTCCATGCACACAGTGCTTTTCGTACCCCAGCGCTGCAAGATACTTTAACAGCTTTGGGCTTGTTCCTCCATCTGCTAAAACAGATGGTGTTTTGCTTTGACTCCAGTGGGAACATAGCTGGCTATGTGCAAGTATTTCTATTCAAAGGATGCACTGACTCTTCAAAGAGGACGCTGAAGTCTGATTTGAAGCATGGAATACCTAAAAATCTCTGTGTCAATGAGACTTGAAAGCACACACGTCTGCTGGGAGTACAGGTCCTCTGCACAACAGCAAACTCATTGTTTGGGACATACAGGAGCAAAATATAGTTACTGTTAAAAATACAAGGTGGTTTTCAGTGTCTGTAATTGACTCGTGTAGGTTCCAATCTGTCAGCCATGGTTTTTTAAAAAAAGCATATGGTTTTTTAAAGAAAAAAAAAAGGTACCATATATATGAATTTCAGACGCTCATGCCATCAAATAAATTCTTTATCATTCACTCATTCCACAGACAAAATTAGATGAAAAAATAAAATACCTATACATTTCTTGAAAGACACTTCCAGTTTTTGTAGGCTGCTTTGTAGGCTGTAACCATAACTTACCGGCAACATTAACATGGTACCTGGGGGACCTGCTAAACCATCAGCACCAGGAAGACCAGGGCGACCAGGTGGACCCTAGGAGAATAAAGACACGAGAGTAAAAAGGTGAGGAAAAAAAAAGATAGTAACGTAAGAGAAACCTTTTGAGCCATGTACATAAATTTAGACTCATGGAATGGCTTGAAAAAGACTTTTAAGATCTAGTTTCATGAGCAGGGACACCTTTCACTAGACCAGGTAGCTCAGAGCTCCATCCAACCCTGCCTTGAACACTTCCAGGGATGGTGCAGCTGTCTTGGCAACCTGTTACAGGGCCCCACCACAGTCAACATAAGGAATTTATTCCCAACGCCTAGTCTAAACCTGCTTCTTTTCCATTTAAAAACCTTCCCCTTTGTCCTATCACTATGGGCTCCTGTAAAAAGTCTCTCTCCACCTCTCTTGCAGCCTTCCCCCACAGCTCAGCCTATCTTCATAGAAGAAGCACACAAGAGTGGCAGAGGGGCAGAACGAGCTCACTTGAGTTGCTGCTCATGCTTCTTTCATGCAGCCAGGATACGGTTGGCTGCAAGTGTGTGTTACTGGGTCACGTCAAGCTTCTTGTCCACCAACACCCCCAAGTCCTTCTCTGCAGGGCTGCTCTCAACCCATTCTCCTCCCAGCCTAATTGCTGCAATTATATATTTGTGTCGTGTCTGGTCCGTGACAGGCACATGACGTGCTTAGTCAAGAATTTCCTTATGATGAATTCAGTAATCAGCCAATTACAAACCTAAGTACTATTGGTACTTGTTCCATTACTAGGTGTTAAACTTCCCATTTTACAAGTTCAAATTCTGGAATATTTAATTAATCTCCAGGACAAAATTATGAAAGAAGTATGAATGCTGACTTACTAGCAAGGCAGAGCATTGTTGGGATTTTACAAATGCCATCTTCTCAATATCTTGTATATAAAAATACATCATGAACATGCTGGATTCACCAGTAAACTATCTCTCATAAAACACAGGAAAGTCTTTTAGTAGCATATTTTCCTCAAATAAATATGTTTAGGCTGCTTTAAAATCGTGTTGGTGGTGGCAGTAAGAAAAGGCTTACAAGAACATGAAGATTCAAATACGAGCTTAAATTTTAACTATTTTCATGATTGGATAAGTTTCTCAAGCCACATATTATTTAATATGGCCAAAAAAATCTTCCAAGATCATCCAAATATTATCCATCACTTTCAATAATCTCATGTGTTTTGATTCTGAAAAGATTGTTTTTCTCTATATTTGTACATATTAGAGGTAAAACTATACTGATTTTTTAAAAATTAATTCAAATTCACATGAAATGCTTGTTTCTATTACTTTAGTATATTTCTAAACATGTCAAAAACAGAAAAATACTAACAAAACAGAACTTAAACATCTTCCTGTATTTACAGCACATATTTCTCCCACTAAGAAAATATTAGTCCAGATTCTCAGCTGATTTGCTTAGCTTAATGAATCAGCCTCAGTTCTGGTGAAATTTCTAATCTCTGGATCTATTTCAGACCAGGATCTAATTCACCCTTGTAGCAATTAGTGCAAGATATCCCATGAATGCATGGGATAATCTGTCTGTTCACTTACCCTTTCACCAGGGTCACCTGGAGGACCAACAGGACCTTGTAAACCTGGGGGACCTGTAAGACCCTATAGAAAATGAACAACATAATTATGCTGAATGCTTGCAGACTTTTAAAATACTTTTTCTCTTGAAAGTTATGATGAACACATATTTGGATAAAATCATTTATAAAACAGCATATTGTTTTTTCGTACAAAGATTTGTAGTCAACATTCAAAACTTAGATTTTCATGTGCCAGCAGCTTGTAGCCTGTTGTCACTTAAAATGCTAGAGATGACCCTTTTCTATTCCCTTCTAAAAGTCCTGAATCTGATATACATTTGGGAGCTATAATAAGACCAATATTGTGTTAACTCGTGAATAGAAAAGCACAGTGGATAATTCAAATGCAATAAGGGAAACTGTGATTAATCTACTTACAGCAGGTCCTCTTGGTCCCGGTGGTCCTTCAATGAGCATACCCTTTGGGTGGATGGAACACAACATTACATTTATTATTTTGCAGAAAAACATAAAAAAATCTTTTTAGCTGAACTACTAAAGTTAACATTTCTTAGTGTTTTGATAAACTTTTCCAGGAATGTTCTCTCTACAGTTACTAGAATGAGAATCTGAATCATTGTGTGGCATTAAAAGTGAGGAAGACTTTCTTGCCCTTGCTGAAACCTGTAGTGATGTTACCTGAGCTAAGCTGAAAGTTATCTGGGTAGATATGTCCAAGATTTTGTTACTAGATGAACTGAAGATCAGATCAATGACCTGTTTTCCTCTTCACAGGACTCTCTCTTTTTTTAAGGAACACGTGGTTAGTCCTTCGTGTAACCAAAGGGGAAGCTGGAACAGGCCACGATCAGAAATCACTTTATACCTTCCACATTACAGGGACTGTTTCAGAAGTCATGGATAATGTGGATGCTGTCATCCTAGCACGAACAACAGTGTTTGATAATAATGCATTAACAGTGAATATATGCGATACAGTGCTGCTGGAAAACTCCCTGACATCTGTACTTACAGGTTCAATCACAGCTGGTTCTCCCTTTTGGCCTTTTTCTCCATAAGCCCCATGTCCTGTCACCTGGCCAGTAAAAACAACCCCAAAAACAAAAGTAAGTAAAACATCTAAGGACCTGGCACAATAAAGAATTGCAGCAACCTGAAAGCTAAAACTGAATTTTAAACTTTTCAGCTGAAAACTGAAAGCTAAAGCTGGAATTGGTCTGTACCATAAAAAATACATCATAGGTACAAAACATATAAATCAAAAATACTTAATAAGTGAGAAATGGAAAATGCAAAAACTGTATGCATGCTTTCTCCATTACTGGATATTGCCAATTTGTACTTTTTGAATGAGATGTGCATCCCATGCTTTACATTAGAACTTTGAAATTAGAATCTAAAACTTCTGTGTGCAAGTTACAACATTGTTTCTTTTCTTATTTGATTGGAAATATACTTGGCAATTCACAATGATTCTTCATGGCTTTATGAATTAAGCACTCTAAAGTAAGAGGGAAAGAAAGATCCTTTGGTCCAATATGGACAATACCTTTAAGGTCCTAATTTAACTTATGAGACATCCACAACATATAAACTGAGTAGGGTCTGTGATTTCATGGCATAAATGAAAAAGGAGATAAGTGGCACTGTGGTCACTAAAGAATATTTCATGGATAACCAATGATGCCTCATGACTACCTGAATTAACATCATCTGCCAAATTCTTTGAGGACCATCTCTGTGGGAAGTTTTGGGTTCAGGATTAAGGTAACAGAAGCACCTAAAACAATATATCAATAACACATACTAACCGAGGAAACAGATTCAAGTTTCAAACAAAGAAAAAGGAAATTATTTTTTTTTAAACCATGAGATAATGTATTTTTTCTTCAGAAGTGCCCCTCTCTTGATTGCTAACATACCCCCTAGAACTTAAGTTATGACCAGCTTAAAATTTAAAATGCCTTTTTTTTTAAATTTCATTTCAGTAGAGTTCTTCCACATTTACTCAAAATAGCTGGGGATCAGTAAGAATAGTAAGGATTGTGTTGTAGTATTTAAATGTGAAAATTTTGGAATGGAAAAACAGATTCACAGACTGTGCATTTTGCACTGATTTATAAAGGCAAATATCTCACTAGCAATGATTTTCATAAAAATTGGTAGTTCATAAAAATCAAGTAGCAAGAGGTATAGACAATCATGTTTTATGAGATTAACATAAATTACTTGTAAAAAAATTACATCAGGGTCTCCATCTTTGGAGGTATTCCCCCTTTTTGAAAGTTCCCAGATACTTGCCATCTTGACTTTTTTTATCATAGGTGGAACTTCAGTTATTCAAAGTTATGCCAAAGGAAGATGACATATCTCTGGTTCAGCAGATGAGAACTGTAATAAAGCATGCACAGACCAGAGCCTGCATTCTAATTCAAGATTCCTGACTCCTTCAGCTTTGTATTAAGGCATTTTAAGTTGAAATTTACACCAGGGGATAGAGTCTACACGGTCATTTGCTTAATGCAGGCACATTGGTGCCTTATGGGCTCTTTGCTTCACAGATAATCTAACCTTTTCTGTGTCATTCTGCCACAGTCTCCCCATCTGGGCTAGAAGGAAAAGAGTACACTTGTATCACATTGCACAGATAAGGATCGTTAAAAAATACAATGACCCCAACAGGGTTTAGAAAGGAGCGGTAAATGAAATAAAGAAGGATGGGTTTCAAGGTTGGCAAGGAAAAGCAACCTCACAGCATTTGCTGTTATTTCTTGGATCCTTTGTAAACTGAAGTTCTGACTTTGTGAGGAGAAAATGAAGATAAGACTGAGAAAATAGTTCAAACAAAATTCTCTTTTTCTACTACATTCAGGGTCCTCCTAAGTAAAAAATCTAAATGGGATTTTTTTTTCCTTCCAGTCTTAGCCATATTAGTTTTCTTTGCAGCTTCCACAGCTGGTCAACTGGTAAACAAGGATCTTGGCACAACTAAAGGAAAGTTAAAGCCTTGCTGTTTAGCCTGTGATTAAGTCAGAGGGAAAGAGAGCTATAAAACTCAGAATGAAGAGCATGAGTCACAGGATCCACCATGTCACCCTATCTTTCTTTATATATACCTAGCTGTTAAATCACTTCTGCAAGAACATAAACCTGTCACCATTGACTAAGCTTATTTTCATGAAAGGGTGCAGGCCTTAACCTTCCCACTCATGAATCTTCTTCTTGGAAAGCAGAAAAAGCCATAGGATTCTAGACATTTTTATGCATTTCAATTGCTTAAGGTAATTATATGAAAATATTAATTAGAGCACTTGTACCTGCATTAGAACTTATGTTGTTATTTCCAGCTTTAGCTCTAGTTTAGAAAATTTTTTTAAACTTTAAATTTTATAATTCCACCTCCTCTTCTTTTCCCTCCCATCTTCCACACCCCCTCCCCCCTTACTTCCTTCAGCAAATAAGACAAGAATCTTACATGATAAAAATAAAAAGGTCGAGATTACTAAAACAAGAGGATGGCCTTGATCCAAAGGCTATTGAAAATGAGAATATATCTAATATGTACAAGGAGCTCTGGATCAGGGTCTGTGCAGTTCTGAGACTGTGTCATTATAAAAGAATTGCTAAATTAGGTTAATCTGCATTATGCCTCCAGTCAACTTACGCTTGTTTCTGTGATATCGGTCTCTGCAGGAACACCTGGACCAAACTCCTCATTAGTGGAATCAGTTGGTTTCTCTTCATATTCTTTATATTCATAAAAATCATATTCTCCTAAATCTCCATCTACCAGCAGATCAGATTCACTGAGGTCTACTCCTCTGCTTCCATATTCAGTTGCCTCAGTTTTTTTATCATAATCCTCTCCAGTTATGTATTCTTCAGCAAATACTTCTTCAACAGGATTTTGCTATTCGTATCAGTAGCAAAGATTTGGGAATAGGAGGAATATGTGGGTTATTGTTAGTAAAGCAATGTAAGCATACGCTGATCCACCATGATGACTTGTCAAAAGAAGAAAGAACAGTAGAACTACAGCATATTGTCTTTTAATTAGAGTCTGAAGGAATGGAAGCTCAGCCTTTCAGAGTAATTAAAAGATCTTTGTATAAGTAGTACAAAGAAGTAATGTTTTCATACGCTTTGGTTTTTTATTTCCAAAACCACTGAATTCAATATATCCAGCATTATGTGTACTGCTTGCGTAATGTTACTTTAGTGCCAAATATAGCTGAATTTCGCTGCTTGGTTTCACTCTTACAAGCATTCATGAATGAACATATGCAATGAGCAGTGAATAAATTCAGATCTTTTTACAGCAGCAATATGGAGGAGGTGCAAGCATCACTTTAGTTAAGCCCAGCCTTTTACCTTATTTTCTGTCTATAAATACCAATGCTGAGCTAAACTGGTTTTCTCCTGTTAATGATTCTGAAATTTATTTATCAGTAAAAATAATGACTTATTGCATGTCACGGTTGTTTACAAATTTTTGTCTAAGTTCCACCAGGACAATTCAGATTAATTTTAAGATTTCTGAAATTTAACCTTTAATCTTAAAGTATGTAAGCTGTCAAACCAAGCAAACAACTTAAAAGCACTAAAGCAGTTTAAAAGAATGCTATATTTGAGATGTACAAAACCGTTTGTGAAATAAAGGAGGATTACTTTATTCTATCACAGAGGTCTACTGATAATTTTGCATACAGGGTAAATTTGAAAGAAATTGAAGTTCAGATATTGCTAATATAAAATGTTCAGATAATATGAAGTAGTATGATCTTGAAAATATTCAGAAGCTAATCAACATCCAGTGTAATTAAAAGATTTTGATCTAATAATGACATTGAAATATATTGCAATTAAAATAGAAGGCCGGATTCTGATTTAACACTTGACTAATCTCATTAGTTACAGAAGTGTCACTTCTGCCTTATAGCTGGAATAAACAAAGATCAATTCTAAACCAGATTTTATCTTTATCTTTATGAAGTGCTCTCACCATGAAGAGCATTTAGGACTTTGAATCTATCTCATTATAGGTCTACTATTGTGCAGTTGGCTTAGAATTTCCCAGGAAACTGAATGATTTAGATACGTTTGTTGATCAGTTTGTGGGAAGTGAACATGAGACTGAACACAAGAATGCTTTAAGCAAAATGAGTAAAACATACCTTAAGTCACCTTTACCTTCCAAGATACATAGGAGGAAAACCACAGAACAAATGGGGACTCTTTTTCTCTTTTCAAATATTCAGGGGAAAGGTGTGAGGGGGAGTTTTGTACATCTTTAAAGCAACAATCTTAATTTTGAAAGGAAAAGGTAAAAGAAAAATGAGAACAACGTTTCTCAAAATCCGCCATCATTTTTCTAACAGTAGCATTAATTAATATGCAAACATATTAATCAACACTGGCTTAGGTGCAGTAATTTTAACAAAATAATGTTTAGAGCTGTTATTGTGGCTTTCTAGAAATGTGCTTTCTAACATAAGTCAAAATAATAATTTTATCTTTTTTGACAGTTCAAATTAAAATGTTTCTTTTGAAAAGAACAAGCAAAAATCACATAATTTGGTTTTGTTAGCTGTAGAACTATGAAAAGAAAACGATGGCTTCTGACTCAACTTCCATATGCTGCTATAGTGGCAGCCATTCTTTGTCTTGTGTTAGGCTCTTTTATGCTGCACCTTAAAAATTTCAGGAAAAATTAGAGACTCCTCTTCCTATTAGATCAGGGGGACAGTGTCGAACATCTAACCTGGTTTGTGCTAGACACAGCTCCATTCAGTCCACACTGAAAGCAGCAAGACCACATTCCCACACCATATATCACTGAATTATTTCCACGATCATGGACTGTGCAGGCTGAAGACATGGCAGATCTCTACAGAATTAATGGGAGTTCTGCCCAACAAAATAGTAGTTTCTGATATTGGCTGAGAAAGCATAAAATCACATTAAGTGCTGGTAGGGTTTGTACCTTTTACATAGAAATACATATTTTTAAAATGCATTTATACTTTTTTAACGAATGACACCTGGTGTGACAAGTATTTTCTTGAGCGCCCTTATTACCTCATTTGCTTCAGTAGCTCTGGAGGGAGCTTCTGTCTGGGGCCCATAGTCATTTTCAGCTATGCTATAATCTTGAAATCCATCAATAACATTAGCCTAGTAGGGAAGGAAAACAAAACTTTATTAAAAAAAATCTTGTATGAAAAACTCAAGAGGTATTGCTGTTATTCAGGTTATGGTATTAGCCAGATGTATTCATCTAGTGGGGTTAGGTAATTTTTTTCTTATTATCAAAGATCTTCCAGTCTTGGTCTGGGAAAGATCTTGATTATTTCTTGGCTATCTTTACCCCTAGTTTGCCTTTTGCTGCTGCTTGATAACTTTTCTTCTTCTTGGATGCATATTTTTCAGTTTTTTTTGTTGTGGCCTTTTGAGGTTTGTCCTTTGAGCTAGCAGCCACTGTCCTCTTCTTTTTGACCATGGCTTTCTTTTTCTGCAAACGTTATGAAAGATGGAATGGGAAAACATAAATAAAATGAAAAGGAAATTGAGAAAGGGTGAATGAAAGAAGGGTAACCAAACGGAAGATGAATGCTGTCAGCCATGAGACCTTCCATCTCTAACTGAAAGCAAGTGTTACAGCCACAAAGTAAAGAAATGAGTGAGAGGAAAGCATTAAGCTTATACACAAGTACACAAATTGACAAACCATGTGGTAGGGGACAGCTGGACACCACACAACAAACAGATCAGATTCTGTTACCTCTGTTTGTGCTACTGTCTCTTCAAAGAGTGGGAGTCCCTCTGTTACAGAATCAGTTTCTTTATAATCTGCATCCCCATACTCATAGTCATATTCGATAAAATCTTCTGGTGTGTACTACATTGCAAATGGAAAAATATCAGGCATTCCCATGTTAGTGGTAGCAAACTAGATTAGCAATACTGGAAAGTATCTTCACCTTTACTTAGGAATAAAGTTTAACAAAATTAAGGCAGTATGAACTATTCAATGTAATTATTCATTTGGGGAAAAAAACCTCACAACTTCTTACTTCTTTCAAAGCACAGTACAAAAGTAGTAAAAAAGTAAATAGCAATGCCAGGAAAAAAACCTCTCTTTTACTGGACTGCAAAGAAGAATCCTGTATAATTTTGACTGCTGGCAGCACTAACAGATCTTTGTGAAACCATATATTTATTTAGTCTTTAAATTTCAAATAATACCTCTTTTACCTGTATTTTTTTCAGGTGACCGGAAGAGCAGGATGCCAGTATCTGGCATGAATAAATAATTTCAGATACAGGAACAAGGCTACAGCTCTCAAGTAAACATGGCTATCTTCTTCTTGTTTGATGCTGAGTTTGAAAACCAGGGCAGCTCCATGGTAAAAATTTCCTGAGCAAATGCCTCACCACTATAATTTCATTTCAGATTCAGCTTCTGTCAATTGCTCCATAGCTCTGTTTCTATAATTTTTATCAAATGAAGATTTACCACACAAACTTTTACAAGAGAAAGTAGCTTTAAAATTGGCTTGTGTAGTGGTGATCATGGTCTAGAGAGCCAGGAATTCCTGAGCTGTACTCTTGGCTGTGCCAAGAAGATCCTGGTCTCCATCTTACCTGCACCAAGTACAACTCATCAGAACTCAGAAGAAAGGGCAGCTTTAAACTATCTTTCCACTCCTACCATGCTTGAAGCTACAAGAACTGTTTGGTCTGGTAAATTAAAGCAGTCTCCTGCTTGCTACCAGCTCTCTTTATGTGCCCAGGGAGCCAAAAGAAGGCAGAACTGTGGCCAGAGTCTGGACAAGGGCCTGCTTTCCCTTTAGGAAGAAATATTCAAATGTGTCATGTGAACTTGTCCCTTCTGAAATCTCCTCTTTCCTGTTACAAGTCAGCATCATTGTCTGTAAAATGAAGACAATATCTGTTTGTTTCATTATATTGATGAGAGAGAGAATTAGTACATTACACTTCCAAATCAGTTTGAGGATTCATAGAAGTCATCATTATCAGAAAGAGATGGACATGATAGAAGAAATTACAAATTAAAATAGATCTCCATATTCCAAACTATATTCTACCATGTGACCAGAACACTGGTTTAACCGTTCCCTCTGGCAATGTTTTTGGATACAATTTTTTACTTACGATTTTAATGCACAGAAGTTGATTTCCTCAGCAAGTATAACACTAATGCTGAATGGCCCTTAGTCACTTAAAAATCCTTTTATGTGTGTTTCTATTACTGCACTCCTGTGACTCCTCAGTCTTACTATGATCAACAGCTTTTCTCAAAAACACGTATTTTTTTCAGAAGGCAGATGCTTTTTACTCAAATGTCCTTTGATTATTTCTTGCACATATAAACTCATTAGTCATGAGATTTGATAAACATTTAAAAAGGATGCAACATACTTTTGGTACTCATTCAAAACTATATTGCACATTAATAAGAACACTTCAAATTACATTTAAATAACAAAATATCATTTTAGGTGGAGACTACCCTCTTTGTGAAGCATATGAGCACTTTATATCTGTTTCATATAATGTAAGCAATGCTTTGATTTCATCAGTGGTATCTTTTATATAGCCAAAGAAAGTTAACACTATCTATACTTTTCAAAACCAGAAGAATTCTCTCACTCTTCAGCAAATTAAGATTCAGTCCTAACCCCAGTGAAGTCAATGAAACATGTTTGACCTATAACTGGTAGCGTTGAAAGGCCTCATGTGCAGCAATAATACATTTATTGTCAAGGGATAAAAGCATATTTTCTGGCTTGTGCAGCTCTGGAAATGGAGCTCAATATAGCTTGTCTCTAAGAAGTGTGCCACTGCCACCCAAAGAAGAAAATGCAATGACAAGCTTCTGTGAGACCACAAGCAGCCACAAAAAGGAAGTAAAGGAAGAACCACATAGATAAAATCAGACTTTTTGAAATAGCTACAGAATAGCATTGAAATTGCAGTATATATTTGGAAATTACAAAAATGTCTGCAGGTGATTTGCTTATCTTCTCTGAAGAACTCCACACAAACTAGGTTTCTCTACAAGGAAAAAAATAAGTATTCAGTGGAATATACCTTTCTAAATTAAGTCATTCCATCCTAACAGTGGTAACCAATTCCATCCCTTTAAATGCTTCCTCAGCCAAACAACATGAATGAAACACTGCTATGCGATCTTTATTGGAACCCAAGCAAAAGACACTACCTGTGTTAGATAATATCCAATACCTTAAGAAGTAAATGGAGCAACATTTTTGAGAGAAAAAGCATGTCATTAGTCAGATTTAAGTTTAGTATGCTATTCGGAGTTTTAGTAATTTATAGACACATAGATTTCTCTTCAGTAAGCATTTTAAATGTATTCTGAAACTGGGACCATTCATTCCAGCAGTCACTTTGACCAACTGACACTTAAAATATAACTCTGTGTTGCTGAGTATTACAATTGTTTTGCAAATCTAAATAGTATGGCTTTTCTCAAGGTAAACTGAATGGCTGTGCTGAATTGTGCCAACCACGTGACTAATAAAATTGCAATAGTGGGTTACAAGTAGTTTTTCAGAGGCCATAAACCAAACAGAAATGTAGATTGGGGAAAAAAAGAGGGAGGAAAAATATCTGTTCCAAGAATGTTAGTATTAAAAAAGAAAGTAGTGAATAACCTGATATTAATGCTAAGAGGCCTAGTTCAAAAAGTCAGAAAATTATGAATGACAACTAGAAAACATAAAAAAAAGCACAAGTATGTGGACAGATCTATTGCATCATGCATAATCACACAGAAAATACTTTTGGATATGGTGCTTCACTCATTTCTGTTAAAGAAAGTGAAACTTTCCTTATATGAAAATGTGATCACAAAGCCAAGAGTATGTTTTGGTTGCACTGATATGCAGGCACACAGAAAGAAATAATAGGGATAGATGAGAAGTGGGGAATGAGAGTTTCCATGCTGGAGTCAGACTACTGCCAAGCAGGTGAAGATCTTCTACTTTAAGAGCACAGTATCAAAGGTGTATTACAAAAATTCTTGAACTTACAAGCTAGAACATGTGGCCACTATGCCAAAACCATATTCAAGTAATTTTGAAATCACAATTCTTTGCAGTCCCACCGATACAAGGAGGACAAGTGAAAATATGTAGTAGTCCAAACATTCTACAAGATAAACTTTATTCTTAGCAATCCTTCCTTTCCCAAGACTTTTTTTTTCTGAAAAACCAGTAACCCTCATATTTCACACCAGCTGAGAAACCGAGATTATGTCTTGTATTGAACTCCAGGGATCCTGCTGCAAAGAGTTAAATATAAATGCAAAATCTTCCAGGTGTATTTCCTGAGGCATACTCTGTCTCTACACTTCTAGCTGATGTAAAGATGCACTTTAGAAACACGATTTGCTCACAGAATGATTTTACCAACTTAACCTGATGTTCCCAGTTTTTAAGAGGAGACAACAGGACTAGTGAAGTACTAGTCAGGTAAATGAAGACTAAATATACCAACACGAAGGACAGATTTAATGGCTTTAGTAACCTGCTATGAAGCTGGCAACTCACCCTGCCATTAACAGTTAAGACTGGATATGTGGCACATACCCCTTCTCTTCTGAAGATGCACAACCTAAAGGTCACCTTTATCAGATGACCAGAGACAGGGGTATGATCCACTCTGTTTGACCTCAACAAACATTGAGAAAAGTTCCTATACATTTTGGATACGTAAAACCCAGGTCCTGCTGTTAGCTCACAGAAGTTGGGGAGTTCACAGAAATCTATCATAGCTGCACTACTAATAAAGGAAAGATAATAAGTAGACTCTTGAATATATAGGAGAAAAGATCTAGAATTTCAAAAGAAATAATAAGTTAAACTCAGCGAGGGATTTCAGCCAAGAGACATCAGGTAACACATACTTCAGATGTGATGCAATCTTCCTCTTTCTTTTCTTTCTTTTCTAGTAAGACCACCAATAGTTACTAAACAGCCATTCTTATACTCTTGTAATGAATATTTCATATGACTATTTTCTTACAAATGAAAGGAAGAATGAAACCTGCTGCTTTTTGATGGGATGAAATGTTTCCACTATGACTTCATGCTTTCTTTACCACTGATTATATTACACTACCAGATCATCATCATGCAATTCCAATTAAAGAGATGAACTGTTTTCTTCATCAGATGAATTTTAGAAGCAGAGGATCAGCAGCATGCAAGGTCTATTTGAACTGGGAAATAACTTAAATATTCTGAAGGAAACCTTACTTTGGAAACTGATTCTTCTGCTATCCATACTCTAAAAACCTAACCTCCCATTCCAAATGTAGATTTTAGCAATTTTTGCTTTACATTTCCAAATGAAAATAATTAATAATCTAAATCCTAAACCAAAGAACAATCATAAGATCATTTTTTCCATTTCCTAAAGATAATGCTAAATCATGAACAAGCTAAAGAGGCAAAGATGACTGAAATATTCTAGGCTCACTACACTTCACTGTATGCAATAAAATAAAGGATGCCAAACAAAATGAGAGTTTTAAAAATCAACTAGAGTAAGATAAATAAATAAATGGTAGAAGATCTCAATCTTAGGGCAGAAGGAAAATTAAAAGATTTAAAGATGGCTTCTTCTACCATATAGTCCTTATGAAGTTCATAGGAGCAAGGAGATAAAAGGAGATAAGAACATAATCTTCTGTTTCCAGAGACATCCTGTTTCAAAAGGAGAATAAGACTCTTAATATTCTTTATTATACTACTCTGTTATATAAAAAGTTTGTATATCTGCGCAAAGAAAAAGACATCTAGGAAGATCATTATTTTTAATATCGGCTAAATTAGCTAACTGCAGTTCTAAAGACAACAATAAACATAAAACTAAACATAAAAAATAATCTTTCTACATTTTTCAGAAATCTAGTCTTTCTGATCAAACACTCCAAAGGACACTAAATTAACATGTTCTGACAGGATGCTTGAAGCCTCCAAGTCAACATATTCGGGGGCCATTTGCACTTTTAATTTACCAAATTCATTTCATTAAAGGAAAACATTTCATGTCTCCATATAATCCATTAGTTTGGGATAGATCCAAAATAAATGAAGCTGAGTTCCTTTGGGGAGCCATTTCTTCAGCAGAAGTCAGACCATGTGATTCACTGGGTTACAGAATAATCTTTCAAGAGGAGATTTGAAAGCCTGATAGCTGTTTCCTTTGAAAACAAGACCTGATGATACTCCAGAAAACATACTGCCCAATATCAAGAATGATGAAGACTGGCTAGGTCAGTCACTGCCCTAATTTCTGTGAGCTGGCCAAGCATATGTGATTGAACTGGAAAGGAATTTAATACATTTCCATTTATAGTAAAAAGGGCTTTGAAAATAAGACAGAGGCCAGACTGTTTGCAAGGTATTAAAGTACAGGTGTGTATCTTCAAGAAAAGCAATGTTGATAGTTTTAAAATATAATTTCAAGACCAGATGGGATCCTTAAAACTAAGTCATACATTCAGTGTAAAAATCCCCAAAGATTCCCAAACTTCTAGGCAACACCTTTTTGTATAATCGATGATGCTGAGGTCATCACTCTGACCTTGACAGGTTCCAGAGATCCATATCTGGCTATTCACAAGCAAGAACAAGGAAGACTGATACACACTTCAATTAAAACATGTCTTGAAGTCCAAAATAAATGGCTATAACTAAGAGAGTAAAGTATGTGGATATTACTATCCATCTACTGCTCTCCTGTTTTCAGACTGAATGACACTTGGGTCTGATGAAGAAATCCCAGGGGAATAGAAGCATTCTGTATAGGGAGGTTTCTGACATACATCTATCCCAATAGCTCAGCCTGAGCTGCTCACACAGAGCCCACAGCCCTGGCCAGCAGCCAAGTGCAACACATTCTGCAGAGCCTGAACACAAAAGGTACTTAGAGGTTGCCCAGTTAAATAAATCTTGCTTAGACATATAACACAGTCACTTGGGTCCAGAGAGGGACTGACTGAACTAAAATGGAAATACAAGGACCCAATCAGGTCCAAAGCTTATATTTTGAAATGCTCAGCTCACCCCCTATAGGAAGGGAGAAGTGAGGATGCAGGAGTTGACCTTGCTGAGGGAGGAGAATGGCATGGGGGATCAGGACAGCACAGCTGGGTAAGCCTGCAGACAAGGCTAGAATTTAAGATCTGTCCTCCCTTTCTAGGCTGACTAGTTCTATGTCTTTATTCACAGTTTGTGAATCCCACTGTGAGATGCTTGATTCTTCCTGAACTTTGTTTAGGGTAAACTTGGCATTTGATTCAGGCATGAGGAGATCCTGTAAGTAAAAAGTAGACATTGAAATCCTCTCTGTTTGATCACCCAAATTGCAGTTTGAATGAGATGCAAAAGAAAAAACAAGAAAAAGGAAATCCCAATGCAGCACTTAAGGTATCATTAATAAAGACAATTTAATTACAAATCAGTGTCCAGGAAATTTACATAGGAGAGCACAGTGAAGGTCTTAAGGCCTTGAGAAAAATTCAAACATTTTAAAAAGCAAATATTTCATTTTTGATGTTGCAGTAATGTGACATGCACTCTCAGGCTCATTTAATGGAAACTCACCACAATATATTCCATAATTTTTCTAATTTTATGGTTGGTAATTATTTTTAGTCTAGATGAAGTCTTAGACCCTTCTCACAACAAACACATAGACAATTCCACCAGCTGAACTGGAAAGAGGGCATAAGGTGGAAATAACTTCAGAAAATTACTCAGCACTGCTATTGAAAGAAATGCCCCCAAACATAAAATGCTGGATATTTGATTATTTGTTCATTTGGAGAAAGAACCACTGCCTAGAGCAATAAGGATTACATGGGGCTAAACAAAGTACTTATGCCCTTAAACCAGTATCTTTTACCTAAATCCTTCTCTCTAGATGCTTCTTTAGTGGTCTAAAAATAATCCAACTTTTCAAACTTAGTGCCTTCCTAGGCTGTGATCTTGCCAGGAAACTACAAAAGCGTGCAATTTCAAGAGAAATCTTATTCATCTTCACAAACATAATCTTCTATTTTACTGATGAAAAGTCAACTATTTCCTTTGGTTTTGTAATCAGTCCTGGAAATTCGCATTAATAGGCTCTGAAATCACATAATTTATCTTTAAGACAAGTATCAGTTTCTTATTCTGGACTGCACTAATTCGAAGGCTCAGAGACATAATGCCAAAAGGGACTAATTAGATCACCTTGGCTAACTCTTGTGTACTTGCAGACTTCAAAACATCCTACAGTCACTTTGTAACTGAGACAACTAAAGTATGGATAACATTCCCTCACACTTTCAGAAAAGTATCTATCCTTGGCTTGAAGATACCTAGAGATTTACCATTTTGGTAATTTGTTCTTTCTTTCCTAAAAATCTTAGTAGATATTCTCCTAACTGAAATTATCTTTCTTCTACCCTCACCCCATTTGTCTGCAGCCAGTATTTTCTTTGTGTCCTGGATCTTTGCACACAGTAAGTGAGCCACATACGTGATGGTGCTATGTTTCAAGTGACAGCATGTGGAGGTATTCTTGAAGAAGTGTGCATCTGTATTCTTACTTCTTTATTTACAAACTAGGACATGCACTGTATCATTTTGGGGAAAACTCTTTCCCTTCTTTAACAACCAGAATATTTTGAGGCTAGTGCCCAACAAATATTTCTAGCTTCTGCTGGTTTAATACCCACTCTGAAGAAACAATCCTGCCTAGCCTTTTTCCCAGTTTTCTCTCTTCCCTCTTCCTACCACAAGAGTTTCTGTGAAAACATTGAAGATCAAACCATGAAACCAATCAAGCTGAACAATAATCTTTCCATGTTGTCTTTCAGCATGATTAGTATCCCAGATGGGGACAATATGCTGCAGATGAAAGGCTCTTGTGTTGCCATATGCATGCAGACTGTCATTGCAGTTTACTTCTGAGTTCATCGTGTTTGCCCTGCAGTTATTTCTTTGGCTTGTATGTGTGTAACACTGTCTTTAGTTGTGTCCCCAACACTGTTTATTGCTCTGCAGTATCATGACTCTGACAAATTTTAACATCATCCATTTTACACACATTTCTGTATTTCTAGCACAATTACAAAGAAACTCTACTAAAAATTTAATTCAGTGAGTGACAGCTCATTGTTTGTATTAATTTCTGAAATAAGTTGCCCAGATTTAAATCTCTTTGTCAGGTGTTTTACCATACAATGACTTTTTCTAATTAAAATATAATATGTTGACAAATCAGAAGCTTAGCAAAGGTCGAAGTCAATAAATACTATCAGATAGCACTAATCAAAGTAAATCTCCTAATCAAAACATGTAATCAAGCATTTTAAAACAATTATTTTCCTTATAGACTAGCTGCAAATATATTTTTATCTTTAAATATATTATTTAGTTTTGCAATTGCAGTTTACAAAAATCAGTACTGCTATCTTCTATAGCTTCTTTCAGTACCTAAATAAAGCTTGTTTCATTTATTTTCTTAAAATAAATTATCTGTGTGATTTGACAGGATGCTTCTCAAAAGATATCCTGCCCCAACAAGCTGTTTTTTTACTATTTAGCAGACAATTCTAGAATTCTATAAACTCATTCAGTCATTTATTCTATCACATATCTACCACATTTGGAGCATTGCTGATGTTATTATTTTAGATCTCCATGACACATTGAAGAGATCTATTGACTTCACCAGGAATATTTATGCAAAGTAGCACATAAACTCATGGAGCACAAGGAAATTGTGTCTTAGGTCAGAAAGCTAAACAAAATAATCAAATCACTAGTCTCAGCAAAAAATGAAATAAATAGAAACAGCAGTTCTCCATTGTAAGAATCATTAAGAGCTTTTCAATTTGTTTTCAAATTCATTTTAAAATGTTACTCTATAAATTAAGATCTTTGATTTCACTTTTTCCTCTGTAGATACTCCCACAAACACTGTGTGTTACCAAGAGGGAAAAATAGGCCTTTGAAAAACACATTAAAAACCACTAAACCCAACAACGACCAAACAGAAGCAAAGTCCAGGAAAGTTCCCAAGTAAAATTTAAATTTTCTTTGAAACTTAATAGTACAAGAAAAAAAAAAATTAGACCTCCTTATCTTTTTTTTTTTTTTTGCATAAATTGTCAGCAAAATGTTTTCAATCTGTTCTGGTTTGGAATATGGAGATCCAGGTATGCAGGCTCATGGACAGCAGGTCCTCTGGGATCCTCCTGAAAAACCCAGACCCCCCACACTGTAATGCTGTGTAAAGCCCTCTGCCTGTGTGTAGGTGACTTGACACATCCTGAGCTACACCTCAGATGGAATGGATGTGGGAGGGAGTCCCTCTGCAGAGAGAACTTCTGCACCCTATGGACCTTTGCCTCCTGCTGACATAATTTTCAGTCAGAATAAATAGTGACAACAAACAAAATTACTATGTGTTTAGGAAAAGCTCAGTCCCAAAACAGGCTCAAAGTAGACATCTACGAATAATTCAGCAAGTTTTTAATGCTGATCTCTTGAGCAATCAAGAGATAGTAGTAATAACCACTCAGATCACACATGGTGTGCATACTGGCTGTCCAGAGCCAAGTTCAGTTATGACTGGTTACATTTTGGAAAAGCTTTTCCCTGAACACCATTCAGTGCAAGTACTTAGAATGTGCACAGCAATACATACAAGTGCTCAGAGGTCTAATCTGAGGAACTATCTTGACCTGGGTGAATTCCTCAGTTTGTGGCAGTGAGAACTGTCTACAGTGACTAATGGTTTCTCTAAATATCTTCATGTTTCTGGGAAAAATTCCTACTCTGTTTTGTCCTTGTTGGTTTACTTCCTATGAGTGGAACTGGCTGAAATACTTTTGTGTGCACATGCATTTGTATCCACAAATGCAGCTTATTAAAAAACAGGGAACTTTTAACAGGAGAAATTTAAAATCGTAGGATACTCAAAGCTCCCACGTCTTTCAAATGTGACATTTGTTGATATCCAGCATCAGTAAAATTATAAACCTACACAGGAATAATAAATATGCATGAGTAGACAAACTCATACTGCTATAATTTTAAAAAGAATTACAGTTTAACTTCACTGAGAATGCTGGTTGTTCAAGTACCACCAGGGTGATAGGTTTCTTCAAATGCTTGTCATAAACAAGTGGACAGCAAAAATGAATGCACTCCTTCAACCTAATTTCTTCACCTCTAGAACAATGCGTGCCATTTTGCTGGAAGTGTTTCTTGGGTAACTTTTCTCCAGCACAGCCACTAATGTGCAATAAATCCAGTAATACATGACTGATTACTCACCTCATCAACTCGAGGATCTTGAGCCTGAGCAGCATTGGGCACTGGGGAGTCACAGTCTGGGCTATAATGCTCACAATAGTCAAATGCAGCTCTGGGATCAGCTATAATCAACAGCTGCTGGATCTCACCCTGCAGGAAAGCATATGCAGATGAAGTAACAAAACCAAAAGTAGTCTACAGTTCATCAGGAGTACAGAATTCACACATAATACTTAGATATTTCCATCTCTGGTTATAAATAACATATCCAGTTAATTTCTGCTTCTATTATGGAAAACAAGTTTTGTTCACATGGCAAAACAATGCAAATTAATACCAAACAGATTAGGTACAAAAATCTGGCTTAAAATCATGTCTGCTTTTGAAAAGAGAGAGTGAGAAGGTGTAAGTTCTGATCTGTGATTTTCATGCTGTTTATTTACTTCTTCACTGGGAATCAGGCTAAATTCCTAAGATTTAATTCAGGGCACTTCCTATTACCAGCACGCAGCTCAGCATGCTAGTGATCAACAGTATAATTGTGAGTTTGCATCACATACGCATTCTTAAAGGAGAAAATAAAATAAAATAAAATAAAATAAATAAAATAAAATAGTCTGTACCAGAGACAGTTATTTGAAGAAAATATAATTGAGCACTTTACAAATACACACTATAGAATGTGTTGAAAAAAATGTAACTGCCAAAAATACTGGGTTTTGCCTCTATTTCTATATATTGTGCATAAAAACAACATTACAGAAAGAGACCCACTTCTATATATTCTGTAAAATAAAAATGCCTCTGCTGAGATCCCCTATGGAGATGTATGTTTATCATGCATGTTTATCATTTTCCACAGAAAGCTGTCTGGTATCCAGTGTATTTATTAATATAGTGGTACTATTAAACAGCATTAGGTTAATTCCTGCCAACATTTCCACTATAAATTTTCTCATCCAGGAGATTCTTATGCTCACATAAAAATAAGTTTGTTGGAAATTGGCGCACATTCTTGGTCAAAACCCATTAATTTCAATCTCTCACTATTTCCCCACAAGGGGGTGATTTTTAAGATTTATATACTTCTAACATTATTTTTTTCTGGTTTTGCCCAAAATAGGGGCAAATGAAAACTTTATTAGTATACCTGTACCTGTTTTGTCTTTAAATACAAGATATCATAACTGATGAAAATCTATAGGTGGGAAAATTCTCAATTCTCTCAGGATTTTCAGAATCACTTTGCATCTATCATAACAGCAATGTTTAACAAATTAAGAAAACTGGAGAATATTTTAAAATACTAAAAAATAATTGAACATTCCTTCCTTTCAAAATGAAGAAACAGAGACATAAGCAAAATTTTCTCAAGCTGAAAAATAAAATCAAACAAAAATCTGCAATTTAACTAGTCCTACAATTTTTTTTACTGATTTTGCAGTCATCAAGTAGGAAATCGTTTCATAGCACATAATGGCTAGATGTTACAATGTCTGCTCTTTAAAGTACTCTAAGCCCACTCCAGTTTTATAGACCCATGTGTGTCTCAGATTAATTTAGATTTAGATTATTTTTCTAAGCTTCCAGAAATACTACAAATGCAGCAGTTTGTTTCTCTGTCAGAAGTTCCGGACTATCTCCTTTATTTTTCCTTAATTCATTAATACTTCCTGATTTGGACATTTTACTAAACCTACTACACGTACAGAAGAATTCCCCCTTTGATTTCTTCCATGACTCCCTCAAGAGCTGGAGTGCTTTGAGAGGTTTTGTACAGTCACTGGCAGCCTGGGCTACACATCCCCCATCTCCAGCAAAGTGTTTCCAAAGTGCTCTGCCCTTTGTCTTTCACCAACCGCATTAAAACCAAGTGAGGCAGAGGAAAAAATGAGAGCGAATAAGCAAGGGTAAGACAAAAGAGGCAAGTGACCCTTTTGAGCAGTGTAGAGGTGGATGTGTAGAACCTCTGTCCTCACCCTGCTGAGTTCAAGCCGTGGTCTTGCTCTTTGGCCCTGAGCATTGCTGGCTGTCTGAGATGCCTGGACAGGTCTCAGTGTCTGCAGAGTGCCGGCCAGCGGGAGCTGTGCCCAAACTACTGAAACTACTGTTTAGTAGGAGAGCCTAAGAGAACACAGGTCCAGGAATACAGCCAGTGCTCTGGAGCTTTGTGTTGGTCTTCAATGCCATGGAATTTTGGCACTGAGTTCTGTTGGACTGTGTGTTTGCAAGAAGCACTCAGTATACTGTTACCACTTGGCTTAAACGTTCCTAAATTGGTTAAAGCTGTTCCTGATCCATTTACTGTATTTCCCAGCCCCTCCTGTCTGCCTGTCATGGCTCCACATAGATGGAGGCTCTCTGAAATCCTGCACAGAATACATGCATTTTTACAGAATACATAAATTGCTACTGGCTATTCATGAGCGAGAAGTTTACTGAAGAACCGATTGATTTTATGTTTGGGATCTCAAATGTTCATTTCTCTCTTTTTCCTTCAAGATGTGCTATAAAAATATTTCCCAGTAAATTATTCATTTTCCTTTTCTGCTTTTTTTTTTCTTGTTGTTCTTATTTTCTGTCTTTCTTCTGCTAATTAAATTGTTTATCTGAGTATTTTGTTCCATGAAGTATTGGCTGTACTGTAAGAATAGTTCAAAAATTTTCCTTTCAGATCAGGTCAATCATATCAACTCATGAAGTTCCACATGCATTACTGCAGATTTCATTATTGTGATTTAGTTACCATTCTAAGGTATTTGTTGGACAAATCTACACTCTTTCTCTCTGAAAATTTTTCACAGGATTGTCTTTACAAACACATTTTTTGATTATAGCTGTTTGGCTTTGTGAGAACAAAATAGAATTTTATAAAGTTTCTTGCAAATAAACAACAAATAATCTGGTCATATTTCATGACCTGGAGTCATAAATGAAGCACATAATGATCCACTTGCACAAGTCCAGAGAACTTTGAATTATGGGTTATTAAGTTTTCCAATAGCTGACCTGTAAAAAAATACTGAGGTGTCTAAACATATATGCATATGTCATATAACTTTTCTTATATGAAAATTTTAAGAAAAAGGGAAGTCTCATGGGGTAGAGTGATGGAAGCAAAAGAGAGAGAGCAAAAATGGATAAGGAGAAAGAAAAATAGATTAAAACGTACAAATACACTTGAGCATCCTTCAAACACTCTGAAGAGTGCATAGAGATAAAAAGGAAGTACAAAAGGCTGCTGTCTATACAGACTAGTTCTTCCTTCTCCATGAAAATTTCATGACCACATCTCTTGGCAAAGACTGCTCAATTTCACAAAGTTGGAAGTTGCTATCTAGCAACAGAAGTAAAGCCTTTCAGAAGTTTAACAGAAGTAAAGCCTTTCAGAAGTTTAACAGAAGTAAAGCCTTTCACGTCTCTGCTGAGCCAGTTGTCCACCATGCTCTGGTGTCAGAGGCAAGGGGGACAACAGCAGAAGGCAGATGCAGAGAAAGTATGGTGAGGTATCAGGCAGACATACACAGCCACTTTTTCATATTAATACTTGTAACAAAGTGCATCCTTAACTTGCCCCAAAAAGCTCTAAAAGCCTAGTTTGCCTTTGAGAATCATAACCTACTGCCTCACAGACATGGTTTTTTTATTCTGGGTAGCACTTAAAACAGTCCTTTGTCAGATATTTAATGTAACTTGCTAATTAGGGATACAAAAGATGAAAATTACATCTCAGTCACCCAGAGGTAGTGGAGAACATCCAGCAAGGTATTCTATCTAACATTAACCATATAAGTACTTTGGAAGTAAAGTGGACCAATTTTAAATCTTAGTATTTAGTTTGGATCCTAAATTCTGTACAGAAAAGGTACTAAGTTGTTGTCAAAATCAACATACAACTCACAAAGGCAGTGCCCAATTTAATAATTCATTACAATATAGAATAAAAATAGTTAAAGTCTATGAACACTTCCATTCCTCTCCATTTTAGGGATATGCTCATAATTAAAATCAGAGGCTTTTGAATCAGCCTCATGGTTATATGATAAAAGCTGCCTGAGAATCATAAAATATCTTGTCCACCAATTATGCCTAGTGTGAAAACACGGTACAGAAGAATTCCTTCTAAGAGGTAGTCCACCAAATAAATTATTCTTTGCAGAATCCTCCAAGAGTACTAAAAAGAGCTGTTTTGATTAAGGAACTCTTCACTTCTTTGATGCATGCCAGAGCAAAAATGGAGAACCAGGCTAGAGAGCTAGAAGGAGAATATGCTCAAATCAGTAGAACTCCTGCCTGCTGGAACAAATGCATACACATCAACTGTTCTACTACAAGGAACAGCCCAGCTAAGAATGAGAAGTGTGTGCTGAATTCATTCATTGAAAATTCCTCTGTGAATCTCACAGACATTCCACAGTGACATCCTGGAACAAGAAAATTTATGTGTATGTGTGCTTCCAGGACTTGCTGAAAAACTCAAAGCAGTAATGTATAAGGTGGGGTATCTGCGCTGGAAAAATAGCTTTGATATGAAAACAGTGCAACACTAGAAAAATGCCATGTAGAATAGCAAAAAAAGAAAATGGAGACCAAATTGGCAGGAAATCAGTAAACTAACAAGTTATCTTTCCAATGTCAGCTACATCTTCACGTAATTATTGCTTTAGTTAGTCTCATGGTAATAATTGCTACATGTGACTCCAGGTTCCTGGAGTCTTCCTTAGATTCTACAGCAGAAATAGGAGCAAAGAAAATTTCCAGTTAGATATGGTGTCAGATTTTCTCAATGATGCAAATCATCAAGGGCCTGACTAGCAAGGAACTAATTATTTTATTGTTACATCAATAAATGTTAATGGCTGCTTATTACCTTAACTGACTTCATTAAAAGTTTTAGATATTATCTGTCTTCTTGAAACATTCTCTTTTCCTTCAAACCAGGTAACCTTACTAACACTTTCTATATGGTGCATTAGAGAATTACAACCATAAAGTAGTCCATTTATAGTCTATTTATTACCTAAAAGTGCCTATTATTGAAAAAAGATACCTCTACTATCAACTGCCACATTGTGAAAAAGGCAAAAGTATGAATTCATAGAAGGCTGTAAGGGCACTGTATGAAGAAATCAATGCAGAAATTAATGGTTTCTTCCAGTCTATAAAAATTTAATGGTGTAGTTGCTCTCCAGTTCTACAAGAAGCTCAAACAGTTCAGAGGCAGATTTTGGGATAACTCCTTTACAAGAATCTTAATAAAATAACCCTGCCAGGTAAAAGCTATTTTATCCAGGGAACAGCAGGTGAACATTACTTCAAAACTCAGCAGGGAAAAAACAAAACAGTAAAAACCCAAAACCAACCAACCAAACCAACAAACCAACAAACAAGCCCCCCAGCAATTACTTAAATGACTAATTTATATATTAAAGGTTGAAAAATACTTTCTACAACTACAATGTGAGGGTTAGAATTAGCAAAATACATCTTCCTGATTCACACTGGACAAAATTAGTACCTCTAATATGATTATAAAGATAATAAGATTTTAAAGATGTTTACATGAATGGTGATAAAAGCAAAACAAAAGCAGTGCTAGGCACTAAATCAACTCAGAAGAACAAAATCAATATCTTTCATTTCAATATTATGGTTAAAGCCTAAAAATTACAAAGTGAAATTTTCAGTAGATCAGCAGAAATCAGCACAAATACCCTAACCTGGGTATTTGTGCCAACTTTCTCTAATTAGTTATGTGACAGTACAGCTATAGACTCCAAAGAACAAAAGTCTAGACAGCATGGATATTATTACTATAGAATTTAGAAAAACCTGCTGCAGAATTCATTTAATCTTCCTGCAAAGATTTGAGGGACTGAGGAATTCCAGGAGCTTTTAATATAATATTCCATAACCCAGGCCCATTGCATAATATAGCTGGAGAAAGATATTTAGAGGCTGCCAGACTGAAGCACTGTAAAAGCAATAAATTGTGAAAGCAGAATACTGTACAGGTCAAAGTTTCCACAGAAATCAGTGTCTTCTTGATTCTTTGACCTCCATGCTTACAGAAGAATTAATTCAGCTTGGTTAAGAAATAGGTTTATATGCCAATTATAATTTTTGACCTTCAAAACATAGCTGTTCACAAAGTCAACTGCAATTCTTGGCTGAGATATTAGATTTTACTACAATGCCTATGCAACAGCAAGTGTACATAGACACAGGCACACACGTGTGCCCAAGGACATCCTATCTCCTAGATAAAACATTTACAGATCTCTTACATTTTTGTGTATCTTTGAAATTTTATTCACATCTGTTGTTTAAAACTGAAATGTATTAGACACAATAACAAATGAAGTAATAATAAATCCTATCTGTTAAATCCTTTGAAGCTGATGCAGCATGCAGCATTCAGTATTCCATGATTCAAGGCTGCTGAATTTAAATGTAATTACAGACAGTTGAGTTAAATGACCATTCTTTTGTTTCTTGGGAACATTCCTTGAAAATGAACTTGAATTCCAATGAATTACCAGAACTTTGCCTTCTTGTTCTCTCCCCCTCCTGCTTCCAAAAATAAGAAAGGGAAACTGGATTTACCTCTGTTCATCGAATATACATTTGGAAATACTATAAAAAAATTAAAAAACACCAGATCACCATTCTTCAAGATAAAAAAGAATAAAGTAAAACAAAACAAGCCAAAGACAAAGCTTTTATTAGGTGCCCCTGAAATGAAAAAAATTGTCTGCTTTGATTTACTTTTTTTTTTGGTGGTGGTTTTCTTTTTGCTTCTCAGGGCTCAATACTCTGGTGACATTTATTCCAATGTTGATATTTAAAGGCTGATTCTAAGTATTTTTGCCTGGAGCATCCAACGTTTCTTTTTAGCCTGACAGACAGTCAGTGGGTCAGCAGCAATCAGTCAATAACTACAGTGGCAATACCTTTGGCAGTGTCTCCATGAGCTGGTGCTGCAGCTCCGCAGGGCAGTGCGAAGCAGAGGACACCTGAGGACACCTGAGGACACCTCTGCACACTCCACGCTGGGGACACTTGGGGCTGGCTGCTCTGCTCCACTGTAGCTGTACAGCAAATCTGAGCGGCCAGCGAAGTTCTGCTCCAGTCTGCACTTGCAGTCTGGGGCTTCCCATGCTCACAGACATGCGAGGGACAGGTCCTCAGCTGCAGGCTAACCCTCACTGCTGCCAGGGCACCCTCAGTGTGTCTCCAGCTGCCCACTCAGCTACTCCCAGTCCTTTCAATAGGGATCTCATGTTGTACACCAGCGTTTTACTGCTTTTTTCATGAGGACAGACTAATGCCTAGTATCAAAATCTAAACCCTTTATTAACAAGTATTACTGCAAGGATTTAATCCGTAAACTCTGTGCTGTTAAAGCTTTCATTGGCTTTAAATAAGAGTCTTATACATCAGGTTTTGTCTTGTTGTTCTCATTTACAGCAAAGTGCCTAAAAATGATGGTATTGGTCTGATGTGTGGAGTTTTGAAGGGAAAAAAGGTGCCTATAAGGAAATATCTGCATAAAGACTGTTAGTTATTAAGTTATTATACAATACTTATAAAAAAGCTTGTGTTGTTCTCAGCAACAGTACTAAATGAGGAGTGACAAATCCTAAAAATTGGCAAAGAATAAAAAAGATTCCTATTATTTATAAAACATTTAAGCTACAAACATATTTTAATGGATACAATTCAAAATTCCTTTACTAGATGCCATGTACCAGTATCTCACTCATTTTTCTCATTTTTTCTTCCTCTTTTTTTTTTTTTTTGGCTTGTGTTTTGGGAATTCTCTTCTTTGCAGCAAGCACTTACAACCCAGCTGTTCTTGCAATATGTATTTGAAAACACAGAAGACGTTAATTTCAAAAGACACATATAAAAGTTTGAGGAATATTGTGACAGTCTTTCAAAAACAAGCATCTACAAATTAGCCCCACTGATATCAAAAGATTCACTTCAGTGAGCAAGGGCTTAACAGTGTAAATGAAGGTCTCATAATTTGGCAGTTAATAACAATACAGTTTCTAGACAGCATAATTTTATTATTTTAAGATGCATTACAATTTACAATTTGCTTCTCATAATTTGCATACACCTGATGCTTAGTGCTTACTGAATTCACTGTCTTGTTTTTAACATCATATTGATTTCCATATTAACAAATCACAGTGTTATAAAATCTCAGATTAGCACTTATATTCAGGAATGAACAGCAGGCAACTGCAAACTGGAATTTTCTCATGTAAAACACACAACTGCCCACTAGATATAGAAAACACTTCAGTTAAGTTTTTCTTCCTTTAACAGCTAAACCAGAATCTTCCTGACAGTGCCACTAAAAAAATGCCTCCTAGCTATAACACCAGTAGGTAAATCTACCAAAGAATGTTTTGTGTTTTGGATACACAAAACCAGCCAATTTGGCAGTGATTTATCTTGTTCTCAGGACACTAATCAGCCCTTTCCTTCTTCCAGTGATCTACCTGATCTCTGGATAGCCAGTATGCTTACTTATTCAGAAATCATTCATAATCATAGGAAAGTTATGTCATGAGGCCATGTCACACCGATTAAAATGTATGTACTTAAAATTTGCCAGTGTGCTATAACATATTCTTGTATTAGCATTAGTCAGAATGCCAAAATCAAAACAAGGATAGGACAACTGCTTAGAAAACAGAGGTTAATATTAAGAACAAAAATAAAAGGAAATGGTGAAGAATTTAATTTAGTTAAATCTTGTATTTCAAACTTATAATAACACAATTAGAAAAAAAAATGAATATTTGAGCCGCTAGGATGTAACATTGTTTTAAAGTAAGTGTGAAACATTCCTCACAGGAACAATATTTATTCTTTAGCCTCTAAATTAATTATCCATGCAAATATGGTAGAGCAATATGACAGAGAGTAATTCCTTTTTCAAAAGAGACAATCAAGTTGTGAGGAGATCAGAATAATGTAATGAAATAATTGGTGTTTTGGACTCATTTTTGTACACCTGCTTTCAATGGGAGTGAGTTACCTTAGAGATACAACGGGTTTGGTGCAGTTGTGTTCTGCTGTGCACTTTGGTTCGAGACCAAAAAGAAACAGTGTGATCTTCAATTAGTAGGTCACTGAAGTCTAAGAGTTCATTACATGTATCTACAGGTTATTTCCACATTTTAAATTTCCATTCAGTTTGAGGAGACTGGAGAGTACTCCACTATGACCAAATCATTGGCTTATTATGAGTAAAAATACCATTAGTACCCAAGATAAGAGAACCTCTGTGATGCATGGATACTGATATGAATCCTTCTGACACTCTGAGCAAAATGTAATTGTTTTTAGGGGCTTCCTTCATTTAAACTAACAAAGGTTGTACGTGTCATATGAGAAGTCTGTAGTAAACAGTTCTAAGTCTTAAACAGTTAAATCTAAACTCATGACTAGATAACTTCTGGAATTTCCTGCACACAGAATAAGACACATTGTGTTTTGTGTATTCAGTAACTGTTGTGGTCTCAAGATACAGCAGGGTTCATAACACAGAAATTCAAACAAGGAGACCTGTGAAATCAGCAAATGTCAGTCTGAGCTGCCATGAATGGGGAAAACAGAACATTTAACACATAATCACAACACTTCCAAGCAGGTATAGATTTCAGGAAACAGCACCAAACTTTAGAAATTGAAGTAGCAGTAACTAAGGGATGGATAAATTCCTTCTAATAAAAACAAAATGAATGCTATTTAGAGAGTAGAAAAACAGTAGACAAACTCAAAATGAACTAGATTATGTTTTGTTTGGCTGGACTTAGGACAGAGGTCACTTGGCTTGTTCATCCTAGGGAAGAGGAGACAGAGGTGAGACCTCATTGCAGTCTGCAACTTCCTTGTGAGGGGCAGACACTGATCTCTGGTGTGTGGTGACAGTGACAGGACCCAAGGGAATGGCACGGAGCTGTGCCAGGGGAGGTTTAGGTTGGATATCAGGAAAAGGTTCTTCATCCAGAGTGTCTTTGGGCACTGGAACAGGTCTCCAGGGAGGTGGTCACAGCACCAGCCTGACAGAGCTCAAGAAGCATTTGGACAGTCCCAGGCACAGGGTATGATTCCTGTAGAGTTCTGTGCAGGGCCAGGAGTTGGGCTGGATGATCCCTGTGGGTCCCTTCCAACTCAGGATATTCTAGGATTCTATGACCCATTATAAATGTAGTGTATATGGCCCAGTATTCTGTTTAAACTTTGAGGTACATTTTAATTTCAACATGCACATTTTTACCTAAAGATTCAGATAATTGAACATAGATATGAATTAGTCCATGGTGGCTGTACAGTAAGAAAGACAGCAGAAGCCTATCCCAAAAGCAAGGATTGCAAGCTTATAATTTATGTAAGACTTGAGACTTAATCTAAACCCCCATCAATATCAAGAACAGCCTTACAAAACAGTAACTGATTTCTCTGAATATAAAAGGAGAAGAGAGGTGCACTCAGTTGAGTAAGAAAATCTAATCACTGAAGAAATTCAGAAATGTACAGTGAGGCTAAAAAGGTAGAAATGTTGCTGTTCTCAGTACTGAATCTTAAGATTCAGCCTCTAAACTGACCTTACAGACAGCTGCACAATTTCTTTTGTGAGTCCAAAGCCTCTTAGTGGCTCTCAGCTGGAATTGAAGCACTGACTTGCCATGTCAACGTACCAAATTTCAAGAAAAAGTCTGGCAGAGAATCCAGATCCAAATTCCTTTTCCCTCCTTCCACGAGTGACAACACCCTCAGAGAAAAGTAATTTTAACTCATTCTAGCAAATTCTGTAAAGTTATATCCTCGACTTCACACGTTTGACTTCAAGAAAAATGCAGGGTTATTTCTGAGTTTCTTCAATTAATCTGGCAATTATAATTAAAGTGCTAATTTCAATTTGCTATGTCTTCATCCGACTTTACTGACTCTTTCAACAGCTGCTCACCAAAAAATAATTGCATTCTACAACATCCCTTTCCATCTTTTAAGGTAAATGATAAAATAAATACCTCCCTCTATGCACATATCATAAAAAATTTGTTTCCAAACACATATTTATGATCGTTTCAGCACCTCTGAAACTTCACACAGATATTTTTATTTAGCAATTGCACTGAGTTAAACAAACAAAACATCAATGTTTTGCTATTGTGCATTTCCTTGCTTGACAAATTTTAAAGTAGTTACAAACTTTGCAAGAACAAGCCAGACCCTGCTGCTTCAGCTTTTATTATAATCTAAAATAACATGGAAAACACTAAAAAAAATAGTTTACCTAATTTTATTTTCCTCTGAATTCTTTCTTATTTATGCGTATTGATATTACATACATTTTTGACAGTTTGTTGTCAAACACAAATATTGGGGAAGCTGGTTTCTCACCTAAGAAATACTAATGAAAATTTAATTATCCCATGCGGAGATCAAAAAATCCTTGTCACATCCCAGAGAGAGGCAACTGTGGAATTCATCTTCAAACAGAAAATAATGTTCCTCAAATATGCAAACTGTATTGGGGACTGCAGGTGAGCTAGGCTGCAAATACCAAACATATCATACTGGTTCATCCACTAAATCACCCCAGAAATTTTCATATTCAAAAGGCTCACAATTCATCATGTCCATGGAAAACAAAGGTAACAATGCCACAATGCTACACTCAAAATTCCTATTTCCCCTCTTGAAACCTATGCAGCTTCTCAAGCATATGCTCTGCTTAAAGATAGGATTAAAACTGTGTGCATTTATTGAGCACAGATGTTCCGTAGGTAAAATTACTACCAATACGTAATTTCTTTTTTTTAATTTTTAATTTAAGTTTTTCAATTTTATCCATTGTATAAGAATGTTATAAAAGAAACCTCGATAGTGTAGATCTAAGAAGCTTCATGATTAGTCTGTAAAAATAATTATTGGCATAGGGATTCTACCCAGAAAGGCCTCATGATTTAGTAAAAGGCATTTACTTCCTTAAAGGCTTTTTACCCTTCCTATATGTACTTCTTGGCCAGTAAATGATGGAAACATATATGTCCTTATTACCAAAGTATGCTCCATTTACTGGAAAGAGTAGTAAGTGGGATAAACACTATAACAGATTCATATTACACAGAAAACTTTCCAGGTCCTTCTGCCCTGCTCTCAAATACTGTTAGCACACACATATATCTGCAAATGTTTAAGAGAGACAGAAAGAAAAAGATTCAGTATCACACTACACAAATTTCCCTGATTAATTCTCCCAAATATCTCAGGTGTCTCAACATTAGGCAGAAAGACAAAGAAAGCAACTCCATTCCAGATACAACAAAAAGGACAGAAAAATGCACCAAATCTTCCAACAATACTCTTCCCCATTTTACTTCTCTTTTACTTCACTCTATCCTAACAGGTTCTATAAATCAAAGTTTCTACATCACATCAGCATTTGACCTGAAAGATTATTCTGGTTTGCATTAAGCACCTCGCTCAGTACAAAATAACTCAATTCCATTTGTTCATTACTGATTTGTACCTCAAAAACTTCTTCATCCAGAATCCTGGTTCCAAAGACAGTGATGCCATTGGTGTCCACAACCGTTTTGTCACTTCTGTCAAGTGGTTTTGTAGTTTTTTTGTTACAGTCAACAATCATTGTAACACTCTTTTTCTCCACACTGATAGCCACTCGATGCCACCTATTAAAAATTGGTGCACCAATTAATTCACAGATAAAATGCAAAATGCCTCCTTTAATTTCTTTCTTCTATACACACACAAGTGTACAAAGTGTTTTGACTATTCACTGTACACATTCTGTCCCTCAGAACAAAGGAGGCTGATCCACAGCTTGTAGTCATCACCCTCTGTAAGGTGAAGCTCAAACTGACCTTCTCTGCAGCTTTAACCTGAGAACATTGCCAAACTCAAATTAGAATCCAGTGCACAATTTACATTTTAATAGACCAAATTATCTAACAGCAGATTCTTTTCTATTAATGTATTTGATTTTCCAAATTATTTGTGCAAATATAATTAATCAAGCAGGTTATTGTTTATTATTTATGATTTACTATTTTTTCTGTGTTCATGTTCAACCACCAAAATTTTACCATGTTCTTTTGCATGTTTGAAAGTACTTTTTGAGATTTTTCAAATACATGCATCAGCTCCAACATAGGTACTTTTCCATATATATATTTACAAATACTTGGAACTATTCCTTGCCTACATAATATTCACCAAAAAGTGAATGAAGTGATTCAGAGTACTGATAAGCGAGTTTATTTTAGAGACATTTGAGAACAGTTTTGTATGTTTTGCCCAGCTCTACTATGTTCTTTATGAGACTTTATGAATAATCATGACAGACTACATTAATTTTGTGAGCCTCTGCTATGACACATGGTTAAGAACAAAAGCAGACCACTCTGTAATCCAGCATGGAGCAAAAGATTAAAGAATCTTTGACAGACCAGGGCAAAAAATGTAAAATATGTCATACTAGTGACTGGTAAGAGGAAGGGTGGAATCAAATTATTTTAGTTGGCATTTGTGGCATTAGGGTTGCCTGAATCAGAAAGAAAGCTTAGATCATTGCTACAAAGAGTGTCTGTGTATCAAAAGGAACACCTTGAAGCTAATGGAATCTGACTGCGAAACAGTATCACTGAGCCAGAACTGTAATTCCATGTTTTCTCTGGAATGCTGTTAAATACTACCATTATAAAAGCAAACTGGCCATACATCCTCAGGCACATTACACTGTTCACACTTTTTAAATATATCTCAGTTTGAGATGAAGATTGTTGTCCTAGATCCTTCACAAAATAGCTGAGTCAGAAGAAAATTGTTGGCTTATCTTTTGAAAGTGTGTAGAAGCTCAAAGCATGAAATCATAGCTCACTGTGCCTAGGATTGACTGCAGTTGATTTAGAAGTTGTACAGTCTCACTGTAGGAAATTGTACCAAACCAAGTTCATTTTTATTTCTTCATTTTTGCCAGTTTATCAACATTTTGGATAGAATTCTATGTCAAAGCTTTGTTGTTTAGCAAAAGTACATTAAAAAAAAATGCTGCTTTGTTTTTTATCACTCCTTCTGCTAGAGAAATGAATTGAGTCTAGGTTCCATCATATAATTTCATTGTCTGGTAATACCAATTACCCCAGGCCAAGCAGACAATTACTCTTCTTTTTTGTCCTCTTCTTTATTGCTTTATGAACATCTTTCACTATAGTTCAATTTTTGCTCTTCCTTGCTGAGTTGTTTTCTTTTGCTTTAGTAAAATTTATTTCTGCATATCTCTGAAGACTGTGGCTGCTCCTCTTGGACTTCAGCATAGCAAATAAAAAGCCTTTGAAAGAATAAATATCCTTTTACAAGCACTAGAATGACATTCCCAGAGAATGATTGCTTGTTTCCAAAGCTACAAAAAACTGCATTACTAATGCAACGGGTCTTTGAGATTAATTCCTTTACTGGGGGTACAGTATAAATCATTGCAGCACTTGGGATCAATGGTCCAGTTTATTCTTTCCTGATTTCCTTCTACATAGGATTTCCTTATACACGGGTATCTCAAATTATTTTATTTATCTGCTAGTTTGGCACAGGATAGAAGAAATTCTATGCTGTCTTGCCAACTTGTGCACTTGTCAACAATTGCACCAGACATTTCTTTTAGTGAGACTATTCCTTGAGACTTTTTGAAAATAGTTTCTTTTTATATTGCACAGGAAGAATCTTCATAGGTTCAGTTTGGGTCAGATTAACTTCTATGACTATTTCCTCACCCTCGATTTATAAAAATGGCACATAAGAAAGGTGGTTTGTTTTATTTACAGCTGTATGCACCATTTGAGCTGGAACTGTATTCTGCTGCAAAGCTTCTCTTGTTTTGCACTACACCAGTCCAAATACATAGAAACTATATTACTGAGTTATTCAAATATTTAATGAAATTGTTTGTAAATAGATAATCACATATACAGTGGTGTGCAATACATTTTCCATTTTAAAATTTTACACTTACTTGCCATCAGCGATGTTTACTGTTCTGAAAAGAGGATAGTCTTCTGGGGCAGGTTTTCCATTTTGGTCTTCAAACAGGAAGACAGGGGATCTACCAACTTCAACACCTACTTGCTGAATTCCTTGCTCATTGTAGATAGACAAAAGGAAGGACTGAATGCCCTTTTTAGGTTTTACTGTCATTAATATTGAAAAATCTTCTGGAAAACCTCCACCTGTAAACAAAGTGATATATACAGCTATTAATTCAGAAAAGTTGAAATAATTTTTACACTTTTTTTACAAGCACATAGGATCCAGCATACAAACTTCCAGGTTTTCTAATTCTCAAAAATGAGTGGGTAAAAAATTATATTAGGAATATTTTCTATGTCTTCTTTTTTTTCCTTTCTGTTCTTACTTTAATTCCTGGAAGGTATACATACCTTAATGGTTCTTAAAAACACAAAGGATCATAGAACGGTTTGGCTTGAAAGAGACCTTAAAACTCATCTTGTGCCACCTCCTGCCATGGGGGGTGGGATACCATCCACTAGACCAGTTTGCTCAGGGCCCCATCCAAGCTGGCCTTAAACACTTTGAAGGTTGGGGCATCCACAACTTCTGTGGGCAACCTGTTCCAGTGCTTGACCACTCTCTGAGTAAAGAACCTCTTCCTAACTTCCAATACTACTCTCTCCTCTTATACTTTAAAGCCACTCCCCCTCGTGCTATCACTACCTGCCCATGTAAATAGCCCCTACCCCTGTTTTTATAAGCCCCTTTAAGTACTGATAGGCTTAAGAGTATTTAAAGGTTGCTGAAAGAACCCCACCCCCCCATAATGGGGTATACTCAGAGCCTTCTCTCCTCCAGGCTGAATGAGCCCAGCTCTCCCAGCCTGTCTTTGTAGGAGAGGCACTCCAAATCTATTTTGAATTCATGTAAAAACACAAAATATGAAAGGAATATGAAAATATGAAAGTTTCATATTCACTGCTTTTTAAATTCATATTCTGTTTAGCAACCTTTTAATTTAAAAGTGTGCAGTATGATTTCACTCAACATAACAAACATCGGTACCACAGCAAAGAAAACTCCCAGGTACTTCAATAGCCCTTGATAACAATTTCTTTTAGTTTCTCTCTCACTATTGATATTTCAGTCTTTCTGGAATTAGATTGTGCATGACATTAAAAAATACATAACTAGTTTTCTTTAATGGGAGATTAAAGCAAAATCAAAGAATATTACTTTTCACTTATTTCCTGAAGTTTTCATTTTGAAGTAGAGATGATATATCAAACACTGTTTCCACCTTTACAACTAAAAATAAACACAATTAAAAGTAGATATAGTTTGTAAAGGAAGCACTGAAGTACTGTTCACGTTGAATCTTGTGGTAAATCTGCATTTCACTTGAGGAAAAGCTGTATTAGGCTTAATAACAAACAAAGTGTAAGACTGAGATTCTAAAATTCAGGATATGCTCTGGATCCATGTAGCTTCAACTGTAATTTGACATACAAGAAATAAATGAGAATCTAATAATAACATTGGCAGTGAATATAACTGCAGCTCTGTGTGCAGGAGAGTGGATAAAATGTTCTTAAACATTTTAATATAATAGTAGAACAAGCTTTAATCAAATAATATCTTGTGGTTTTGGAATGAATTAAAGCATGTAAGAATTCATCAAATTCTGATTTTGGAATTTCTTCTTCCAACAGAGAAAATATAAGATTGTTTCCAAGACAGGTATTGTGGGAAGACTCCAAAGATTCTAGATTCGTCCTTGAAGACAAGTTTTTACTTCTTGAATTACAATGTGTAAACAAAATGTGGAGAATTCCCTTGCTCTTTAAATGGCATACTACCCTTCTAAACCAGAACCCTCTGGTCTTAAATTTCTATTTTTACTGCTACAATGATACTTTATGTGCTTTCGATCCCTTTCTAATTTTTTTTATGGAAGCTTGTTGAAACATTTTAGTAACATAGACCATGCTTATACATCGTTTTGACATCTTATTTTAAAGGGATCAAAGCTTAACAAATAGGAAATATTTCATTTATTCTGGTGAGTCATTGGTAAAAGTTTTTCATGACAGGGTAAAGCACATTAAATTAAACTTTACATTATAGTTGCTAATGTCATAGCAAATAGATGACAAAAAAATGTAAAAGAAAGAAGATCACTGTAAATGCAGGCCAAAGAAACTATTAGAAAAGCACCGAGTACCTGCCCTATCTGCACTGTTAATCTGAAAGATACGTTCAAAGTGCTTAAGGTGGGTGATAATAATTCAGCTTGTCTGGCCATGTAGTCTTCCATACACAACCTCCTAGGGGAAAAAAGTGAGCTGTTTCAGAAAAGTGACTGAAAACAAGTCACGTGTCTCAGCTCAGTAATTTCTGTAATCTCTGCTATGACATAATATTCCCACAGGTTTTATCTTGAATCTGCCTTGGGTAATCAGAAGAAAATTTTCTCCAAACACAGCTTTGATTGAAAAAGTAAAAAATAAACTATATACATATATAGTTCTTGGACATATATCTGGAATAGTCTTCAAAGCCTTCTCAAATATTTTTAAATATCTTGTTAAGAAATCTAAGCAATTTACATATTACAATCATATAATGCCTTCTAGCTGGTGAAACCAAGGTCCATTATATTCTGGGAAGTTGGTAAATAAAATTAAATTACTGGATATAGTACTTCCTGATGAGTTGCAGGAGTTAGATGAAAGCAAGGATGGGACACATTAAAATGTGTATTTTTTAGCTGAAATGATAAGATTGATCTTATCTTGGATGTCTTCTACAGTCTTTCCACTGCTACTGAGCACTAAGAAAAAGAGACACGATCACTCAAATTTCCTTAAGAAAAATCTGAAAAATGAGAATTTCCTGTGGTGAGGAGAGAGGCTGCCTGTTCCACAAGAATGAAAAGGAAGCAATTACCATAATCACCTCCAAACAATTGTTTTGATGTTATTATACTATTAACATCCAAAGAATCTTTTTCAAAATTTGACTATTTCATTTTAGAGAAGGTGGAGAAGATGGAATCAGAGCTATCACAACTAGCCTTGTTTAGTCCCCCAGATATCCAGATATTCTGAGGTAATTCTTACCAGATGGTACTTCTGGGAATGATTTTGCAATGGCCAACCACAACTAATTTCTCTCACAGCAGCATTACTCTAGGAAGTACAACTGTTCCTAAATGCACTACTGAAACAGGTGGAAACTTGCCAAAGCCTCCAAATAAGGTTTCCATCAGACAGCATCATGAAAGAACAGGTAATGAGACTTACAAGTCAATTCCAGCAGTGACACAATTTGATGAAGAGCTTTATAACTGATGCCAATAAAAACTGAATTATTTGATGGATAGAGCCCATCCTGCCATTCATAAGCAGGCCCAGCTCTGGAAGAGAAGTGATTTGTGCTACTGAAGATGGACTACATGCTATGCTTTAGAGAACATAAAAACTTATGCAGTAAGGCAATGTACAAAAGTAACAGCTTTCTGCCAATCTTACCTGGGTACAGCTGCTTTGTTGGGGCACTCAGCTGTGCAGTTTTTGAAACTCTGTAAGCAACATCTGATCCTTTTGAATTCCTTCTGTTTGTGCAAAATCCTGCTGTTCTTGTTATTCCTTCTGGAGAATTGTGAAATTCTAATGCTTTTAGCACATCAACAGGTTCAGCTGACAAAGTTTAAAACAAAACAAAAAAAAAACAAACAAAAAAAAGGAGAATTATTTATCTTTCATCTGTATGGCACGCAGCCCCCAAAAAGGCTTTTAATTCCTTTGCAACATATATGTCTAATCAAAGAAGTAGTTGCATCCTATTTTGACTTATTGCGCATTACTCCTACACCATCTTTACTCCTCATTACTCCTACTCCTACACCTATAATTTTAACAGGATTATTAATTTTTAAATATGCAAGAGTTCATTCCATCCAATGTAGTTCTTGTTATCAGATTTTCAATCTACTTGACTACACACTGAAAATCACCAATTGCAAATGCTGAGGATCTTGCTGGTTGAAACTTCCAATACATGCTTTTAATGAGTGACTTCTGAGAACTGGAACTGATCCTCAAAGTTTGCACAAAACTTTTACAAACATTCAGCTGCTATTAATCTGCTATCACAAAACCATCTGTTGCTAACATTAAAATACATTCTGATTACATGTAACTGCTTTCTCAGACACAAAGGAATAAGGAAGCAGCTAAACTAATTTCACATCCAAGTTAGAGAAATAAAAAGGTACCTGCTGTGCCTGCAAGGACTAAATTGATAGAATTGCAGTTTTTCATTATTTCCAAGTTAAAATGCAAATTTATACTTTAGAGACCAAGTACAGTAAGATTGCATCTGTGCTCAGTGTCTAACAATCTAAAATTGAAATCTAGAGCTGTTATTGTACTGATATTAATGCAAATCAAACAAAAAGCCTCCATATATATGTAAAGCCAACAAAAAACCCTTAAAATATAGAAGTTCTCCATGGCAAAAGGTAAAAGTACTGAATGGACAAGCACTTCAAGACAGGTAGTGAGAGAAAACTGTTAGCATACTGCATGTCTTTTCTCCTAGGAAAAATTAATGTGCTCATTATCATTACTCCCTGCGAGTTCTGCTGCTAAAAAACTTCCAGACAAGAAACAGAAAAATAATAGGACAACCTTCAAACTAAAAATTCCAAATAATTAGAACAAACATTCTGCTAATAGTCCACAGTTGACTATTTATTTATTTATTTTCACAAACTGTGATTCACAAAACATAAAACTGCAGGAATACTCAGTTTAAAATATTTAATAGAAATGCAATATTTCATAGAAGCAACAAGTTAGGTGAAATACCTAACTACCAAAAGAGAGGTTTCTGCAAACTCCCTCTTTTTGCCTGTAGAGATTTTGTCTCATGGAATTTCAGGATTATTTTTTTATTATTATTTATTGTAACAAGCCTTCAGTAGGCTTTACAATGCTGCTATCAGCTTGGTTTCAAAATTCTTGATGAGCTCGCTGTGCCTGCTCAGATAACCTGTTCTGTGCCCCTCCAGAAAGCAGCACCTGCTGCTGCCACAGAGCACACATGTGAAAAAGCACAGGTCAGGCCCAAATGGTTGCAGGTAACCTGCTCAAAGTGTAAAACACAAAGAGCAGTCCTCACACAGCCCAACACTGCCTGCTTAGAAGACCAGGGAGAGAAGTAGGAAGGCAACTCATAGGCAGGGAAGAGCAGTCTGTGGCTTCTCTCTGCCAGTTGCTGTAGGTTGTGCAGTGTCCAGTGTCACTGAACAGCATCCTGACAGCTTCTGCTCCTTCTGAAAACCACCTTTTCTCTAGCATGCTGCTCCCACATGATTTCTGGGAAGGGTAAGCAAAAACCAGAAGGAGCACCAGTGCTAAGAGCATGAGTCTGCCTGTTTGTGTGGTCCACAAACTAAGATGTCAGCTTGTATTTATATGGGGCAACATTAATATAACCCATGTATGGACAGGTCAAGGGTCCTTCATGAGATGTTCCTTATGGCGCATAGAACAGCTTGCCTAAATGATTTTACCTTTCCCCAATAGATTTCTCAAAAAGTAAAGAAAAATGCAGATTAATGATATCTAATGTAACGCTTTTGTATCCTTCCAATTTGGTGCCAAAATTTCAAATGGCAAGGAAATAACAAATAAGAATCATGCAAACAGCTCTGTTCACCAGTTCTTGTAGTGGAGTTAATTCTCCTTATGAAACCTGAACATCAGCTTTGAAAACTCGACTCTTGTTTGCAAGGGCAAATTTTGCAAAATACAAAACCCAGACCAGGAAAGCAGGTCCCTTATGTAGATGTTTATGGCCATGTTGCACTTATGCTTGAAGGCTTGAAGGCCACCTCTTGCAAGCAGCCCAGATGATGCCCCAAGACCACCCTGTGAAAAGAAGCCTATGTTCATCAGGGCAAGCCTGCAGTCTGAAATCCAAATGCAAATTTCCACTCTGCTACTTTTTCAGGGGATTACTCTTCTCACTAATGACTATAGTGCAAAGTTCAGTGGTGTTATGTCCTTGATTAAAGAGAGTTCAGAGAGACATGTACAGCTCTCATTGCCACTGAAAGACTGTACAGCAGAGGCCAAAGCAGAAATCCTTAAAAATACCAGGATTTCTGGAATGTCAAAGGTGACTTCTTCAAAAATCCCTTTTTAAAAATCAGAATTGTGTGAGATGGGAACCTGAGCATTCCAGTATCTTTCAAGACACCAAATGATTAATCATTTAACTCCATCATAAGTTCCTGTATTTTCAAAAATAAAGAAGGTAAAACACACAAAGAAAAAGTTGTGTCACATCTCAAGACCCAAAATGACTCATAACTTCAATATTTAAAACTGTAGAGTCAAATCCTAGTCTTCATTACTGTGATATGACTGAAGTAGATCCATTCACTCAGTAAGCTTGCCATATTTACAGTGGTATCGGTCAGAACATTTGGTCCAGAGCCATAATTAATTTATTAATATTTCATATTAAATATAACTCCAAAGTCGTATGTACTCTTCCTTTCATTTTGTTTTCTTCCACTAGGAAACTTAAGACAAAACAATCAGAATATCTCTGTTGGAAATTAAAAGGACTCACTGAAGCTAAGTATTTGTAAACTGGATGCTAGATCACACTTCTACATTGCCAGGTCAGGAGAGAGTATCAAGTGTCAAATACATGAGGGGAGTTTCATGTGTTTTCTGTTCACTTGGAGAGGAAGAAAATACATGTAAAAATTTACTTCCAATTTTGGTTAGCATTTCCAAGCCTAGATTTCCTCTACAGACAATGATATATTTGTTTTAAAGCCTATTAGAGTGTTTTCTATTCTATTAATTCATAACCCTATATTGTAGGAATAGAATGCCATTAAATATTTAAAAATATGTAGAAATCTAGATAATAATCTACATTATTATCATATAATCACAGTTGAAAATATCATAGCTTTCATTCACTCCACAATATCTAAATTGAGATGGAGTCTGTGATATATCATTATTAATAATACTGATATAATACATATGGATCAAATTCTGCTGTCTTTATTTTGCATTACACCTAACAATTACTACCCTTGCTCAGTGTGGTGTCATCTGGAGTTAAGCAGAATCTGGTGAAAACGGCAGATTCATTTCTGACATGCCCTAATGTCGCAAATATAAACAACATTCATTATTAAAGTTCAGACTACTTGCTTCCTTCGTTTGGACTTCGTGACATTTGAGCTGGAATCCATTACACAACATGGCCCTAACTTTCTTTGGGTTGAAACTGTCCATGGAGGAGGTTCCCAGCTACCATAACAATACAAGTTATGACAGCAGAGAAAGGAGAGGCTGAGAAACTGTAAAGGAGGGCAGAAACTGAAGTCTTTTAGACACACAGCCTGGACTCATGACTTATTCAATGTCAAGCCTCCTCCTCTTAAGGACAACCCCAATTTTCACTAAAAATGCTTGGCAATTCCCCATCTCCCTATGGGAATGCTTCTTGCAGATGATCACACAACCTTATGTAAAAAAATGGACATTACAAGAAAGGGACAAGTTGTAACATATGCAAGAAAATTTGCATTGGAATGGTCATGTCTGGTTCATTACATTTGGATTTATTTAAATGTAGACAGTAATTAAATGAATGGTACTTAATCATCTGTTCTTAGTTTATAAGATATGTATCCTGTCTGTAACTGAGATCATGGTGAACTTAGTACCTTAGTAAAAAGCAATAAAATTCCTTGTTTCTGCTTCAGCAGCCACCATTAAATTTCTCCATTGAGACAATGCCTATCTGAACCTGCAAAGGCAAACTGCACAGAACCCAAGAAAGATGGATCAACAGTGCATCTTAAGGCAGCAATATCATCTCTGGAATGATACCAGCTGCAATCATTTTGAATAAAAGAGTAAAATATAGACATACTATCTTTCTAGCTACAATAACTTTTAAAGATTAATTATTTTTATTTTATAACTTTGCAATACTGAAAATGTTTTGATCTACAACATTCTTTTTACAAAGTTTTACTCATATCAATTTAGTGAGTGACATTACTGTCAGTGTGAGGTTTGAAAATGTTAGGCCATTAATACACACTGAAAATAGAGGTGTACTCTTTCACCTAGGTAGAATGTTCTCTCCTGTATCACCCTAAGTAGCTAATGTGTACGTGTTAATAAAGTGACATTTAAGCATATGAAAAACCTGATTTTCTGTTTCTTACAGTACATATAATCTTCCAATCACAGTATCTTACTAGTAATTTAAGCCTGCTGTAGTCACAAATAAATGGATAAATTCTGTATCATAGTATTTTCATTCAAATAAAATGACATGAACACTTTGTTACTGGAATTTTTTTTCAGAAGAAAAAAAAATTACCACATACATGTGCTTTTTCAGAAATCTTTTTTGACCCATCTAGGCTAGCTGGCAATCAGCCAGGTTTCTAACCTAGGTACAGCCGTGTTAAGAAGCAGTTTATGTGCCAATTCCATGAGTGCCTGCAATTCCACACTAGGGTGGTACATACAGATTGGAATACATACAGATTGAAAATGTATTACTCACTGAATAGAGAACTTTTGAGTGAGTCTAATTATTCCTCAAAAGATGAATGTGGAAATCAGAACTAGCCTATATAAAGGCCCAACCCTTAAGTTTTCTTCTATTTGACATGGAACATGCTGCAAACCACTTCCAAGCTGCAGTAGGAATGGAGCCCTGAACCTTTGCACATAGGGTGTACCAAGCTTGACATCAGTTCTCTTGCAATAAACTGTATAGCAAAGCACTTTTGAACTGCAGATGAAGGTGCTGGTGCCTAAGGACCAGACAGTTCAAGACAGTTATTGAAGGTAGGGTAAAATCTTATTGAAGATAGGAAACCATCATCTGCACTTTCAGAGGGAAGGACTTCACCACAACACATCCAAGTGGAACCCTCCAGGACTGACAGGAAAGTGACTGTGGGGGCAATGTCTGCCTACAAAACTCATTCCCATAAGAAACTGTCCAGGAGATGACTCATTTAGACTAAAAAACATTTATTTCTGTCCAATTACCTAATAAAGCAAAGAAGTTAAAATCCTATTATATTTAGATTTTGGTCTGTTAACTCCTGAATGTTAGTCTCTTAATTTTATGAGAGAGCAAAGGCACAATGATCCTTCCCCATTTAAAGGCTGTGTTTACCTACATAACTTACAGGATGCTTGCAGATTGCTGGAAGGACATACTTTGAATGCAAACAATAACAAAACTCAGAGGGGAAAAAATAAGAGGCAGTAGTCTTTACTACACAGACACACCTTAGCAAATGGAGGGTGCAACTCGGTGTTCACTATATTGTCAGTACCTACAGTAACTTTGTCTTTCCTTCTTTTTGATAGAGTAAAAAGTACTTTTAAACAGTATTATATGTTTTTCTGATATAATAAACAACTTCTTGAGTTCTCACAATTCTTCAGCAATGCACTTTTCTGATCGCCATGAAAGTGAAAATTCATCAGTGTTTGCTCCACAAAGAACCTTAAAGAGCTACAATCCATAACTCTTAATCAGGGAGATACAACCCTGGAGTAGAAAAGAGCTTAAATTTCCCCTGTACAAAGAATTATATGAGAAATTTAGGAATACTAATGTTTCTAAGTTACTATTATTTTACTTCATATTTTTCCATGGAAATAGGCTTCATTCTGCCAGTAATCTGTTCCAATGGAACCACTGCAAAAACTAAAACTTAAGGAGCCTTGAAACATTAGTCTTCAGTTCTAAATGGAGTGTTTTCTCAAAGTTGAGTCCAGTTTTATGTCACTGTAACAGATCATTTAAAACCTACAAACTGTGATGGCCTGGTAAGCTAAAATGTGTGCATTTGGTGAGTACTAATGAAGGGACTCCTTGTATTTGTGGGCAAGATTTTCAAAAGAGGCTACCTCTAGCAGGATTTCTAGGTATATATTTAAAGACCTAAGCAGAAGGTACTGCCTGCACCACAGGTTTTTGAAACCTTGCTACCTATTAAAGACATTATAACATATTGTTGTTTAGTTTATTTACTTCTCTTAAAACCTTGAATCTTTATAACTCTAAGAGTTCATTCTAAAGACATTTCATGTATTCTAAAGGTAAGTAAATATAAGCACTTCTATGATGAAAGTTTATAACTGACACTCATTAAATGGCCCAAGAGATAATGAATGTAAGAGGTCTTCACCTTTTTACCAGCAGCATTAGAATCTGGATTTGATAAACTGATAGTTTGTTGACTTTTAGGATAGAAAATAAGACACATCAATTACTAGAAAACTATTCTATTTCTAGTGTGCTAAGAATATTTATGTTCTTATTTTTACTCTTGGACACTTATACTGGGCAGTTATGGTGGATATCCTTTAAAAACAGAAATACATATAATATTATTATCTACACTTATTATTTCACTGTGTTTTTCATCTGTTGGGTATTAATACAGAACACCCAAAAGCAGGAATTGAAAAGCATGTTATGCCTAGCTGCTTCACTGAGCTTTGCTCTTCTTACAAAGGACTCTATTGCCTTGCCACTGCAGGCTCTGGTCTCTGTATCCCAAGCAAGGATTCCCTGCAGTTCAGCCATAGGTGTCCAAGCACCAGAAAAGGATCAGGCACTCTTCTGTCCTCACCATTTCCTACTGGCCAGCTCTGGGCAGAGCTGCTCTTCTCACAGGATTTTGGGCTTGGCAGTCTGAGAATCGTCTGCCTCCCAACTCTGCTGAGAGCCCAGCCCTGTAACAGAAGAACTGCTCTGGGAACAAGCATCAAAGCATTGGTTCTGCAGGGTCCTTCAGGGAGGTTCCAATACTTTTCATAGATGGACTTCATAGAGCTGGATAAAATGAACTCTCTGTTTTATGGGCTGCAAAAGTGAGTTAGAGCATCTTCAAGGTACAAAAATGAAACCAACTGAGTTGCCCAATGACACAGTATTCCTGAAAATTAAGTTGGTTTTTTTTCCTAGGAATGTGAATATAAATCTATGAGATTAAATGAATATATGTTGCATATATATACTTTTAGGGACATACTTCAAGGTTGTTTTACCTGTTAAGAATTTTCCTACATGAATTTCCTAGATGAATTATGTAATTGGAATCTTGACTGGTGACATTTTTAGAATTAGGTGTTATTGCAGTTCTTTCATATTTAATGCTTACAGAACTAGAGATTATCCAGATGCACACAGGAATGCTTTAAATAGCCTATGAGTGACTATTTCACCACAGAGGCTTCTGTGAAACTGCTCAGAACTGGCTACTTCTGTTTGCACACCAGTTATTTGAAATTTTTTCATTGACTTCCTATGTTGCAAAATCTACTAAATACATTATAGTATTTCAAAGGCTATGCAGACAGCTGAAGCACGTACAGGAGGCAATTTTGATACTCACCAGCTACTAACTATATCTCACTTTAAAGACCAACCTCTAACACTCATACAGTACAAACCAAAACCCACAAAACACAATCCCCCATCACTTATATCCTATACTGAAAACAGTGGAAAGCTTGTCTAGGTACAAGTAGACATTCAGATCTTTAGCAACATTGTCCAGTAAATAAATCAGCCTACAAGGTACACTCAGAAAAAAAAAAAAAAAAAGAAGAATTATTTCAAGTTTTCATTACATTGCATAATTCTGAAGTGTAACCTATATTTTGAGGCTTTTAATCATAATATATTTCACTACATAATGCGACTTTGTGTCATTCAGAAATCTCTTGAGACTGTATAGATTGTACTTTTATCTCTTGTTTAGTAGCATTGACTGCCATCAACCACTAAAGACCTACTGGTGATTCCATAACACATTTCACTTGCTACCCCCAGAAGACTGGGCTTGTTCATCATCTGTGCAGACCTTTATTGATCCATTATTTTACAATACTTTAACATCTCTCTTCATATTTTCTATGGACTTATTCTTATTTTGCACTACAGCAAAATCTTTTAGGACTGCATTCCAAGTGCCCAACTATACTGAAGCCTGTGCTACAGATTCAAAAAGTTCTTTTTGTACAGACTGCAGACACAGTAGTTCCAGCTGTGAAAATCAGCAAAACAAGTATAACATTCCTGAGTATCCTGTTTCTATTAACATAAAAAATAGAGACACAGTCTAAAAATGGTCCGTGCTAGAGAAAGAGACAAGGTGTTCCCTCAGCAATTAAACATGAAAGAAACTGAGTCCACTTAAAAGTTTTGTCATCAAGGTATTTATTGAGAAATAATTCAAATAAGAGTTCAAAAATATCTTCCAATAAATTGAAGTTTTCAATTATGGAACAATGGTACATTTTTCAGCTTTAAGCAGAGAATAAAACCAAGGACAAGATTTAGAAATTATGCCTTTTAACATAATCCTATTTAATTTGATAGAGAAAGTTGTGCAACTAAAATCTTTCACCATGTTTTCCCTGATGTCAAAGGTATCATCCCTCTTGTGAGAGTAATGCAAGAAAATCAGATTCAATTCTGCATGCTAGTAATATTAGCAGGAATTCCTCTTATGCAGACACCAAGGTTGTAAAGTCTTGAACTATCTATAAACTGTCAATGTTTGATATTCTATCAGATTACTACGATCATTTGAGTAAGGTAAGGTACACAGGTAAGGGACAGAGTAGGTAGCACTTAGTCTACTTTAAAAATGTGACCATATTTTAATTTACTACTAAGTTAATTTCTATCATAGACAAAGCTTAGATGCCAGTGACATTAGTTATAGCAGGACCAGGATCTAAATTTTTTAATTCATCTTTCATAATACATCTTTCAATTTGGTTTCCAGCAAGCACTCTGCGTCTATAATGTGAACTCTCCCAGATACCTTCTATTTCACACACTGTGTAGATTAACATTTGGACTCGCAGTGAAGTCCCAGACCTGAAATTCACAAAGCTTTTACAGTCCCTTATGTGTGCTAATGTGCTAAAAAGAATTTAAGTTCTGCCAGATTCTACTACTATTGTTATAACCAGGTCAACAATTAATCCTTACATTTACAGTCTGTAAATTTGGTATTTAATACCAAATTTAGAGTAGAACAGTTATAAACCCTTGCAACAGGCATGTGTGTTAACCTAATTCCTTTTAAGCCACTGTTCTCTATTGTGTCCATCCAGAGAGCAAATCTCTTATCACTGCATGAGACTTCACATTCTTAGAACATGAGAGATTTCTCCCAAGCTCTGCTAATTTATTCCCCCCTATTATCAACAAATACTCAGAACAATGATAAATTAACCAATGCTAGGAGGATTTCTTCTGAAAAGAAGCAGAACACTCTACAGAGAAAAGAAAAGCAACTTCTTAATCTTGCTGGCAGATGGAAACCCTACTGTTCACCACTGTACAAAACAAATCCGGGAAAGACATAATTGCTCCAGTGTGTTTTAGGTATAACCTCAGCAGTAGTGTCAGGGCTCCTTCAGTATGCTGCAACTGTGTCAGAATTAAGGGTTCTCTTTGAGGGAGATCAAGTAACTTTGGGCATGACAGTTGTAAAAATAAGTATGACAGCTTTTTTCCTACATTTTATATCTGTTGCTGACACCAATTTTACAAACAATTGTGAGCTTTGGGGGTGGTGGGGGTTTTTTTGGGTTTTGTTTGTTTGTTTGTAATTAGAACAAAAGATAGCACCAGGAAAGTTTGTATATCAAAGATTTTTTTCCCTATTGTCATTTCAATTGTAGGTACTAGGGGAGAGATCATTTCACGCCAAACCCACAGAGTATTTGTGCACCTATATACAGTTAAATTTGTTAAGATATACACAAAAGTGAAGTTGAGAAACTTCTTTTCTGCAGAGGTAGGAAAGAGACATTGTTTCCTGCAACTTGAATGGTCCTTTCTTGTATCCATGTGACAACCTCCTTCCAAATTCAGTGCAAAGATACACACTCTAGAGAATTAACAACACATACCAGTCATTTTTTCTGTGTTTGATGTCTGCAGCTGAGGTCAAAATAATTATTTTACCTTAGAAGCAGTTACGAAATCGAGAGTACACAGCAAAACAGATGTGTACATGCAGGTGTCTCTTGCACTATTCTGGGAAGATTGGACCATTTCACCTGTTGATCCTTGGGACTCCAAAAAACTTCAGCAAGGACCACTAGCTGCATCTAATGAAATCACCCTTTTATTTATTCATTTTTGCCAGCTTTGGGAACAACAATCTGAGAAACGCACATAAATTACCACTGAAAAAATAAAAAAATGTTTAGAATGTGATATTTTTCAATCTTCAAAGTTAACTGATCAGTTAAAATCAGAAGTGACTTACATAACAAGTAGTTCTGAGAAGAAATTAATACTTTTCTAGTTCAAAACACCATTTTGTTCAGGTTTATACTAGCTGGATAAATTAAAGAGCTTTCGTTCAACAAATAGATCTGTATCTTCTTTACTAAGAAAATACACATGAGTAGCAGAGTTAAGTGTGCATCCACAAACTCTCCTTTTGCTCTCACTAGCTGGCCCAGTTCTGCATTCCTTCTGCACCTAGAACTCCCACTACTTTCCAAGCCTGCATGCGGGAAGCACAAGGAACCTTTATATTTCCTAAGATGACAGCAAGAAGTATCTATTTATTTTAGAAACCAATCTGCTCATCGCTTACACAGAAGGTCCAAAGTTTTCTATATATAGGTTCATAGCCTCATTTTCAGTAAGGCTTCTTAAATCTTTTTCTCTCTCAGATTAAGAGCTAGATTTCCATTTGCTTGAAAAAGCTCATAAATAATAAAAAGGCTGATTTTTCATTTCTTGCCCATGAAATTTAAATCAGCATTACAATAGAGCATTGATGTCAAGCCCTTACAAAAATTTATAGTGTTGAAGCCATGCCATTTTGACTAAATGAGTTTATTCATTCCAAATACATTACCAACAGCTTTAGTATTAAAGGTGAGGAAGGGGAAAGGATGTCTTTAAAAATACTGAACTTTGTTTACTTTAGCCAAGTCATAAAGCAAAAACATTTTCTGAAAAGAGCTACTTAAGAACTGGTGGAACTGAGCTGACCAAGTGTGAGTCATTGCTTTTCCCATTCAGTTGATTCTCACTTCTGTAACTTTTTCTGTCTAAAGAAGAAATAACTCAAGAGCCCAAACATTTTTGCACACCATTTCTCACAAGTATGAAAGACACCTCATACTTCTCTATGTATTATTTTTTGTTAAATAAAGAAACTTTTAAAAAAGAGTCAAGAATTTTAGGAATCTGTTGAGGTTTGTCTAAATGGAATAGTCTCTGTTGTCTTTAAAAAGCCACTGCTATATGATTAACACTTTATATGAATACACCATGTAATTTTCTTTTCATAGAGATAGTTTACGACAAGAAAATTGAAGAACAGAAGATGTAAAAGAGTTTAAAAGAGCAACTCATATTTTGGCCAGCATTCATATTTTATCCAACATTTTCATTCAGTCATATTGTTTACCTGGCATTTATGCTACTTTATTCCTTGGTATTTTCCCTCTCTGATTTTCAAATAGGAATCATTATGTCCTACGCTATCTTTAAACTACTTTAAATAAGATTAGAATGCATTACAGGTGACTCAGAAATAAGTCCCTTGTACTCTGTTAGAGAAATTAGGTCAAACTCTAGTCCCTCTGTAGTCAATGGAAAAACTCTTACAGACTTCAATAACAGATCAAGCCCTGAACACACAGCTCCCTGTAGTTCCTAAGCAAATAGCATACTGTATCTCAGAAAAGGTCAAGAACTAAGTTCTTCTCTGAATGCTTCTGTGAAGAATGAGAAGTCTGTAGTTCTACATTCCTGGAATGTGCTTTTTCCAGAAGACTATCCATATAGCCTTCTAGTTTTTGAATAAAGTTACTACACCCAAATTAGTCTGCCTAATGTTGCCAAATACAGTCCAGTAAATATCAGCTCTGTTGACTTCAGTGTAAGTTCTGTTGATTTTTCCTGTGCTGTTTGGGTTTAGATTTTCTTTTGTCATTTGCATGCAACCCATTATGTCTACATAAACCCTACTTAATTTAGTCAGTTCTACTGTGAAAAGTGGCATAAGAAATCGATCATGCCTTTGAGGACGGTGTTCTTGAAGAAATTTAGTTTCCACGTAGTAACGAGTAGCCGAATCCTTGAAGCTCTGCGAGGTGAATTCACCCTGGTGTAACTCCAGCGAGTCCGTGGAATTGCAGGAGGATGAAATCTGACCCCTCCAGTCCCTGTCAGAAACGGGGCCAGCAGGGGGCAGGAGCCCCGATTGATCTGACACCGTCAAGGTTGTGCCCAGGTATAAAGGCTTGAATGGAAACTGATCACCTTTCCCTGCTCCCTCTAGGACGCCTGTTGATTCTGGATTCACGTCGAGAAATACCTCGTTAAAATAATAAATACATAAAAAAATTAAATCTTTCATTTCGGAAAGTTAAGCCCCTTCATTGATGTCAGACCCACAGAAAAATAAAAACCTAAGTCCCAGGCAGACTGGCTTCCAGATGCGCCTGCGGGCTCCGGTGGGAGGGAGGAAGGAAAGGAGGAAGAGGCAGCGTTTTCACCCCCGGTAGGAGAGGAGAACTCTCCCGCCATCGGAGACTCCGCACTGCAGCTCGGCGAACTGCGAGCTCAGCCCAGAAAACCCAGCTGGGCTGGCGGCGGTGCGGGGAGCCAGGGGGAGCGGTGCGGACGGGAGAAGTGCGCAGAACGCGAGGGGCGGCGCGGGCGAGGGGGCGGTGATTCCTTTCTGCTGAGGCTGCTGCCTGGCTCTTGTTCCCCCTGCAAGTCCCCCGCGGGCCGCACCCTGCCCACCAGGTCCACGGACACCTAAGGGACCACTTGATACTCCGGGGAAGCTGCAGAGTTGGGGGAAGGCTGGGGACGGCGCTCCGATGCTGACACCGGCCGCGGGGAGCCCAGCGACCCTCGGGCTGAGCCCCCCGAGCCCCCCCGGGCATCTCCGGGCCCGGCACCGCTCGCACCACCTGCGGGGCGCCGCTGCCCCGGGAGCTGCCCTCCGCAACGGCTGACAAAGGGCCCCTGCAAGAGTATTTTCTCCTCCGCTTGTGTCCCGGAAAACTTTGTGACCACTAATACCCGTTGCAAAAAGAAAAATAAAAGAGAGGAGAACGGAGAAAATCAGAGCAGAGAGCCTCCAGCCCAACTTTCCCTTTCCTTGCCCCTCCGAGAAGAAGGACTCGTCGGTCAATTTCAGTCACAACCTGGTGAACTTCAGCAGTTCAACAAAACAAAGTTGATCGCACACTCCACAAAACAAGAGTCCGGTGCTGGAAGAGGACAAGTCTCTCTGTTCAGAAAGTATTTCTTTCATTTTTCCCACCCCGCCAGTGCATCTCCTTAACCTCATTTAAAACGCATCCAAAGTTTAAGGCTGCCCGAGAGCCGTCCCTCCGCGGCACCTGGGAGGGACGTCCCAGCCCGCGCTGCCGGGGGCTCCCCGCGGGTCTCCGCGCCCGGAGCCGGCTCCAGGAGCGCTCTCGCCTCCCCAGCACCGGGAGTCGCTCTGACAGGTTTCCTCTGAAACGTGCCCTGGGTCCTTTCTCCGAGGAGGGGAGAGAGGCGAATCCCGGCTCCCCTTTGCTTTCTTACCTCCTCTGACCTCTGCAGCCTGGAGAAGGAAAGCGAAGGTGATGAGCACGGTTACAGCCGAGTCCCAGGGCCACCTTCTCGTTTTCCACCTTGTGGACCATCTCTGCATCTCCATGCTGCGCACCCACAAGTGTGAATTAAACACGGGCGCCTTCAGTTTATACCAGCTCCGTCCTTTCCACTATATTCCCAGAGATGACTTCTCCTATAGAGCCATACGTGATAAACCGAGAGGTTTTCTCTCTCGCCCCGCTCCCGCTCTGCCCGGCCTTGTACAGGCCCCTCCGACCCGTCCTCCCCAGCGCCCTGCCTTCAGACTGAGGGGAGATGAGGGGCTTTACTCAAAATGCAAAGAGCTCCGCATCCCCCTAAAGGCTTCATCCCGTCAGAGGGCTGGGCGAGCGGCTCCCAGGGCCACCCCTGGAGCCCGACTGACACGCCAGCCGCCGGGCGGAGGCCAATCGCGGGGCTGCGCCGGCCGCCCGCAGCACCGCCCTCCGCCTCGGCGGCGGCACACCGTTCGCTCCGCGGGCACCGCCGGCCCCCGCGGCGGCGGAGAGCGGCCCTCCCGAGAGCGCTGAGGGCGCGCAGAAGGCGCGGCGGGAGCGATCCGGGGACGGGGCTGGGGCGTCCCGTCCCCGGGTCACCGCCGCCCCCCGCCCGCTCCGCTCCGCTCCGCTCCGCGCGGGCCCCTCGCCCCGGGCATGCGCAGAGGCGGCCGCGGCGCCCCGCGGAGCGAGGGCGGGGGCGCGGAGCGGGGACGCGTGGGGGCCGTGAGGGACGGGCAGGGGGGCGACACTGGGGACAGGCGGGGGAGGGGGCGAGGCAGGGGAAGGAGGGAGGGAGGGAGCGAGGCAGGGCGAGGTTGAGGAGAGGAATGCGCGTGAGAGGAGCCGGGGCGCCGAGGCGAAGCGTCTGCGGGGTGGCCCTTCGAACTCCTCGAAGCCTCCCGCTGGCGTTAGTGCGGCGACAGGTCCGGCCCCGGCGGCCCATTGCCCCTCACGCCCTCCCAGGCGCAGCTTGTTCTCGCACACCCTTGGGGGGATCTCTAAGGCGGCTGTAAGAAAGGAGAGCGCGGGATGATGGAGGAAAAGCCCGCCGCCAACATTGCCATCCCCGCCTCAGCCCATCCTGCAGCCCGGGGAGCCTGGTGTCCGCTCCTCGCCGGGAAACCTCCCGCTCGCACTCCCATCCTGTCCCACCTGTGCAGCAACCGGTAACAGGACCCGCCCGGAGGCTCAAAGTTCTGACAGAGCTTACTGGTGCAGCAGGTCCAGCCGAAATCCTCGGTTGGGATCAGGTTCTGCTCCGTCTCCTCTAGAAAATTAGAGAAAACCATGGTCACGTTGTGGTGGAAATAATATATAGTATAGAATTGTAGAATTATAGTATATAATTCTTTAAAAAATCTGCCTTCACTGAGATGTTCAATGCCTTACAGCAGTTAATAAATATAGGCTTTATCAATACATTTTTCTTTTATGTGTCAAATTATACTTCAGAAATTGATTATCCTTTCATAAAATATCTTACATTTTGCTGCACTCCATTAATATGCCTAGCTCTTAGTGTCCTTGGTTTCCTGAAACAGTTGATATCATTGTCATTAGGTTTGCATCGGAAGGGCCTGAGGGGCATAGCATGGTAACATCTAAGCTCCCTTAAATGCTGTGCATTGGGTGCTGTTCAGCGAAGACATACTCAAGGTTATTCTGGCACTTCAGGTAGTCACCCAGACTATGGCTGTGGAGCACCAAAATGCCGTATCTGACCTTTCTGTACCACAACTTGCACACAGTATCATTAAAGTTGGGAAAGGCCTCTTAAATCATCAGCCATTTAACCCAACGGCACTGTGTGAACCACTGAACCATCTCCCCAGTGATCATGAGACTGCCTCTAGCTGCTATTTCATCCTGTCTTACAATTGTCTGTCTTACACCCTAACTGCATACAGATCCTCAAAAGTCAGTACTATTGTTGCTCTGCTGGTCTGTGTAGTTCTCAGTCACTTACTAGATGCTTTGTAGAACAGACTGATTAAAGTGCTCTTTCAACCTCCTTCCTTACAATATCAGTAGGTAGTCCCAATGGCAATTTATTATTTTTACTCAATACTTGGTCGTGGGAAAATCTCTTATGCTATAAGGTTTCAAGTTTTGTCTTCCTGCTTATAAATTATACATCTTTGTCACCAGCGTTTTTTGCTGCATCCAGTCTCCTATCACACATTGCTTCTCTGACTTTGTTTTGAGCCTTTCTGATTGTCTGAATGAATACAACTAAACTCTTCCCTAGTAAAAAGGAAAAATTTCTTTCCCTGCCCAGGAGAAGAAATGTAAGTATTTCAGATAGTGGTGAAAAAGAACAACTATTCTCACAATGTAGAGAATAGTAATTTCACACAGTGCCTTTACAGTTATTTAAGTTTAGGGGATGTAGTTCATCTCCCCAACTGTCAGTGGAAAGCCACCCACTGATTTTCATGGTCCTACATCAATCCAAAGCAGAACAAAGAGGAAAAAAATGTTAAGAATTAATTCGGGTGAGGTAGCATACTTATATTAATATAAAAATCTATGTAATTCTATATGAATTCTGGTACCAGGGCCACTTTGATTTAGAACTAGCTCAGTTATTTTTGCATGCCAGCATGTCAAGCCACACAGACTGTAATGGCCATCAGATTCAGCAGTTACAAGAGAAAAGTTACATGTCATTTAGATGAAGATCCACATTTTGCAGCCCATCAAGTTATTTATTTAGGGATTATTGATTTGCATTTAATTGATTTACATTTAGCTTATTTTCCTAGCTATTGTTCATAATCTTCTAAATTGTAATGATGGTGTTCTAGTGAAATGCAGAGTGAAGTAATTGCAGCCATGAAAATATGTTGAACAATAGATAATGATTCAGAGCATAGATAATCTTTATGAATGCCATAAAATTAAAGATTTTTATTAGAAATTTTCGGCTCTTAGATGTAATTTCAGAAGAAATATTTTCTTGAATCTGAAAGAGGGCTAAAATGTGAAAATATTTTCAGAGAGAAACAGAAGATAAGTGAATGATGTTATTTATTAAATCATCTGTGATCCACAGCAGTTCGTTCTTTCTGTCGGCTTTTTTGTTCCTCATTACTCTTCAAGGCGGTTTTAGTGAAAAGAAAGACTAAGCACTCTGACATTCATTATGTTCTGTCCCTGATACATCAACGTTGGCAGATTAATCCATGTTTAAATATTAGGAATTGCTCTCTTGTATGTGCACAGATGGGTCATTGTTGTATTTTGGGGCAGAGAGGGGGAGGGGTTAGGAACTATGGAGAAGAGAATGTTTCCTTGGACCACTGTAGGTCACAAGAAACTCACAGCAGCAGCTCTTTCACGTTCTTCAGGGTATAGGCACCTTAATGAAATGTAACTGTAAATACGATGTTCTTTGGCTCTCTTGCAATCACACTGTGTTTTTCTAACATAAAATGATGTTTGTTGACATCACCAAAAGTGATAGACTTGTTTCTCTATATAAAGGGGTCATTTCACTGAGAATAAACAGTGCATGGTAAAGAAGAGTATGCTTTTATTGTTGGTTTCCCTGTATCTCAGGGATATTGACTTGACTTTTTTTTTTCTGGTTTCACACAGATGTTGATGACCCCTCCAATTATATCACAGCACATAAGTGAATATTGCAAAGTAAAAATGTCTGCCTTAAAAGGCATCGCCCACTGCCTTCTCTGTTGCTTTAATTCTTTTGGTTTAGGTAGGTGGGTTTTTTATCATTGTCTCATTTCTGGTGCAAATCTGTGTTTGCTGAGTTTTCTGTTATATGATCATTATTAGCAAGAGAAGTGAGTCATAATGCTTCAGAGAAATGAACCCTTGTAAAAAAAGCTGTCTCACCAATGGAGATGGGTGGAATGATCTCTGCTAAATGAAATACTAATCAGCTCCTTTTTGTAGTTTTGAAGGGAGACAAATATATGAACACATGCATATACACAAAATAATGGCAGAGTTACTTACCATGATTCTATCTTCAAGGAGGGCAATATACCTCTTGCTAATATGAATAATAGCTTACAGCTCCACTGAATTCCCCCAGTTCCATTACCTAGGGTTTTGAAGGATGAAGCCAAGGCTTTCTCTGACTCTCAGAAAACCTCTTTGGGCTAGGGAATGACTGTGCCCATTGATTTTTTTGTTTCAGATTCCCAAGAATTAGGGAAGAAAAAGGATAGTGAAAGAAATTAAATACAAAACAGCATAGTTATGTATGGTTTTTTGTACTTAATTCAATTAAATTGACATACACATTAGGTCAGGTATCACAGGACTACAGAAATATTAACACTACTGGTCTTTTTCCCCATGGAGAATGTATTGAGAATGAAGTAAGCAAAACTGGAGTGGCAGCCACACTGTGCAACCTACACAGATCCAAAAGCAGGTCTGTGATGTGGCCAGCAATTGGATGCATGTTTGTTGCTATCTGTATATTGAAGGTTGAATTTGCAGTCTGCTGAAAAAATCCTTACAGTTTTAAATGGAATGTGTGCTAATGGAAGTTAGAAACACCAACATGAGAGGTTAAAACTTCTAGGCCTGTGTAAGGAATGAAGTCAGTATTAAGGTTAGAGTTAGGGATTTAAGGGGTTAAATAACATGACTGTTGATTTGGAAGGGGGCTGTAGTTGGTAGGAACTTTCACATCTCTTGCTGCGGGGGTTTATCCCAGTTTTTAATTATATGGTTAAAACTGAGAGCTAAAAATGTCAACCATCAAACTTGCATCCTGTTCCTCAGCATCTTGAAGATGAGGACAAATTTGGAGAATCCTATCTGCAATGTTCTCCAAAGATAAGACCAAAGTAAGACAATAACTAGTGCTGCTTTTCACTTCAGGGATGATACCTCAGAAATGAGTTCTTCCAGAATTTGGTTGACAGAAACATGTGATATTGCTGATAGTAAGAAAAGGGAGTTTTGGCACAGGGATGGGGTTGAGGATTTTCAAGTCTTAAGAAGGCAGATTGTTCCTGCTAACCCCTGGAAATAGTAATTGTTTTGATAGAAAGCTGTGCCTTGAATTTTCTTAGTCCTATAGAAACTAGAAGACAACTGCTTAGGAATTAGGTATGACAATTAGGTGTAGATCAAAGGTTTTAGCTAAGAGTCATAATACCTTTCTACAGGTTCCCCCAATGTGAAGTGGTAGAAATCATTGACTAATGCTGCCATTAACTATGGGGTTTTCTCCCTTATGTGCTAGTTAATTCAAGTTCTAGTTAGTATTCTAGTAATAGTGGTGGGGTTTGAGAATTGTAGCTGTCATAAATGCTGAGTAATGCAACTCTCTAAGACTGGCAAAGATGAGTAGCAGAGAGGAATTAATAGACTCTGATATATTGTATTGTGATTTCCTGTAGAAACAGGTGCCCTTCCTAAACTACTATTAGAAATTACTTTAATGATGATATTTGCATTCTAAATTGTCACCATTTCATTTTCCATTTTGAATCCATGTGAAGCAAGGAGATAGGAAGGAGGTGGGCACAAATAGAAGCCAGTGTTTTATATGAACTGGCAGAAACCAGTGCCTTAGTCTCTGGTAGGCAGGGAAGAAGTTGAGTATAAAAGAGAGGGTTTAAGTCTTAGAAAAATAAAGGATCAACAGGTAAATTCATTTCACCCAAATGCAAAATCTTGTCAGCAATCTTTGTACTAATGCAGTTGGCAGCCAAATCTTTCTTGGTTTTCTTCTGCAAGAAAAATATTATTTACATCAGATGGAGAAATAAACTAAGTCATTATTTTGTTTTACAGTTAGAATTCATTCTCTAAATCTGAACAAGACCTTTGCCACACGAGAGGTTAGGTTTTTTACTATGATGTGTCTGCATCCCTGAGTAATGTTCACATGTACAGGGTCTCCTGCAGAGAAGCACAGAAACAATACCGCTGGAAAGCAGAGACTGATATTGTAGGTGGCCATGTATAAATTACAAATTAGCACTGGACTCTGCACCTGCTACAGCGGTGAAAATTGGGCAGATACTTTTACAAGGCTTATGTTGTTTTACTCTTTTGGTCTGTGTGGGAATACTTGCTCTAGGAGGGTATTGGTGGGATTTGAAACAGGTTAAGATTAGGGCTTTGGAAAAAGAAGAGTAACTGTAAAGAACATACTTTATGCAGCATCCACAGTGTTCCCAGAAATAAGAATTAACAAGACTCAGCTCACATGAAGAGAAGCCATTGGCAGTAATTGATCCTGTAGCTATTAATAATGCAAGAATTTTAATTGGGAGGATTAGGAATTTAGGTTTAATATTTGAGAATCTTTAGATTGAATCTAGTAAATAAAATGGTCCAGCGAATGTTTTGTGGCCCTGAGGTGTCTGGTCTTCTGGATGGAGTTGACGTAAGATTTACTATCTAGAATCCAATTTACTGTTAGTTTCTGGAAGGTTTTTAGAGGCAGGAAGAAAAACAGTGATGCTAGAAACTGATTCCATTTGTTCTTTTTTCAGTAATGATTTACTGTCTTTCTGATTAATATTAGGAAAGTGTCAAGACTGCAGTTTACAATCAATTTTTACAGCTCTGAAGTGTTTGGAAGGCTGCTGTCAACAGTAGGAGAGGTTGAGGTGAAGACTATAATTCACAGACAACCTAGTTTATTGGATCTAGAGATAGAGAGTGATCTGGTCAAGGTCTAGCATCTTATTTTTGGTTTGCTGTCTTTCTGCCAGGTCTATATACAGTCTTCATTAAAGAGATGACTTGAGGAGACTGAGTTGTTGCTGGGGAATACAAAGCAGTTGACTGCCATCAGTGGCAAATGCCTTGTTTTCAGCAATGGGCATAGGGGAGATTAGGGATAAGATTGGCTTGAAGGTTAGAATGGAAAAAGAATATTTTCAAGATACATGTTAAAAGTAAGATTCTTCAAGGCTTGAGGGGATGGGATGTTCTACAGAATTGTCACGAGTTTAAATTCTTTTTGATACCCATGTGCCATAGAATTTGGACTTGGGGTGGAGTTTGGAAGTATCATTGGGAAAATGGAAACTTAAACATACAGGATAATTGTTGGAGATAATTGTTTGATTCTGCACAGCTCCCTGAACAGATCTCATGTTTTCATGGGCTGCTCTCCTAGTTCAGGTACACTGTAGGTGTTGCCAAACAGGCTACACCAGAGGTTACAATTTACCAAAGTTTGTACTGATCCACCCCCTTGCTTCAATGAAAATATTGTTTAGGATTGGAGTTATGTTCAGCACTTCGGCAATAAAATTGAAGAGTCTTGTTTTCTGAGACACTGCAGGGCTTGCCAGTATTATGAGAATCTTCTGTTTTAAGTGCTGATTATGTAGGTAGGTGTTAAAGGTTGGGCTTGAGAATTCTCGTGAGAGCCTGAATTGTCAGTTGATTTTCATGTTTGCTGTGGTTATTGGTCTGGTTCAGTTGTGATTTAGGAAGAAATGGATGAAGAAACCTCCACATGTATACTCTCTGTGCATCAAAGCATGAGGAAAGCAACTGTTATTAACAGAATTTAATGCATTATTTCAAGATTTGATTTTGTGGTTGTTGTTGTTGGTGTTTTTGTTTACATAGTCATAGTTGAGATGCTTGGAAAAAATTGGTTTATTGCTTGCTTCTGACCTACCTGGGCAGACAGGATGAGGGCACGTGTTTTGAACTTGAGCCTCCTACCCCTACTTTGATGCACACCTCCATGTCACACAGTCACCTTCCTTCACAGGTTCTACTCCCTGACCCTCCTTTTGATCAGTGTGCTTCTATATTTTTATCTGTGAGGAAAAGTAACTGCATTTACATAAAATCTTCCCACAATTAAGGAGCGCCATTTTTTTATTTACTTTGTTCTTTCCATTGATCGATGTAGTCTGACAAATTTGTAATTCTCTATGCAGTTCCTCCTTTGCTTTATATAGCCTTAACATACACAATAGCAAGCAGTCTTTTAATGCTGATACAGGTGATCTCTTTGAGGAGCTACCACATATTCACATTTGTGAATGGAATATATTCTGACCAGAATTTTTCTGGGAATGTGCTATATGTCTGGCCTCGGGTTAAAACAGGAAGTAAATAATGTCTGCCTATGAAGTTCATTGGAGAGAAGCAGCAACGTCTGTGTTTCCTGGTGTCACTGACTTACCTAGATCTTAATCATGACTGTTTTGTAGAATAATCTGGTCTTCCTACACCTCCCTCTCCAGAACAATATTGCTGAAATAGTGTCTTACAGCATATAAACAGCACATCTCCATCCTGTTCAGCAAGCTGCAGGAAGTATCAAGTACCCTGCAGCATTACCAACTCTGCTTTGTCATTCAGTTCAAATTTTTGGAGGCTTATTTCAGCCAAACTCCTCAAGTTTTCAAGGCTCACCTACTGGTATTTTATAGAACTGCACTGTGTATCTGGTACAGCAACCCACCACTCTTTCAATTTTTAATTGAATAAATTTCTTTTTGAGATCATAGCCTATTGTAATCATAATTATGCTTCATTTAAGAGAAAAAACAAAAGGAGCAATTACTGTAATGTGCATTCTTCCAAAGTATAATACATAAGGATACTAAAATTTTCCTCATTTAAGACAACTGAAAATGAGACACGTATAATTGATGCCATTTCTCAGTTTCTGTTTAGTTTTTGCATATTGCTGTTAAACACCAGAGTTGCCAGAAGTCTGCATTTTGACTGCCATTTCTGGATTTTCCCAATGGCTGACTTAAAACTCGAGTCTATCCTGGTTTTGCAATACAACACTTTCAAATATTCGTCTTCAATTGCTGGTATCTTTTTGGTTCCTAAGTATTTCTACTCTCTCTCTCTTTTTTTTTTTTTTTTTCAAATTCATGGGCTGGGAAAGAGGCTCAGTTGCTCACACTGGCAACCGTTTATCATATCATCAAAGAAAGTGTCCCTCTTAAACAGTGCTTTAATCAGTGTTGTTCTTGAAGCAATGGGCCAATATCTACATAACACAGTTCATTTTTAATTATTACCTGGGACAAATTATGAAGACAGGTGTTTAAGTATGAAAGGCTTCCTAGAGTCCCTCTTCTGCATTGTTTTGTGGCATTGTTTTGTGTTGGGGGAGCACTGGTGGCCTATCTAATACACAAGGAGGCAGTGCAGGCACAGACTAATGGTCTGCATGTGTCACACACTTGTAAAATATTTATTAGTTTTTGGCTGCATTAATGCTAACACCCTCCCAGTTCCTTTTAAATTAAAGAAATTAATATATGGAGAGAGTTAAGAAGATGAATTTCTAACAGCAAATGAATTTATGTCCATGATAGTCCTTTACTTCCTCTGCCTATGCATAGAAACTTCATAACTGAGGACTTGTTAAAGCACTTTGAAGTAGAAGAGAAGTTTATCCTGTTCTATAAGAAAGAATACAGAGAGAACAAAGGTAACATTTCAGAGAGACACCTTGTGCCTCAGGAGACTCCATACCTGCCCAGTTTTGAGAAGATGAGGGCCAAATCATAAACTACATCTAACTAAAAATAAAAGAAAGAATACATTAGTAGTTTGTAATATAATAAATATAAATTTCCCATTTTATTTAACTCATTCCTCCAAAGTGACACATCCTCTCAAAGAAGCCACAGAGGTTGCCAGTTGATGACTGCCTTGCAATGAGTGCTCTCAGACTTCACATATTTCTCATTATCCACCTCAGTTCATAAAATAGTGGTCATTTTAGTAGTCCAAGCTGATGAAAACTGAATCACATGCATTATCATGCCATGTAATATATCTTCTCTAGACCAAATTCCTGTTTTATCCCAGAAAATAAAGAAATCCCTTTGAGGAAAGTGGTTGAGTGACATGTAGCAGCTTTAAAATTTAGGCATGGAAAAGCTTTTAATTTGAGTTGGTGCCTTTTAATTGTCTAAGATTTGAAAAGCCTGCTTAGGGCTGACCATTCCCTTTGAAATGTGAGGCAGCCTTCAGTACACAGTCCCTACAAAGTCTTAGGGACCAATCCCAGGAGCCCAAAATGGGCTGGGTGTGTTAAGAGCAGTTCCCAGAAGGCACTGAGTAGTTCATGTGACAGGGGACAGTGAAACAAGGATTGCACTGAAACTCCCAAATTGCCTTAAGCTTCCCCTCCATGGGCATAGATTTCTGCAGAGCACAAAATTCCTCTCTCAGAGGTGGTGTGTTTACATGTTGTTTGGGAATTTGTATGGATGTGAAAAGGCAAGTCAAGAAAATGCTATTTTGATGATTGTTTAATGTAAAAAATGTGAATATTTTCATGTGATATTAGGACAAACAGAGGAGAACATAGCAGCTCCGTGAGAATCACAAAAGAATCAGTAAATGCAGGATGAGCAGAAATCTTTGCATACACCTTCTCCTATCTGATATTTTGAAAATGTGATACACCTTTTTTCTCTATAATATATATTAGACTAAATGATCAATATGTTGATTTCTACTTCATTCATTTTTAGTTGTGTTCATTCTCCCTTAACATTTTAAAAACATATTTAACAGGTGCTCACAGTGCTTCAGTAATTCTGTTGCAGTTGGTAATAATCTCAGCTGCCCATACTCTCATCCTTTTCCAGGAAGTGATTATTTTCTAGTCAATAGCGTGAAAATTAATAACTTTATCAGAAAAACATCAAGTTTTGCTTTCAACATGTATCTTCAAAGCAGCAGTGGGTGTCCATGCCCTGCTGTCTGCCAGGCACAGTGCCCAAACTATAAAATAATTAGATTCATTTGTAGCCTGTCTGGACTGAAGCAAAAAGTAATGAGGCCTGCTCCTGTAGTGATGGTTGAGGAAGATGAAGCTACAAAATGTAAAACCCTAGATTAAAATATATCTTAATTTATTTGTATCTTAATGAAATTCTATAAAATAGGCAGTAAAAGAGATAGGAATATGGAAGTTCACATTTGTAATCTTAGTTAAAGAAACCCAAGTTCCATTACATTGCTTTTCCACCACTCCATTTTTTTAAAACACGTGTGATCAGACACTCCAGATTAAAGGGTATTGATAATCAAACTATCGTAGCAATAAGTAAATGTTGTACTACATAACAATCTTTGGTGATGTCGATAAGTCCCAAATTAATACATTTCAGCATTAAATTTGTTCTGGTAATTTTTATGTAGATTATAAGAATGTAAATATTTTTCTTATTCACATAATGGAAGTTATAGAGGTATAATGAAAAACATTTTGATGAATTTATATATAATGCCTTGAAATAAGATTGCTAAATGAAAACATGGTTCAGAAAAAAATCTGAAGGTTCCAGAAGGTAGTACTGTGATAAGACTCTGAAATCAGTTGCAGAATTTCTGAAATGCAAAGTGCTGAATGTTGAAAGAAGCCTATTTGTTTGTCATGCTGTGAGACATTAAAACCAGACATCACCTGTCTGTGACAGGTGCAGTGCTGGTGCAGATCCTCAGTGTTTGGAGAAAGTAAGACTTCGATATATTTATAGCCTCTACAGTGTATATATTTTCTGGTGGTGAAGTACAGGAGGCAATGTTTATGTTATACTATGGATTGACTTATTGTATCCAGTATCATTCCAGGTGATGACTACAGTAGTTTTCCAAAATTTATTATATGATTTAATCTTCTAATTCTCCACCAAATTATAAACAGGTATGAGAACAAGACTGAGAAATGGAAAGAAAAAAACACTGACTGCAAGTATTGGCTACTATATATATGATACCCTGCTATCATCCCTAGATTGCTCAGAATCCCTTAGTCCTCCTAAAGGTAGACCTTAAGGATCATCACATTTGCAGACAATAGCCTTTTCAAAGCAGGGCTTTTTTATGCCAGTAGGATTTTATACATCTGTTTTTAGTTTTAGGTATGGAAAAGGCTCAAAAATTCATTCCAGATGAAATATAGCAATCTTGTCTTTTAGTTTCCCCCAGATAAAAACATCACCTATCTTAACCATAAATACTATTTCTGTTCTTTATTTATTCTCACATTTGCAAACCAGCTATGATTATGATCCTTCTAGTATTTTGGCAGGTGCCTAAATTTTAAGCACGCAAATATATCTGTGTACCTCATTGTGGTTTATATTTATCTGTGTATTTTTTCCTTTCCAGGACTTGTTCCAACTACCACAAGGTAGCTAGGCATTTCTAAAATCAGTGTATGTAACTGGGGGATTTATACAGGAAAAGTAGAATCAATATGTATTTCCTGGGCATTTTTATGGTGCTAAGACAAATTAAACCAGAATGATGTTACCATCATTTTGAGTTGGAGAAATGTTGGAGGGGATGAAAAAACCAAAAAGAATGATTATTTGTATATACTCTTATGTTGGACCTAGGATGCTTATGGTACAGAAATTGCCTGGAGAGACCCATAGGAAGCAGTGAATGAGAAAGGCTTATTTGCAGTGCTATGCTCTTTGGGAAAGGAAAATGACTAAATGAAAATGAGTATTCAGTGTCCACCATTCAATGATGCCTGTGCTGCTAACAGCAAGGGGAAGAGATTGGGGAGGTGTTGATGCTAAAACTCAGAACTACTCCTGATAGTATCTGAGATAAGATACAGTCTTGCGGTTTTGCTGTTTGAAATAATCCGTTAAATTCCTACAAACCTGTACTAAATTGCACCTAATTGAATAGGTCGGAATTTCCCACATTTTAAGATACTGAGACAAAATTATTCATGAATACATAAGCAAGCATAGCTATTGACTTCAGTGGGCTCGTGTCAGATCACTAGAGCTCTGAATTTGGCCTGATTGCCTTTGGAGCCCAAAGTGAGTGTTTTGTGAATGACAGTGTAGCAAGAGAGATGCATTTTGACAGGAGTGAGTATAATGAGCAGGCAGGTGAAAATACCTGGGCAAGTTATGCTTCGTGGCAAATATCACAGGCAGGAGAGCTGCTGCCTTCAGAGTTGCCTGTGGGTCTGTCACTTTGTTCTTCTCTGTCAGGGTTCATTTATCAGAGCTGCTTTGTCTCCAAGGCTTATATCCCCAATGGCTTACCTTAGCCTGTAAGGAATTTATGTGTTATTATATGCTTTGAATATGTCTCAAATTCCCAAGAAAACTCTGGAGCTGTTTCTTTATTATAAAAGGAATTGCAAAGAGTTGGTAGTTTATCATCCTATTGTTTAGAAATGAAACTTGTGTTACTATAACTTTATTATGTTTCTGAAACACACTTACTGTTTTTGAGAAAAAAATTAAAAATTACAAGTACCCATTAAATTATCCTACAAAATGAAGCTGCTAATTTATTTTATATTACTTACCCTTACACTGTTAGTCATATTGTGAAATTTAATCTCAAACTGCATCGAGAAAGGGGAACACAAACAATGTTTTAAGAGTTGTAGTGGTGAAGAGAGCAGTAACACAGTGTCACAGTAGATATTCATAAAATTTCAAACACCTACATTGATCAAACAATAAAAATGGAATGAAAGAATGCACAGTTTGATTTCAAACATGTCAAGCTGGTACAATCTACTAACTTTGAAACCTGACCACAAGTTTGCATTACCCACTTTTTCTGTTTAATTTCCAGCTGTGGGAGCCACAGGAATGGGCTGCAGGCATGGGAATGTTGCTGCTGTCCCTTCAACAGGGAGTTTCCCTGTTCCTGACTTCCCCTCCCCAAAGGCAAAATGGTCTGGCCTGTAAAACAGTGGCTTCTTTCTATGCAGAAGAGAGCAGCACAAAATGCAGGAATTATTTTGGTTTTGAAAAATTTCCCTCAGAAATAGATGTTCAGTGCTTTGCTTCCTCTCTTACTTTTTAAAATATTAGTTCATCTTAATTTCTTTAAAAATTGCTGCTTTTATTTAATCAAATTAAAACTGTGTATTCTGAGGGTCATGATTTGGTAGATAACTCAAATCTGAGGTTTTTAATAATTTCTTTAAAGAAAAGTTGTTAAACATCAAGAGTTACTAAAAATTGAAGCCCATGCCAGCCTTTCATTGGTCTATGTCAAACCTATGTTTAGGGAGCTTACAGAACGACCAAAGCAAAACAGCAAACTGTTTTAATACCAGTAAAGGCCATTTCATGGGAAAAGATGACCTGCCTCAGAAGAGGCAGAACCCTCCCCAGCTGTTCCCTCACCAGCAAATTGGCCTGCGACAGAAATATGCTCATTTATCCTTCCAGCAAGTATCTGAGCATGAAATTAAAAAGTCTCATTTTAAGTGAAAACAGTAGAGATCAGTGAGCTCTTGATCAAGCACACATTAAATAAAACCCTTGTGGAGTTCCTTGTAGAAGAGCTCCTAAGGATTCTTCTCTGTTATTGTACTGCCAAGAAGCACAACTAGGAGGTCTCAGCACTTCAGAAAAGCCTGCTGTACTGTGAGAGTAAGTAAGTTAAGTTTAGCAGTAAGATATTTTTAAAATTAACAATTGAGCGCTGTATTCCATCCGTGATGGAAGGTGTATTGTATCACTTGTTTGATCAAAGCTTATTGTGAACTACACTTTATAAAAGATGGAATTAGGGCTGATGAGGGATTTATTGAGTTCAGGTGAACTGAAAAAAGGAAGGGATGTTGGGGCTTCCCTGGAATTAGCTTCTCAGTGGTACTGGCCATGCTCACCTGGCAGAGCTTTCACAGCTCAGTACAAGCAGCTGGGGAGTTTGCAGAGGACATGAGAAATGCTCATAGGGCAGGGACCAGACATATAGCTACATATAAAGGGACAAGGAAAACCACCTTAGGCTTCAAATGGGCTTGCTGAATGTGTAGTAATCCAAGACTTGAAAACTGCTGGACCTGGGAGCAGGATTTGGATATACAGGTACCAAGGATAGGGGATAAATTGTTTGCAAATTGTTGTCTGAATCTGCCTTTTCAACAGATCTGCATTGTGTCTACTTGAAAAGCAACCTTGTTCCAGTTTGAGTTCTACTAAAGCCTAGCTTCTGGTGGCAATCCTTTAACCACTTTTGAAGTGCTGATCCTAAGGAAGGTGCAAATAGTTCTGCTTTTAAGGATTGCCTTTCTTCCTGCCCTGACACCCAGGGCTATGGAAGAAGTTTCCTCTGAAGCAGATATGTTGATTCTTTTGAAGCTAAGCTAGGTCTATCTCTTTGTCTGGCTTTTAGCATGTGGCTCTTGGTGTTCCTATAGTGAATCCGAGTCATGAGAACCTGCAGCTATCACTGATCTTTCATGATTTCTTTGGCATTTGATTTTTTCAGCCAGCTTTTCACAACATGGCTGTAACACTCCAAACATTTGAGCAGTCTCAGACAGCTGGATTTTTTTTCTTTCTTTAAATGAACTGCCATAAAAATGTACCTTTATGTGTTCTCTGTGCCATTTATGGAGCTTCATCTCACAGTTATGGTAACCTGAAGACCAAAAAGACAATTTTTGCCCATGTCGAGTTTGTTTGAGATAGTCTATTAGACCAAAAGAAACAAGGGGTGAGGACTAGGGACAGTGATGTAATTGAAAAGGGGAAATTCTCTGAGGTAGTAAGTCCTGAGATGCCAGAATTTAAAGCCCAGCATTCCTATGTAAAATAAAACAGATCAGGTTGATTTTAACAACAACCAGTAAGTAGCATTTCTTGGGTTTTGATTTGGTTTTTTTTTTTTCTTTCTTCCTCCAAGTCTGTAAAATGAGACTCATCAGACTAAGGCAGTCTATGTTGTAATCAAAATAATTTTAAAGTATAATTCAATTTAAGTGTGTTAAGGAAAATGCCTAAAAATACTATATATTTGTTTTAAAAGAAAATCAAGCTGTATGGTTTATCAAGAAGTTTTCATCACTCCTTATTATGCTGTAACTTGATGCTAATTCCTGCTGTGGTAAATCCTCTAGACTTCCCTTCCACTCTGTGTATTTTGATATCTACTGTGGAATAAGTGTTCAGAAACCAGCAGCAAGGAAGATGGCTAATGACAAGTTTGAGTTCTCAAACACAAATATCTCTGTAAGAGAACTTTAATTCAGGCCCTGCACAGTATAATCTCATCCTGATGCTACTTTTATTTACATGGTTGTTTAAATAAACTTATGTCCATGTAAGTCATCAGTAAGTGATATCAGAAGCACATGATTTGGTCTTCATTAGCTGAGATTATGCTGTTCATTTTCTCACTATAAATCTAAGAAAATCAATGTATTGGAAGTATAGAGGTTTTTTTGCCTATATTCTTACCATGGTAAATTACTATAAACATATAATTAATTTTTCTGTCCCTTGCTAATCCATATGTTACTATGAATCCTTTGCTTATTGTATTTTGCCAGGTGCAAAAATGGATCCTTATTTGCTGTTTCAGTATTGTGTTGCTCAGTGGCAGCCTTAAAAAGTAAGTTAATTCTGCATGTTTATGCTTCATATTTTCTGTCGTGTTTTCTGAAAATTTGCTGGACTTTTAATTCCTTTAGATCACTGCTATTTTACATTGGCCAGGTTAGTGGCAAAAATTTTGTGAACTTGATAATTTTTTAAAATTTTAAATCTATTTTTTCACAAGGAAAAGACAAATATATCAATGATATATTAAGGTTGTCGTTATTTTCCCCAAAATTATCAACGGCGTAAAGATTTAATGAGGTAATGAAAGTTGTCCCTGAGGTCTTTTTTTGCTTATTTTTGGTTATGTTGTTTTTTTCCTGTTTCTCACTGGAACGATAGTCTGTGACAGAGGAATGGGAAAGCAAAGAACATCTGCCTAAGCAGTGTTTAGGTAAAGATGCCGTTTCCAATCCAAAGGGGTTTTGGTGTAAAGCCTAAATTAGATTTCCTAGTATCAGTTTCCTTTTTGTCTAGTTCTGTTCAGTAAAGTATCAATGAATGCACATCAGAATACACAAAACAACTCCTCCAGAGGGCTTTCCAGTATTTTGGGACTTTGACATTTTGCTGTCATCTTTGTAGGAAAGAAAGGGGTGGGGAACACTAAAATTTGAAATGTACAGATGAAGAAACCATAGTAAACCCTATAGCCATAGGCTGATATTGTGGATATTTGCTGAGCTGCAGTAGTATGAGTTTATCCTTATGGGTGTTTGCCGTAATAATAGGATAAAAAAACCTGGTAGATTCTTGCCTTGTTCTGTAGTGGTGAAAGAAAATCAGACTGGGGAGTTGCCTTGCCAGGTTTTCATTCAAAGCAATGGTGAGGTTTCTAAACTTGTATTTTGGTAAAATGATAAATAACTGAATTTAGAAGTTGAGAAAATCAAGAATGTGGACTGTTGGAAAACCTCCACAACAAACTGGGCAAATTACTTACTCACTTTTCTAAATATTTACTGGATTTCCTTTTCAGGTCTGAAAAATATTTCAGCCTCTTGTCCTGTATGTAAATGGAGTCAGTATCTGCATTCTTTTAATTTCTTGCCTGGTCTTTCTATTCACCTGTGGAAGGTTTGAAGGCTGACTCACAGTGTGATTCTCTATGCAGGGAAGCACAAATCTCCCTTGGGAGTGCATAAAATGCAAGGCACAACTATGTCTGTGAGTATAAGTAAAGTTTCTTCCCCTTTGTGCCAGGTAGGCATCCCTCTAACCCCAGTTAAGCTGTCAGGATCTCTGGGTAAATCTTCCCAACCCTTCCTGATGGTGTCAAGAACATGAAGTTGTGGTACTGTAAAAGCATTTTGAATAAAATAGATACAGCTTCCTGCTTTCCATTCTTTTCTGTTCCTGAGTACTGTTCTAAAGTAATTATTGTAAACCACAAATTTTGGGCTGTAAGACATTGTTTTAAGCACAGTGCTATTTCACCTCCATGGTAATGATTTCACAGAAGTTGTTTTTGTGGAACACACTGGCTGAAATTTGAATGTACAAAAGCCTTTATATAAACTTTCCTCACACATTTCCCACATTCAACTAGTTATATTTATGCCTGGGATGGGTGTATATTTAAGTTGGAAATTACCTTAAAATAATAATAATGACCTGAAATAGGAAGCTTGGATTGTATAATGTAGTTTAGTCCATGAAAGACAATTAAATTGGCAATGGGAGTAGGAAGATGTTGGTAACTGACAAAAGGAATTAAGAATGGGTCACAGAGTATGACCCATTTACTATCAAGAAAGAAGGAAAATGCATGATGAGCTGTTTGATAATCAGGGGGACCAGACATTTTTTAGGAGCTAGTGTGATAGTAGATGTGTCTTCTGGATGATTAGAAATGTATTTTTTCTGGCACAATCGCTTTAAAAATATTTTAATGGGAAGGCTTTGGTTTATTTTTAGTTTTTTTCTTTTCAGTGTAGGCTAGTACACAGAAAGCCACATCATACTGAGGCACGAGGACAAAATAATACACACCTGGGAAGCCTTGGTAAACACACTATCAAACCGACACATGGTGGATTCATTTCAGAGTTTGTTGCTGGGCTAAACAACAAGGGTCTCCAGCTTCTGAAACAAAAGCTCTGTTATGAAGCAAAAGAAACAGCTCCCTGAGCTCAAGCAAGCTGACTTTGTTATATTCAGTCCAGACTGCTTTACAACCAATAATTTTTCTGGTTTATGTACAGTACCCTGCTATTTCCAGAGGGATGGTTTTATTTGACTACCCATTCACCTAGGATACAAGTTTAACTTCAACTTGATGGTGCCAAATATGGCAAGTTGATCTTCTACCTCTTTGATATCCCATTTTGCAAAGCCAAAACAAGCATTACCAAGCTCTACAATTGTGGCTTACCACATTTGCCATTAAATGTAGCATTTTAAAACTTACCGTGGCGTATCAAAGCCATGTGATCATTGAGATGCACAAGACCAAAATTGCAGTGACAGAATAGTATCATTATATACGGTTTCCTGCATTTTTTACGCTGTCATGGAACACAAAATGGATGCTAAAAATCATAGATCAAACAAGAGAAACATTAAAGTATTAGGAAAGCATTCCTAGACTTAAGAGGTTTAGAAGTGTGTAAAACAGCAAGAAAACTAAGTCTGTTGTAAATTTATCAGGCATCATCTCAGATGAGTTCAGTTGTTTCTGTAACTGCAAGTTTGTTCCAGAAGTCCATCCTTTGATATTAAAAAGAGACTTGTAATTTTCTGGCTGTGTTTACCTATGGCGAATTTATCATATATTTGCATAAAAAGTACTTGTTACTTTTCTTGCTATATTGATGGTAAATTATCATATTATCCATTACCATCAGGTTTGGTAGACTGAATCAGGCAGTACTTGTAGTCATTTCTTGTAAAAAAGTTCTTATTTTCTCTGCACCTTTTTTTTGCATCCATTTCATTTTGAATGCATCTTTTGAAAGAAATTATTAGGATCTTTGGGTAAAAGATTTTACATTAAATATTTCTGCCTTATTTTTGGATAATAAATAGTGTTTGATTTTTCTTCTATTTTTTTGTCTTGACGTAAATTTCATGCTGTAATGCAAGTCTTGGATACTTTTCCTGCCCTCGCCAGAGATTTTTATTGATTGACAAAGCATACCAAAGCCTGCAGCTTGGGCCCATGTGTTTTATTCTTCTGGATATTTTAGGTGTCAAGGAAGCTATGCAACAAGTCCCAGAAATATTCTGTATTTATTAAGATTTAATCTCAATTTTCACTATTCTTCACAAACGTGCAGGTGACAAAACTCTAATGCCGTTTGGCTTATGCACCAGCTTTATTAAAATCCAGAAATTAATTAAAATGTGAAAAAAACCAAAACCTCAGTCTTCCAGAAGATCCACATGTCGGGATGCAATAAAGAATTTGAGCTAAGGACCTTGCTTTAGGCTTAAGTCCCATTAATTACTTTCACCAGGAAGTATCTTTCAAAAAGACTTGGGATTTTTAGCAAAGTATTATAAAGATGCTTGTTTTATTTCGTTAAGAAAAAAATTATAAAGATCAGTTCTATTTGCATTGATTACTTGCAGGTGCAGTATGAAGACATTTATTAGATATATTTTAAGTCTGAATATGAGAACACTGAATGGTTGGTACTTTTTAGAGGGGAAAACCCCTTTATTCATTCATTCCCGAGGTACCCCAGCTGACAGTTTGAGACAGGGCAGAAACCTTGAGCAAAGACATTACAAAAGGGCTGAGAGTAAAAATCTACTTCATTATTCTGTTACTCCTGTTTTATGCTGGGGACTTCATTTTTTGAGTCATGGGATGACTCTGTCAGGCTAAATTGGATAAATTTATTACTAAGACATAGTTTTCAACATCAAAGAATAATTATTTTTAGTTTTTAGCTTTTCCCACACTTTTCTTCAATATTTATTTTCCTAACATAAATAATAAGACAGGGTGAGCTATAGAGTGAATGTGACACAGTGATATTTGAAGATGAAATATTTTTGCTTTATCACAAAGTATGTATCTCTCAAGAATAGTGTTATTTCCTCTTTTGCTATGTTGGCTCATCTTAGTCAAATACCACAAGACAGGCTTTATTTAATGTGTCACATGAATTTAAAACACTGGCTCATAGATTTGAAGAATCTACAACAATAATTTCTATGAGAAGAATTTATTTTTAAATATAGGTTGCTTATTAGACAAAGGAGAGGTAAATACCATAGGAAAATAGAGGAGGGGAAAACCTATGTAAGTAAAAAATTTCTAGAGATGGACATGGGGGGGGAAGGAAAGATCTAGAGGATTGATACAGACCAAGAAATGAAACATTTTGGACAATATATTTTTTTTCCTTAGTGAGGTACTGCACTTTGCTTTAAAGTTTTTTTTTGGTTTTTTTTTTTTTGGTATCTGTAGTGTCAGTGCTGATGAAAAATAAATATCTTGTGCACCTTTAAATGAGTGAAAGAGATGCTTGCTTTTGTAGCCAACCCTTTTGACCAGAAAATATTTTAATTTCTCAATTGTTTCTGAGCCATAACTACTGTGTGATTCATATTAAACTTATGTTCCATAATGTGCATGGTTTTGTTGCTTCCTTCTTAAATGTAGAGGATTTCTGTGGGGTTTTAAAGTTGATTTTTTTCAGTATTTGTTCAGTTTGTCTTTTTCTTCCTGTGTGTTTGTGAATAGCTACAACTTCTTTAGTGTTTCTGCCAATTCTTCTTGAATTACTGAACTACCTTAATATAAATCAAGCCTTTACCACCTCAGCAAGGTGATTTTTCTTGGCCTTAAAAATCTCAAAACACAGCAAAAGGTGTAGGTTCTACTGGTGCTAACCTGTTATGAATAACTTCCTTTGTCCTTGGACAAGTGGAGCAATGTACTATGGCAAGAACCATAGCTGGGAAGAACTGAGCTGGATGAGTGACAAGTCGCTTCAAATACTTCCAGTGTTAAAATAAATGAGTTATTAATTAATCAAATAATTTTATGCAATTCTCTATTGGAAAGTGACCCGAGTTATGTTTATCCACTCATTTACAGGTATGGGTTTAGTCTCATCATGTAAACTTTTTTTTTAACATCAAATCACATCATCAATCATGATCTTGAAAAATAGAATAATTCTATTTAAAAAATTACCAGACATTTGTTTCTGTCTCCTCATTAAAGCTAGAACAATTTCAGGCAGTCTAAAAATGAGATTGATGCAGGTGGTCTTCTTGCCTGCATCATTTTTTATTCTGCTTTTTTCTGGTAAATGGTCATGGCTCTTGTGAGTCTGAATGTCTTCTTTGCAAGGTTTGCCTTCCTTGGTTGTTGGTGTTGTCCTGCCTCTTGCAGCTCTGCATTCAAAGGAAGAGTCCCTGCTGTAATAAAGAGTTTTTATTGAAGACACTGGGGTCACCTGTTTCTCTTGCTTTCATGTTTGGTAGAGCTTCAGTTAAAGGGAAATGTAAAACACTGCATTGTCTTTTTGTCCAGTAAATACATTGTTTTCTTCATTAGAAGTGTTTGTTAAACCTGTGAATTTGGAAAGCGTTTTAAGAGATACCTGCCTTTCTTACTTGGTTGCCTTGTCTGTATGTATATGCTTTACATCTGGGCTCTCTGTGGTTTCTGTTACTACTGTATTTGCATCACCTAATTTAAAACAGACTTTCTGCTGTTTTCAACTAGAATGGGTTTGTGGCTTAGTACGTGAAATAGAATTGACTGCACAAAATGTGAAATTCTGATGCTAGACATTCCGGCTAGGTCTCTACAGACAGGAATGTGCATTTGTCTGGGCAAGCATTATAGTCCTAGGGGTGCTTAGCTATTTTAGTGACAGCCTGAATATGTTGAAGTTGTTTGATTTTTTTTTTTTTTTTTTAAAAAAAAGTAATTTATTTTAAAGAAAAGAAGAGACTGCCTCAGCACAGCTTCAGCATTTTTGCAGTGTAAATCTCATGCAATAGAATTGTGGAAAAAATAGTGAAAGAGACTGAAAGCGAAATAAAATTTCTCATGCATATAAAGTGTGAATATTAAGTAAGCTGTAAAAACTAAGAGGAATGTTTACTAGCAGGAGTAAGTCCTATTGAAAGAATCTGATGCATAGATTGCTCCTAATTATCATTTATTTATGATGTTGAACTGTATGCTGTAAAGGAAGGCAAATGTATTAAGTCCACAAATCCCCTAAAAGTCTTTACATTTTAAAGTGTGAGATGGCTTATCCCGTCCTCAGTCCTCTCTCTGTCTTTTGGAGAGAGCAGATACTTCACGTTGCTCTGGTAGTGATGAGCACAAGTCACTGGCACAGCCACAGGTGTTTCATAAACAGAGACCAAGTTGTTAAACAGAAATTGTCCCTGTGGGGAAGGGATAATCTCTCCAGCAAGGCTGGGAGAGAATGAAGAATGAGGGAGGAGAGACTCTTGCTCTTGGGTAGGAGAGAGACGAGTTTGAACACCCCTATGACAGAAACTTCTCAGGATGACTACTGAAAGTTCAAGGACTTGTTTGGGGTTTTTTTGTTTGTTTTTTTTTTTTTTTTAAATTTCAGGATTTTATTTTCAAGTTTCAATATATAGAAAATATCTTCCCTCTTCCTTCAGCTGCTAAGAATCACCTCTTCCCTCTGCCTGAAGCAATTTCAATCTGTTCTGTTATGGCTTTGCATTCTGGAGCTGCCTATAGAAGCCTTCATTGTTCCCAGAGACAGGAGCAATCGAGTCAACCCCTCTGATGGACACACGGAGACGTAGCACTTCTGCATCATCCTCCAATACAAAATCACTGACAAATACTTTGTTCCTTATTCCTGGCCTGGGCAGAGCTAGGCATCTTCTATTGCCAACTCTCCTGCTTTTCTCCAGCAGCCTGGCTATCTGAATTGGTAGGATTCCTATTAGCAACTCCCAAGTCTAGGTCACTAGCAGGATTTTTTTTAAGAGGCTCCCTGCAGGTCTTCTGGTGGCTTTTGTTAACTCCTGGAGAAGGGTGCACAATGTGCGAGACAACAGGCCATAGACTGACACTGCAGAAATAATGAATTTCTGACAGTTTCTGTAATGTCAGTTTTATATGTTGGACTCTTGTAACATGAATGGCTTATTACTTGCTTTAACCAGCTCTTATAAATAATGGAATGGAATGAAAATAGAATAACACATGGTTTGGATCTGTTTTTATCATTGGCATAAAACTAATTTCCAAAGTAATGTGTCAACTTCATTTCCATTTGATTTCTTTTATGTGAATAAGGAGATTTATTTTATTATGAACTGAAATTAAAATGCTAAGACAAAACAGAGTTCATGTTTATATTGTATTATACAGTAAGGCACGAGGCTCCTGAAAGACAGGAAACTGATTGTTTGATTTGGTAATTCTCTCTCTTTTTTTTTTTTTTTTTCCCCATTCTCAAACTATCTGCTCTGAGGACCCTTCTTGTGTCTACTCAGGAACTAGGGATGATTTCCTGTCTATTGAGGAAGTGTACAGTAGCCAGAGGCAGAACAACTTAAGTTAAAGACTTAAAATTTAAATCCTGTATGATCACTGGGAAAACTGTATCATGAAAATTCCTTTTCTAATATCTTTGGAAAGCAGTAGGATGCTTTTTTCTTTCCTATTCATATACTGTTGTATAAAGTAGAAAGCACAGGTAAAGTCTCAGGTCCATGATCCATCTAACGCTTTATTCTGTGCCAGAATGGCCGAGAGTGGAAGCTCACAGGTGTGTGAGCACATCACTCTGTGCACTGTCCCAGTTTAAAGCAATTTGCTATTGAAGATGTTTCCTCTTCAGAGCATGTCTACTATCGTGCTTGGAAGCTGCTGACAAACCTATTTTGTACTAATTGGCTTAATTCTATTTGAATCTATATGTTTGCATTCAAAATATTGAAGTTATAAATGCTACCATTCCAAGGTTCAATATGTGAAAAAATATTTCCTATTCTTAACTTTAAGTCTACTGATTAATTATTTCTTTGTGTGACTGCCCGTTTTCTTGAATGAGAAGAAACACGGACAAATAATTTCTTACAGTTTTCTCTATTATAAAGTTTAATTTTTACATCTAGTGCAACACATATAAAAGCTGAAGTTTCTTGATCTTTTAAATTTATCCTTGCTCAGAACAAAATCCATACTTATGCTTGAACTGGTTATACAATGTGATACTGAAGCATCCTTCTGTGAGAGGTGATCACTAGTAGCAGTTTTGATGTGTGTGCTAGAGTTCTGGTCAGTGTTGAATGATTGTTTATCTCTTCTCTTTTAATTTTTTTGCCTTTTTGTCAGCATCTAAGTATTGAACTATAGTTTTCAGAAAGTTATCCAGAGTAATTCTAAGATATTACATGCATATTTAAAGTAATACACGCAGTCTCTGGGAAACACAGGTCTCTTTACCAAGGCTGAAGTATTCTTCCATCTTCACACAGTGAAATCACACTGGAGCCCTGTGTGTAGCAGGGGAGGGCTGGTATTTAACAAGAGGAGCTCTGACAAGTCACAGCTCCTGTGAGCACTCTAGAATTTGGACTGCAAGTAGCAACTGTGTTTTTCTAGATGAACAGTTTGAAAGACCTCATACTGCCTGCAGGTTTTCTGTGACTGCTTTCTAGCTTTGATTAGCCACAAAAAAGGCATACTGGTGTAGTATGCACTTAAGAAATTTAATACTCCTTCCAGGTCGTCTAAAGCATTTCAGTATATTTAACAGATTTTTTTTTTTGTATGTTTTGTATGATAGCAAGCTGTTGAGAAAGCAGTTTGGTAACTTTCTGTCAAAACATTTATAATGAACTTGAATGAAACACTTTAAAAGCTTATTTTCAAGAGCTTGTTAGGTGTTGCTATGTTAAAATATGATGTTCCAGCCTTTTTTTCCCCCCAGATTTACCATGGATTGATGTAAATGAATGCAGAAAATTTTCAGAAAAAAATTAAGATGTAAATGAATTTTCATAAACACATGCCTCAATAACTGCATCCAAGTCTCATCATTGTAAGCATGCATACTATTATTCTAATCCTTAATATTTTGTGTTTACCAGTAGCCTGTTTTATGATCTAACTGCTAATTCTTAAATTAAAAACTCCAGAATAATTGTCCTCTTATTCAAGCCAAAGTTACTATACTTAACCAGTAGGTTTGTAACCACATTTTCCTCTGCTCTAGCTGCGTGAAAATAAGGCTTTTTTGTAAGGCTACATATTTAGAGAAAATGCTACAAAATTGCCCCTGTATTAATAGAACCCAGAGCATTCCTTGGTGGTGGCTCAGCACATTACCATGTGAGTTGCCTGCCCTTGAAAAGGCATAATTTGATCTTAACAGTTTTCCTGAATTCTCTGGTAGTTACAGAGAACAGGTGACCACAGTTCAGCTCCTCAAGCTGAAAGCTGAGATTAGAACCACAGTGGTGCTGACTTACACGTTTCTGAATTTCAACAAGGAAAGGGAAATTCTTTTTTGCAACTGAGTCTTTCTGATTCTAGTGAAAAGCTCAAAAACTGAAAATAGCAAAGTGGTCCCAGATGGGTGGATATTTTTCTTTTTTTCTTTTTTTTTTTTTTTTTTTTTTTTTTAGGAGAAGCTTCTTCATTCTGTCAGCTTTTATAGATATCTCTGAGTAAGGTAAAAGGCTGGGTCGTGTGCTAGAGCATATGGAATGCTGGTGAACACTAGGAAGGGCAACATTAGTTCTCTTGAGCCTATAAAAATTATACATTTAAAAAATATCATCAGTATTGTTCAGATTTGTTTTAAGCACACTTTATTTCCACTGTTAGAAATAAATGTTAGTTTCCAAGGAAAGGAGTGGTAGTAATTTAAGTGATATCCAAGGAATAAATTTGCCCCAAACCCAAAAGATTTAACAGAAGGCTGGAAAGCCTAAAATAAAATAAATAAATAGTTCATATCAGCTACCTTTTACTGATAGAAGGGAGTTCAGAGGCCAGATGCTCATCTTGGCTCCAGTAGGTCAAATCCAGAATGGCTATCTGGGAAAAGAGTAGAATTGCTGAAGACTCACATCATCATGAATAAAACTAAAATTTGGCTATTAGACACCTAATTAGGAGGGAGCACATCTTATCTTGCTAAGTAAACACTGCTAAATTCTATTTGTAGTCATTGCTGCAGGTTTTTCCTTAGGCTGCTTTTTTATTCCTTGACTTGGCTTTGACTTATCCAGCAGCACAAGGGTGGCCTGCCATTAGGTCTTGATTGTGTTTTATTTAAGTAATGATGGCTTTTGGATTAGTGAGATGATGTGAAGTGGTATTATTAATGGACATTGACCAGTAACAAAACAGAGCTGCTTAGGCAGATCTCCAGTTGGCATAGTGAGGCACAAGTTGGAAGCCAGCCTGGAGCAGAGGAGGAGGGAGCCTCAGCAGGGCACAGCACACAAGACGTCTCTGGCAAGCACATACAAGGAGCAGCTGAGAGGATCTGACAGACAAGCAGAGATGGCAGATACTGGATCTCCCACGAGGACAAACAGAATGCCAAACAGATGAACATGGTTTATAAGCTAAGAAATGTGCCATAATTGGGCTGGATAGCTATTTACCTCATAACTTTATATTACGGAACTTGCTTATCAAGACTATCTTAGTAATTTATCTCAGAAAAAGGATAACATTAAGTTAAAAAGAAAAAAGCTGTTTATATGCAATGAGAAATTGCATTGCATGCATAGTACAGGTTATGAAAATATCATTAGTTAATCTGCTGTTCAAAAAAATTATTTAAATTAGAGATTTATTTTTTAACTCAGTAGTTGAATTCAACCTAATCTCTATCTTTGAGATAATAAAGCTGAGAAAGGAATGAATATCTGTGTTGTTTTGCTGGGAGATTTGTTTTGATTCATTTGGGGTTTTTTAATGGAGAACTCAACAGTTTGCAGTGAGAAACTGTTTGTGTGATCCTTTTCTGGAAGTTTGCTCCAGGTTCCTGTTCTTGTGTTTCTGTGCTGACTGGTCCATCACCCCCAGCTGCAGGCTTTGCACTCCTGTGCACACACAGAGATGCACGAGCACAGCAAGATCTGCCAGGCGAGCAGTCTGAAATGGCAGAATTGAACTTGTGATTTATTTCTCCAGGCATCTCGAAAAGCTGACACCACCACCCACAGAGGAGATGAGTAAGAATGGATGGTAGGTGAGAGAGAGACTGAGGCTCAGGTGGTAAGAGGAATGTGTGCATGGGACAGGGCCTGGTGTGCAGGAATCCTTTGTGCTTGGAGAGAGGTGGAAGCAGAGCTCTAGAGCAGTCTGACGAAGGGCAGTGGGAGCAGCCATGTCTGTGGTTAGGCCTGGGCTCTGCACTAGTTTCACCTCCCCTCTTTGTAATTTTGGACAGTTCTTAACTGGAACTCATTAACTGATTGCAGAATTAATGGTGAAGATGTGGTGGTATGAATTAATACAGGTGTGCATTACCAGATATTTAGTGGAGCAAGGTCTTTTCTTTGGGATATACTCCACAGCAAAAGAGATGAAATTTAAAAATATACCCCAAGTTTGTAAACTCCCTCTTTCAGTACCTCCTATAACTAAAATATTTGTGTCAGATGTGATGGATGCTGGTCATATCCTTTTTCTTCTACTTTTTGTCACTGCTTGTATAAATTGACAGAAGAAAGAATGGAGCAGAAGCAAAGGAATGTCACTAGCAGGCTGCTCTGTCATCCATCCACTGTTTTTTGTTTTTTTTTTTTTTTTTTTTACTTGCTGCCTTTGGTTTAATTTTTTTTTTTTATAATAATAGAGGCAGAGGTCCATGAGGGGATGAGGATGCCTATGCTGTGAAGTAGATGTAGATTTCTTATGAATTCTGGAATGCAAATTTGGCATTTTGCTTGGTCAAGGATTATCTTAGTCTGGTTTTAATTTTGTGAACATATACATTGACATACAGAAGGCAAGTAGTGGTCAATGCCAGATGCTTCAAAATTAACTGGGAAAAGCTGCCTCATGCTTCTAATTACATCTTGAATAAAGCAGATATGTTTGAAAAGGGACTTCTACTTAAGAACTGAACTATTAGGACACAGGGAAAAAGATAGTGAGGGTATTGTTGATTTTTAATGTTGCTTAAACATGCAAATCTAGAAAGACAAAAGGGGGACTAACAGGCTTGTTCAAAGGGAGCTGAAAGGGGAAAAAAGGAAATGGGAAGGTAAATCAGCAAATTATATGCTTATGTACACATCTGCTTGAGTCATTCTGAGTAATGCAATCCATGAGTATTAAGTGAAGCCAAAATGAGAACTTTGTAGATACGTTCCTGGAAGTTACAGTATGTGTAGGACTCAAAACCTGACCTGGGAAATTGGGATAAGGTCACTAAGAAGGAGCTAATATGAAACCAGAGTCTGGAGTACCCACGATAACTTTGTATTTCATAGAATCTCTGTTCTACTGGTGGTACCTTTGAGTGAAGAGTCTTGCAATTAATCACAGCTTTTGGATGTGAACACACATGGTTTTCACGTGAAATCACAAAGAATTGGGATGTCTTCTGGACTCCACAAAATATGAGGGAATTTGACTATTTACCCAAAATGGTTTTACTTGAAGTACAGTATGTTATTGCAGTTATTAATGGGATGTACCTTAAATAAAGAGGACAGGAAAAAAAATCCAAAAGTATCCAGCTAACAAATTAACTTAAATCACATTTTCAAACCTGGTTAAGGTACCTAGGTACCTAAGGTCCCTAGGCCCTTTGAATATTTTGCCTCTGGGGAATTTTAAGAAATATTTAGTGGAGATCATGATGAATTCAGAAAGCAAAAAAATATTGATTCATAACCATAAAATACATATTTGAGGCTAATATGGTAGATTTTTCTTTTATACTATTATATAATTATTTTTCATATATTTATTCATTATTATGATGAAGAATAACAAATATGGTATTTGTTACAGTCAGCTGGAGGATTCTTTTTCTCCTCTTACAGCCTCTGGCATACAGCAGATATTCAGCTAATTATTGGCATGTGTTATTGAAGTGGCTGCTCAGAAGATGGCCTGTAGACTAAACAAAATTTGTGGAATCTATTGCACTACTTAAACAAATCAAACAATCAGTACTTAAAAGGACAACAGGTAACACTATAGTAAGAAGTTATCTCAGCCTTATTCTTACTTGTCTGAGAGGAAAAATTGTTGAAGGCATTGTGTATGGGCCACATAATTCTTAATCCCTGATTTCGGGGTAATCCAGAAGAAATCAGGCCTATCAAAAATTAATTACTCCTGAGGTTCAAGACAGGTCCCAGAATTTGCTCTGAGGAAAGCTTTGTGTGATTTTAGGGGAAAATTAAAAATTATGCAGCCATGTGTGATTGTATTCAGTTGCCTTTTTTTTTTTTTTTTTTTTGGTATGTCCAATATCATTGTTTCTTAAATTAGGAAATAAATTCTTATTTCCCCCCCCCTTCTTCAGTATCTAGGGGATTTCTTTCCTTCTTTCACAGCTGTCTAATTTTTGTTCCCCATTTATTACTTGCGGCTTGCTTTTGCACATCTGACAAGTTTTGATCCAAGTCTGTATTTTGCCAAATTTTTGGTCTCGTGATAATTTTGTAACAGCCTTGAAAGTACTCTAAAAATACTCTTCTCGTGCTCCTTTTGTTTGCCCATTTTTACCAGGTGACTGGCAATTGGCTGTTGACTCCCCTTGTAATGTCCAGCTAATTCAAGTGCCAGAGATAACGCAGAGGTGAGGAGAGGAGTAACTTCAGGGGAGGTCTAGGCAGACCCCTGCTTCCAGCAAAACACCCATGTCCACTCCAGACTCCTGACAAGCCACGTTCACTGCAGCTGCAGGTAAAGGATGTGAAGGTGTGTAATTCAGTAGCTGCTCCACTAAAGTCCTTACAGTTTCATGTCCCTCACCCACTGGCAAGGTCACCTCTGCCTCATTCACAAGGAAGTAAAGTCTTACTTTTACACTACATCTGTGAAATATATTTCCTTACTTCTAGCAAAGGAGCACTTTGCCAGCTGTAGATTGGAGGTCTACTGAGTGAATTCTGAGTGACAGGGAAAGTTAAAAAGGCCAGGAAGGAAATGGTGGCTCTTCTTCCTTCTGGGATGTTCGGAGATTTCACAAAATAAGATGCCATTTTCTTAGTTCAGTTTTTAAATTAATGATCAAATATGAAGTATATGGGCTTTTATTATCTGTGCATTACTCTTCCAGTGGGGCCTTACTGTAGAAGAGTAAAAGTTTGGGAACATATGTGGAAAATCTCTAGGTTTGTGGGGATTTTTTTTTTTTTTGCCTTTTAATACTGTTTTGAATGAAACTTTTGGGTCCCATAAATGTGTTTAAAATGCACTTTATTTTCAGGGAACACCATGTGGACTGCTCAATGTCTTTTTCAGATGTGAGGAGGTATTGGAGTTGGAATAGGGTAAAAATAGTCTTTCCACTTTTGGGGAAATGAGATCCAGGATTTTGGTTGGTTTAAGAAAAGAATCTCTCCAAACCAAATCAGAGTACTAATAGACCTGTTAATATGTATTAGGAAAAGCTCCATTTTCACTAATATCAGTAAGTTTCATACAAAAAAACCTCAAGGTAGCCTGTGTTTATGGAAAATCTTAAGGTATTGCAAAAGTAAACTCTGTGTGTGTGTGAAAAGTGATAGATAGAAAAATGTCTTCCTTATTTATTTCAAACTTGCCATGTACATACAGCTGTAGCTTGATCTCTTATTTAAATTGCAGGTGTCAGCATCACACTGCAGGATAGGGGAGCAGCTGGAAGTTGATTGTGGTGAGAATGGTGTCTGGAGACATAATGAAAAGGTGGATGAGAGTTGTAAGATATAAGGAAGGAGTCGGGTGAGGACAAATTATTTATTCTGGCATTTGTTTGGAAGATTTTACTTTAGAGCCTCAAAAACCCCAAACCAAAACAAAAGAAACCCCCACCAACCAACACAGCAGCAACCAACTTTTCCAAAGTATTAAGATTTCTTCAAAAAGATTCACCCTTTCATGAAGTGGAGGTTTTCTGGGCAAAGCACAAGTCCTCTGGGGTTTTAACTGTGGTGCTGGAGCCATGGCTCTGAGCACCTCTCTGAGCCTGGGCTGGCTGCTCTGGGGCTGTGCCAGCTGTGGGGCAGCTGTGCCAGGGCCTGGGCTGCACTCAGGATGAGCCCTCGCTGTCCCCACATCCTGGCCCTGCCCAGGATTCTCCCTGCGGTGACGGTAACACCAAGGGTTAACCCAGGTGAAGGATGAAGCACTAAAGAATAGTATCATTTGTGTATAAGGTCACTTGAATTATAATTTTTTACAGATTGACCCCTTTCATTTACTCCTTGCATTGAAATGTTGGCATTTTATCTCCAGAAAAATTACTTAGCTAAAGAATCTCTCCTAAAAATGAGAAATATTTATTAATTTTAAGTGTGTTTCTATTGCATTTTTTGTCTAGGATTTGTATGCCTTTCCAAGTGGTGATATTTTGACAAACTGGATATGGTTTCTTTACCAAATACAAATGAAAGGAGGGAGATTATTATCACTAGATAAAATACTTTAGTCAAAGAGATGGCAATTGGTGCACTCTCTCTATGTTTAGAACAGCTGGAGGTGTAAACTACTCAAGAATATGGATGAATGCACATTGATCTATGCATATTGGTCTTCTAAATTAATTTTGAAAGTATATTTTGACCCAGCTGTTAGAGAAGGCCCAAATAAAAATAGTCTGATTTATCTGCTTTTCCTGAGAAAAAATGTAAGGGAGTGGACTGGCTATGTGTTCTTATTCACGTCTCAGCATTCCAGCACCTCGTTCCTTTAGTCAAGTGTAGAACGTGGTGCTAAGCTTGTATCTCACACAGAAAGGATCTGATTGCATAAGTTTATGGTCTGATCTTCCTTTCAGCTGGGAAAATGTGTGATTTCACTAGATGATGTTCTATAGTGAATGTAGGCTACTATATTTTACCTACATATTTCATACAGTAAATTAGAGCATCATATAATGGTTTATATTGACATTATTCTAATTTGTTCAAGCTTTTTCATGTTACTTATTAGAATATCCACTGGGACATATTTTTCAAAATAGTGTACTTTCTGGGATAAATGTAACTTTTTTTTTTTTTTACAATCTAATTGCTTTTTTCCTGTTGAATAAAATTGGGACTACCTTCCACTTCCTCCCCTGAACTGTAGATGCATTCCATGTAAAAAATTTGATTAAGTTAAACAAAGAATTAGTTGATCATTTGTTTATAATCTTGAATTTCATCTGGATCCAGTACTAAAGTTGGAATACTGCACACTACTTTTCCTTAGAAATGGTGATTCTTCCTTGCTCCACCATCAAATATTAGATTCTGGAGGATTGTTCTGCTGCCTCTGCTATTTCTGATGTAGGCCTTCTTCAGAAACCACCTTTTAAACCTCAAATTGTTAAATTTAGAAAAACATGCAGAAATAATTCCAACTGGAGTCCAAATTTACTTGCTCATTATAAAGTCCCAGTAAAAGATGGATAGATTTGTGTGGAAAATAAAATGGATGTATGCTATAGGGTCTTTTCTAAATATCTTTATGAGAACAAAAAAAGTAAATGTAATCCAGAAAGTATTTCTGTCAAGAACCAATAGCATGTAATTAGCAGCCAACATGTAGAAGAGGTTTTCCCTGATATATATCTCGCAGCAAAGTACTGACTTCTGTCTGGAAATTCCATTTTATTATGTAATATATTTTGGAGCAAATCAGCAGCTATGGAGCCAAGACACAAGTGCTACAAGAGATGGAATTTTCATTACTGCAAAACCACTGCTGTATCTTTCAACTGCTTTAAATAAATCACTGAAAGAAAAAAAAATATATGAACGAAATCTGGTACTTAAAACCCTATTTCCACAGCTTGCTGCATGGCAGTATCAAGTATTTCTAAGAAGTGTAGTGTACCTTGCTGCAGCAAACACTAAGATAAACATTTTAGAAAGACAAAGCATATGACATAATTGTTCTTGATTTATTTTCCTCTTTGGAACCTGATCAGAAATGTAAGAATTTGAGGAAGGAATAAAGATTTAGTTCCTTCGCCTATGTCCTCCTGTCCTCATGATTTGTACCTGTGAGAAACCAGGCAAATCCCTACATTCCCCTTTAGAATGGCTTTATAATGTGCTCAGGACCAAATAAAGTCAGTGGCAAAATACTGTCAGTGCTTAACTCTGAGTTTGGTGGGGGGTTTTGCTTATTTCCCACTCCCTTTATTAATGAGTATATTTGTCCTTAAAGATGGCAGACAATGAAGCTGTGTATATTCTGTAAATGCTTAATTTTACCTTTACAGGATTCTACTTTTCTGAGATTGTGGAAAGATGACAATTCAGAGATAAAGCAGAAAATATCTCTATAGTCAGGGGTATAGGTGCATGCTGGTTATAGAATATTCAGGCTGTGCAGGTACATGGGCTGCAGGTGTGAAATATATTAATCATGCAAAGAAATTGGGAAAGTGTCAGGCTAACTCAGCTCTGTGACTTCTGGTGATAAGCTACAGATGCACGCATAGGAAACTTACCATCAGAACCTTCAGCAATCAAGCAGAAGTTTCAGATATGAGATTTGGAAACAAAGCTGGATTTTGTTTCACAAATTCTCTGGTTGTGCAGTATAAAAGCTTAGATTTAAGAATTTATGGACTGCCGGTTCCATGCCTGACTCTGGAAGTTCAAGTGTATCTTTCCAGAAGTGTTTAAGGGTTCCATAACCCACTTTGGGGGTAGTTGTAGGATATAAAAATCAGTACCCAAATAAGCTCAACAGATACTGAGAAAAATAAATATATTTCATATGTGAGAGAATCTCATTGCTTCTAGATTTAGTAACAGTGACTAATAAAAGTATATAAAACAATTTTATTTTTTTTTAAAAATTAAACTTGCAAAGGTTAATATGATTCTTACTGCACAACAAACCTGGTCATACCTGCTGAAACACCCATTTATGAATAATTCATGAAGCTTTTGGAGGGGGTTTTTTGTAAAAATGTGGTGATGGGCCTGGTAAAACTACTTTATTACCAGTGTTTTTCATACATCTCTTGATATTTAGTGTTAGCTCCTCTTAAGATAAGTTTAAGAATATGGACATATTCTTTTGTAACATCTCTCAAAATAAGAAAAGCAAATGAAGCTCATAAAAAGCTCTATAGTAGTTGAATACGGGACTATTCTGTTCAGAGTGGTGTTTGGATCTCTCTCTTGGGCTATAGTCAAGGCTCAGCTGCACAAGGCCTTCAGAAACCTGATCTAATTTGTCCTCTTCTGAGCGGGGGGTTTGACTAAAATGATCTCTGGAGGTCCTTTCCAAATTCAATTATGCTGTTATCCTAGACTTAAGGGAACACAGACTTAAAAGTGGACTAATTCACTATTGTTGCTGGGTGATATTTCAAGCAGGGGGTAAATCAGCAATTACTACAATACCATTGTGCTGAGGCACTGTGAATTTATTTGATTCTGTCTTAAATTGACGAAACCCTACTTAGGTGTGAGTTGCAAGCCACGTTTTCTGAAGAAGTAGCTATTTAGTAGCTTTGGTTGTGGATTCTTGTTCAGAAGAATACTTTCCATATGTACAGATATGTCTGTGTTCACATTAACTAGGGCTTGCACACCATTGAGTACAATCTCATTTTATGAGGTTTACAACAAGTAAGGCTTGGGGAACCTAGAGCACTGCAGTTTCCTTCTCTCCCAGGGAAGGAAAACTGAGTTCTGAAGAGACCACACAATCTTTTTTGTCAGTGTCATTGGCTGTACAGTTGGAAAGTTCTGCTGCTGCTGAAGACTGAATATGAGCTATCTGGTCTTATTTTTCATAAGAGCAACTTCTTCCCTTGTTTGTTCTGCACCTTTTAGAGTGCTTCACTATATGTTTCTTTAGTCTGTTCTTTAGAGAATAAATCCAGTTCTTTCAAATGTTCTGCACACCTGAAAAGCTTGCACTTTTTCTCCGTTCCTGATTGTCCCCATACATTGCACATGAAGTGAGATGCCCAGAGTGTGATTCAACCTTCTGAAGAAGTCTTTACCTGTGCTCTGTAGAAGGGAAGAATTTAATTTTGTTGTGTCAGGCATCTGTCGCTGTATCCCCAAACAGGATATGTTGCCTTCAAATAAAACTTTCTAAAACTGTTTGGTTTAGGTTAAATACTTGATTTTAATGTAATTGCTGTTCAGAATGCCTCTTAGCTAAGTTCACGTTGCTGCTTATCTACTTGTAGCACTTCACACTTATAAAACAGCTACAAATTGTAGTTTGTAGCTGTTTTATAAGATTACTCTCTGTAATTTTCAAGGCATAGAAAACTGGGTTTTTTTTTGGTTTTTTTTTCAGCTGTGCAAGATAAAAATGCATTGTATGTGCATTCAGAGTTGTAACAATAATGTCAGCTCTAATTCCCAAGGCAGCTCTGGTATTAGAGCTGGTTTTGAATGCCACCAGTGAAGGACTTGCTCTCCTGGCAGCTGATTAAAATTTCAGTCGAATCAGAACAAATTATGTCTGCAACAGAGAATTGGCATAATGTAGTGATGTGTGTTACCTTAAAATACCTCTTGATGAGAAAGGATCTCTCTACAAATAGATGAACAATTTCACTGAACTTGGGTTTAAAATCATACTTTAGCTAAAAAAATGCAGATATGTACAAGTCAGCTGAAGGATTTGGGTTTAACTGTTTTTGCTCTGAGGTAACCAGACTTTCATCTGCTAACTTGCACTCATTTAGACCTGCATTCAGTAAACAATGAAATAAATGAAGATTTTTTTCCCCCCCTTTGCTTTAGATAAGCTGAACTGAGTCACCAGAGAGAAATATTTTTTTAGGTATTATAGCTGCTTTGTCTGGTTTTGCCCATGAAAAACCTGGTCTGGTGGAAGGTGTCCCTACCCACAGCACAGGGATTGGAATGGGATGATCTTTAAGGTTTCTTCCTATCCAAACTGTTTTATGATTCTATAAAATTACTAGAGAGGGTTTTTAGCAGTAAAAACCCACTTTAAAAGTGAAACTTGCTTAATCTCAAAGAAGTCCAGACATTCAAATAAAAGACTAAAAATCATACTTGAAGCCTTGAGCATTTCTCTAAATATTGTTAATCTGAAAGTTGTCACATTTCTTCCGATTAGCTTTTGGGCAGAGGATCCAGAGTTTGTTTCTTTTAATGATGCAAGAGAAAGAAAACTAAAATAGCTATGCTTGCAAAGGCTTCACTTTGATGGAATGCCAAGAGTCATTGTAATTTATACTTTGAATTAAAGATTACTGGTTTCCCAAAACAATGCACTGTGTCCCAGAAGGATATTATTATCAGATCCTTGTTAGTAAATGGCCTCACAGTATGTAAGTACTCACATTCTCTTTTTGGTGGTGTTTGTACAATGCTGTGAAATAACGTTTTTATAACATAATTTCATAACAGTAATGTGACAAAGTGGTTACCTCATTATATATTGTATCAATGTTATGAGTTTAAAATAAGTTGTAGAAAAACAGTATATGTGGAATAATCAAAGAAATAATTTCCTTTCTGATAGTGACTAATGTCAATAGCTCTGTTTGTTTTCCTATTTATAGTACCAAGTTGAAAGGAAGTCTTTCAATCTACTATGTAATTAGTATATATTTTCGACTTTTTTTCCGTGACCTGCTATCCAGTTCTTAGAGGGGGAAAAAAAATGAGTGGAAGACCTAAGTATACAAAGTTCCAAATCTGCAACGGGAAAGTAAAATAAATTTGAAAAATTAATCCCTTTGGGCCCTGGAGTCCAATTTTCCAGACACAAGCTCCACTGGAATCCACTGTTACCTCTGCCAAGGAGTTGAGTTCCTTTGATATATTTTGTTTACTTATCCAACTCACTTTGACTCTTTGGTCTAGTACGTTTGATTCCCCACCTACTGAAAACATATCAGCCTATTCCATTTCTAAAGACAAACAAAATAAGCACGTCAGTTGCATGGGCAGGGGACTAGCAATTTAAAGCACTGGCCTCTACTTCTCTTTTATGCTTTTATTTTCAGCAATAGTGTTTCAAACAGCCAGGTAAAATGCTGTGGATCCTGGCTGATGTGTGACCTCAGTTGTCACCAGTCTCTGTTTGGTCAGAAGGGCAGTGTTATGGCAAATCTTCCAACTCTGTCCAACATCTGCTGAACTTCTCTTGGGACAGGGATGTGGTGGATATGAAAGGTTGTCTTAAAACATTATCAAGAAAATGAGATAAATGTAGTTCCTAGTATGTACAATTCCATGTGGTGACACTAACTGTTTGACTTTTTAAAATATTGTTACCCATTCCCACAGGAATTTTTTCTCTCCCCCCACTGCTGCAAAATCAAAACAACCAATAAGCCAAACAAACAAACAACAAAAAAAGAATTGCTAAGGAGCATTTCTGAAAGAGCCAGTCTTGACTCTACAGCAGTGAACTGCTGACCTCTTGCTTGATGGGACAAAGGTTCCCACTGGTGGGAGAACTCATGTTTTTTCTGCTTTACCTTTTCCAGAAGGAAAAAGTAATGTTGGTGCAGAAATCACATATTAAATGGGAAAGCTGTTCTCAGATTCTACCTAAGCAAATCAACACTGCCTGTATTTGTAACAGAAGGTTGAATAATGATGCTCACTTTCAGCAGCTATATTATCTAAACTGATCTTTTGTCAACTGCTTAGCAAAACAGTTTCTGTGCATTTTCTAACTGAACTAAATAGTAGTGCTTTTGGAAACTAAATTTATGGTGTTCAAATGTTAATGTTTGCCCTTAGGTAAAAGAAAACACCAATTGTTAAAAGGAGACATGAAATATATTTGAACTCATAGTGGCCTTTCACTGGAAGGAGCAATTTTTTTTTAATAAATGAAAATCAGTGATGTGTAGGATAATTGTTTACTTAAGCAAATTTGATCTATTTACAGAAAAATAAGTTATTTCTTTTCAAGTTAAATTTAAAAAAGCTAGTGTATTGTGCCTTAATTTCAAATGTCTAGCAGTTTTAATATCCTGCTTATGAATGATGAGGAGGGTTCATTTAGATGCTTATGTAGCACTGAATTCATATTTAGTAATATGTAAGGGAAGTTGGAAATTGCAGAAAGTGATCTAAAGAGTTATGATTTTCTGTGAGCTGCACATGTATGGTTCTTCCATGAAGAACAGACTCACAGACTCCAGCATCAAAAGTAGGAAGTAATTTTGTCTAATAAAAATAATTCTTACAGAGAAGAGAGAAAAACTGCCTCTGAGCTCACTGCAGCATTGCTGGTTTCAGTGCTAACAGGGACTGGTTTCTTCCAAGTGAGCACTCTGAAAAACAGCCCAGTATTCACCAGCAAGATGAAGCCGTTTCTTAGCATTTCATTCCTCGAGAGAACCAAGTGTAACAAATGAAATTCATCCATAGGTAATGTAGCTTGAATAAGTTTTGTTTGGAATGCGTTACCTAAATAACAAGTACAGTAAAGGACATAGATGTAATTTTAAAATAGTAACTGAATATGAGTGGTAGAAATAAACCCAGTGATGGAAGTACAGCAGTAAGGCCTGGGGCACTGATAATTGGAGCAGTGTTGTGTTCACATTTCTCGTCTCTGTTGGGATGGCTGACATCATTAGCAGTTGGAATTGTGCTGTTCTCTTTATTGCCGTGGTATCTTGTATAGTGATGAAATATACTTTTTAATAGAAGATATGTACCTGGAATGTGATGGGAGGTCCCCAGCGAGTTCCTCCTACTATAACTGGCCAGGTGTTTGGCCATTTGCTCCAAAAAGAGGTTCTCTCACCAAACTAACTTTAGAATTCTCAGCTTAGTGGTTCACTGGAAGATGAAGTCCAGCTACTTGAAATTTGTATAGTCAAAAGCAGCATTATTTAAACTACAGGAGTCTTTGTGGATTGGTGGGGTAATTCCTGGGATCTGTGATACACTAAGTGACACTTATTCCCAGGAAGCTGGCAGTCCCCTCCTGCCATGGACTGGCTGCAGGTGTGATTTCAGGGAAGCAGCAGGCTGGCCAGAAGGCAGCCACGGGGCTCTGGGGAGGGCAGCTCTTGGGAACTGCCCTGATTTACTCATCTTGGCTCTGGCAGTCTGTTTCCAGCCTCTGTCACTGTCGGGCCAAAGAGTTTTTAGTGTGGGCTGAAAGGAGACTCTGGGCAGATCTGTTACATATTGATTCTACTACACACAGCAGTGTCACAAACACAGAGCCCAGCAGTGTCACACACAAAGCCCAGCAGTGTCACACACCGATGAACAGTGTCACACACAGACCCCAGCAGTGTCACACACACAGAGCCCAGCAGTGTCACACACAAAGCCCAGCAGTGTCACACACCGATGAACAGTGTCACACACACAGATGAACAGTGTCACACACAGAGCCCAGCAGTGTCACACACACAGAGCCCAGCAGTGTCACACACACAGATCAGCAGTGTCACACACAGAGCCCAGCAGTGTCACACACACAGATCAGCAGTGTCACACACAGAGCCCAGCAGTGTCACACACACAGAGCCCAGCAGTGTCACACACACAGATCAGCAGTGTCACACACAGAGCCCAGCAGTGTCACACACACAGATCAGCAGTGTCACACACAGAGCCCAGCAGTGTCACTCACAGTCCAGCTTTGTCACACACAGAGCCCAGCAGTGTCACATACACAGATGAACAGTGTCACACACAGAGCCCAGCAGTGTCACACACAGCCCAGCAGTGTCACTCAGATCAGCAGTGTCACACACACTGGCATTTTTCTAGGGTTACACTTCATATAACAATACTTGAGGATGTCCTGATTCCCCTGCCAGAGGGATTAGTCACCACTGCTGAAATACAAATTCTGTAGGTTTGACTTAATTATTTAACTCAGATATATTTTTTCCTATTAGTCTATTTTTCTCAAAAAAAAAGGATGATAATAATGCAATTGCTAATTTGTAATTTAATGGGCACTCAGTGCTGGAAGACTGAATCTGAAGCCATCTAATTAACTCCTTGAATATGTTGGAATGTGCTCATACATAGAAAGTCAAAAATGGGTGGAGTAATCAAAACTTCCTTTGCCCTCTCTTCTGGGGTGAAGAACAACTTAGATGTTAAGTCACCACGTATCTTTGCCTTGCCGTTTTTTGTTCTTTATTTGCAGAGAGCAATTTTTTGTCCCAGAGTATAATTGTGTTCCCAAGGTTCAGGTCATTCATATCAGTCCAAATAGAAGACAAATGCTGGCCAAAAGTACATCTGGAAACAATGTTAAAAGCAGACAATTTCTGTATGCTGAGCTATTTGGAAGATCTGAAAGATAAACAGAGAGGACTCACACCTCCCATCTTTCAATATGGCAGCAAAATGTATGAATGACTGTTGTAACAGTACCTACCTCTTGGATGGCTCTCAACAGCTGATATTTAGGGCTTTCAACTGTATGTTTGTTTTTATATCACAGGTTTAATGATAAGGTACCATTCTAATTAGAATAATCAATCTCTTACATGTGTCTATGGCCCCACCCTGTTCATTTTGAGATGAATGCAGATGCCAACATATGAAAATAATACCCACTAAAAAATGTTTTCTTGATATGCCTTTACAGCAGTCAATTTAATCAATTCCATCTTTAGCTTTAGTGTAACAAGAGAGTATTTTTCTAGCCCACTACTAGGCTCAAAAATCCAAAGATATAACTTTAGTTTTATCTTTAAAAGATTCTAGCTTTCATTGTATTTGGCTTTTTTTTTTTTTGTTGCCTCGTTTCCTTTTCCCCAGTTTTTCTAAAAGTTAATCTGGCAGGCTGCCCTCTTGTTACTTCTGCAGCAAATGCTGGGCTTTTTCTTCTGGAATCCTCAGCAGAGCATGATGATCTAGGGTAGCTGAGCTGTCTAAAGCTCAGGCATTGAAATGTTCTGATGTGTTTAGCAAGTGCCACTCTGGTGCCCTAAACCTGACATTAGTCTCTAACTTTGGGTCATTATACTCATGAAATGAGGCAAGAGAATTTTGCAGTAGCAAATTTGCTTTATTTTGCAGTCTTGTTCACTTTCATGCACTATCCTCTCTGTTCCTAAACTGTTGTGTGATGTGTTTTTGTGCTCTTACCAGCTGCCACTCTTAGACCAAAGGAACTTTTTAATGCTGAGTTTCAATAACTTCAGATTCTTCAAGTGGATCAAACTTTTTTGTGCTTATCAGGAACCCAGTTAAAATCTTGGGGCTGTGAGGAGAGTAATAGAGGTAGAGAAACAGGCTGCATTTCCTTTATTTGGTTGAAAACTGCTTGCTTTGCTTTCAGTTCTTCATCAGAGCTTCATTCAGTTCAGTATTATATTTCTAACAGGAAGAAAGGAAATAATTCCACAAATTAAATGATCCAAAGAAAAATATTTTCATATCCCTTGTCTTGCTATCTTTAGAAATGTTGCTGTAAACATTTTTTTCAATATTTTAACTATCTTATACTGGATCTGCATTATTATTATCTTGAGAAGTGCTTGAATAGTAATTTTACATAATTTTCTTTTAGGCTGTAATTCTTGCAGTTTTATAGAACATTGGTGCATTTTATTGTGAGGGGGGCAGTTCTTGTTTGGTTTTTTTTTTTAAATTATTACTTTACTGCCATCATTAAAAGTTTCCTGTGAGGTACCCACAGCCCCACATTGTCCTTTTCCAGATAAATTCAGTGTTGTTCACATTCGTTGTTCAATCCGGTAACCAGAATTTGTTATCTTGTGTTTTCTGAAGTTTAAACTGAAATCAGATTTCAAAATACTAATAAATGACTGGCCACTGTCCTGACTGTAGGCCTGGGTAGCCTCTTCTGACATGATTACTGCAGGTACTTTTCACTCTTTCCTATTCCTTTTTGTGGCAGCTGGACTGCTCTGCATCAGCCCTTCACACTTTTTGCCTGTTTAAATCCTTAACCTACATTCCCTGTTGGGCTGTAACACTTCATTATTTCTGCTTTGTCCCAGCACTGCACACTTGGCAGCTGTGCTTTGTCCACATCAGACTGCAGAGAGACATGCAAAAGTAACAGCTCAACAGGATATACTGAAAATGACACACTTGGCCACTGTACTTAGCCCTGCTGATTTCCATCTCTTGTCTTCTGACATAAGGGAAATGATAGAAAAGTTTAATCATTTTTCTGCAGGAGAGGTTATCTGTTTTCATCTGTTTTCATCTTTGAGCTGGCTGTGGTTTTTTTCTCATGAAAACTTACTCCAGGGAGTCAGATTCTCTCTTGGCAGAAAACATCCAATGCTAGTTCCTGGCTTTCTCATTTAGAAAAATAAATTAATCAAAAGTAATAATTTGCATAAATTTTCACACATCAGGAATTGCCACAACATTTGTTGGACTGCACTTTGGCAAAATGGTTAAAGGAGTTTTATAAGAAAGAAACCAGTAAAAGTAGATAAGAAGAAGCAAATTATGGGGTAAAAACTCTGGAGGGATTATTCTGAAGAAAAGTGAATTGAATATGTTGACTATTTGACTTTATAAAGCTGACCTGTTTAGAAGTAAAAAGCACTAGTACAGAGAGTGGACTGTGCCAGTGATCATATCCAATTTTTTATTCCATGTGTTCATCAGAGCCTCTGGTTTTCCTCTTGTCCATCATGGTGGTTCATGAGATTGTTTGGCTGTGTAATGTAAATTTTAACATTGGTTGTACTGTCTTTTTGTTCCTGGAAGGAGGGAGAGAAATCTGTCAGGTACAGACACGCTAAAAGAGCCACTTGACAAGTGATGACAAGGTGTTTGATTCCTTTTTAAGTATTCTTTGTGTTCTGAAATCCTTCTCAGTTGAGATTTCCCCCTAAAAGTCTGTGGTCTCTTTTAAGTGCCTTTGTTGTCTATTTCCTGAAGTTTGTTTTGTTTTGTTGGGGCCTGGTTTTTTGGGTTTTTTTTTTTTGGTAGCAAACTCTCTGCTTGGATATCCTATCTTTTTCCATTCCAAGTACAGTGTAGACTAAGCCCTAGCAAGCTGAGTTTGGCAGATGACAAGTATTTGTTATAAAGTCAGGAGAGCGTGCATCCAGAGTCTGGACAAGTCATGCTAGAGACATCATCCAGTCCATGAGAATAAAGTGATTGTAGAGAGTCCAAGAAACATTTTAGAATGTAACTAAATAACAGCACTGAATTTGGTTCCTTTTGTAATTAAGAAGGACTCTGTCAGAAGGAATAATTAAATGCTTTTTCAGTGTTTAATGTCTGTCAAGAAATGGTGAAATATATTAGATTTCAGTTTGAGTAATCTAAAGAGTAGAACAAGTATAAATAGTATTGTTTTTTCACTACTTAGAAAGGGAAAATCGTGATAAATTGCTATATAGTTTGGTTAGCTAATGTGAACAATTCAGAATATAAAAGCCCAGAAAACTGAACAGTTCAGCATAAGAAAACTTTACCTTTTAACCATGCTGCTTGAACTTCCTTCATGCTGGCAAATTCATTTTCATAATTAAATGCGCTTTTTTTGTGTGTCTGGTACAAAGTGGTTTTCTGTGGTTAAGTGTCAAAATATAGCTGTTTAAATTTCTCTCTACTTCTAATTGGACCCCCTGAGGTTTATAAAACTAAGGACTGTGACTGAACCCATCTCACTTCTTAAAAAGGTATCAGCCAACAGGATACAAAATTAAAGGATCTCAATAAAGAAATCTTCTTTTGTTTACAGATTAAATCCTTCCTACTAAAGTCAAGAGTGAAACTCTGCTTGACTTCCAGAGGGGGAAGGATTTCATTTCAAGAGATTAGTATGTGAAACTTAGATTTCCTATTGGCTTTTTCCCAATATGTGTCTCACTGGAAGTAGGCACCTTGCAGCTCCTTAGCAGAACATTATGATATTGTCAGCCCATAATTATGTAGTATCCAGAGTAAAATTAATTTAAATTATGCTAAAATTCTAACTGTTTTGAGAAGTATTTCTTAACACCCATTCTTTGATGAGTGTATTGTCTGAGGGCTGTATAGGATAGCAAGGTGGTTCTCAGGTCCAAGTGAAGATCATTCTGCCTCTATAAAAAATACCAGTTTTGAGGTACAACAAAGTGTTTATCACTTCTTGATGAAACTGATATTGTTAATTGTAATGGGTCAATAGTATTTTTCTTTGTTAAATTCACTTATACTATGTAAATTAGCTCATATGGGTTGTAATTGTATCTTTATGTGTTTTAGTGACTAATTTTAGTAAATTTGAGGGGTTTTTATAGGGGAACTGAAATAAAGGTCAGCTGTTTCGATAATTAATACACAGAGAGTCTCAGAGGTGGAACTCGCCATGAATTCTGTAATGTGATTGTGTGTTCACAGGACTTACTATCTGACATTGTACACTGATCCTGGGGGGGAAGTAAAATAAATCTATGTAGATATGTGGTGTGCTGACAACTGTTTCCAACTTGTAAACATAATTTTAATTTACCTGCTTCAGGATGTTTCCCATATCTGAAAGCAGTGGTTTACATGTGACAGTGATTGCTTTAGCAGAAACTGTGAATCCATAGATTCACTGCTGTGTTTATCTGGGAATATTTTTTCCAGTCACTAGAAGTGTCATGAGGGAAACACAGATACAATCATTTTGGGGGTGGATTTAAAAGTTTACAAGTGTAGCTGTACTCATTGTGTAAACTATTTAGTGATAAGAAAATAATTTTCCTCACATGCTAGAATTTCTATTATCATAAATTCTTCAGTAGTTCTTTTCTGTGAAATTTATATACATTTAATTAGAGCATATGCCAGTTAAGAAATGTGAAGAGATTGTTGTGGTCAGGCAGCATTGATCCATCAATTTATCTACAGATTAGGATCTTGCAAGGAGCTAAAACAAGACAGGCTCCGTCTAAGTCCCCTCCAAAGGTTAACTAATACCTACCTACCAGCAACTTTAAGGTTTGGAATCAAACGTGTAACAGTGATTAATAAACCAAACCAAACAAAACCAACCACCTAACCAACAAAACCAAAAACAAAACAAAAAAACAAAAACAAAAAAACAAAACAAAAAAAAAAAAAACCAAACCAAAACAAACAAAAAAAACAAACCAAAAAACAAACACCAAAAAATTCCCCCCCAAAAAACCCAAACCCCCACAAAACAAAAAAAAGACAAACCAAAAATCTGATTTGCCTTTTCTAATTTTAGATCTCTCAAATTAGACTGCACATGATTTGAATTTTTAAGCCCCTACCTGAAACACGCTTCTTACTTCCAAATTCCCCCCAGTTCCCCTCTTGAACAGGAAATGTGGCCGTCATCAAATGTGCATAAAAGGTAGAGCAAAACTTAATGACAAGTGTTGGGTTTTTGTGGTATCTGTGCCTGTGTGCTGCCTCTGCAGATACATGGTAGCAGGATTTCTTACATTCCCATGACACACTCAACTGCTTAAAATCCTTACACTACTTGTGAATGATATGACATAGTCATTGCCATCAGAGAAAAATACTTGATAATAATCTTATGTAGAGTGGGTGAACAAGCAGTAAGTTTTTAAAGCAAATGGAAAAGATTCGTAGGGAGAGAAATAGAGTAATCTTCATCAATCTTTTTTATGGAAAAGGACAGTAGGAGACTTAAGATACAAAAATTCATAATTCAGTTTTGAGGACAAATACGTGGTGTTGATGGATGTGCTGAGTCTACTGAGTATGTGCCAGCACTTGTACTTCCTGCAACTTTCAAGCTGAATTTACTTGTCACCTCAGACATTAAGGCAAAGATGTGTGAGCCAAAATCTGGAGACATTTACTACTGGCAACATCCAGAAATCATTTTTCACCTCTGTAGATGGAAACTGCTTCCTCCTTGACTTTTGAAATAATTCATTGTGGTAAGTTAGCAAAATCTAACCAGTTTGAATGTAAGCATAAATTTGTAGTAATAAGAGGATACCATCAGTATACCCAGAACACCACCTCTACTGATTTTTTCTTCTGAAACAATTCATTACTCTTAAAAAAATTTGTCTTCTTGAATTGCAAAGTAGAGGATTTTCAGGTGGTACAATTGGTAGCTCTCAATTAACTTCTAATAATGAATATACCATTTTATGCTCCCTATAACCAGTTGAACAGCAGAGTAACAGACATTGAAAGATTTTTGGTGGGTGGAAAGGGAAGACTGAAGCTGACAATTACACAGCATATTGAAACTACCTGGCCCAGAACATCAGTTACAACTAGAGCAATTTTCTATTTTTCTTCCTTCAAAGCTGTTTAATTTGATTGTATTAAAAGGACTATTGAAAGATAAGAACTCTTTTTTTTCCCTTCAAGTAAATATTGTATTTTCACGTCTGAGAATCCATTAATTTTGTTTATAGTGGCAACTGCCATGCCAGGTTTTTGGGTGTTTTAAAATCTTCATTTATATATTGCATATATTTATACAATGGTGAACTGAGTCCAATCCATTTGTAAAGTTATTTATTTCTTCTCTTTTGGGAAAATGAGTACATAAATGCAGACATGGGAAAAACTTGTGGTAATGCAATCCTTATGAATGCACACTGGGTTTAAAATAATGACATAAAACTATCCAGGCGAACAAGAAAAGTAGAAAAGAACATTAAATTTTGTTCTTGTAGTCCTATATAGATGCAATAATCTGAGAAGTTGAGGCCTTAATCAGCATTCTTGGAAGCAGGAATGCAAGAGGAGTACTTGGAAAGTAGTAGAGCCCTCACCCTTTATTTTTAGCCCCACAAACATACAAACAAACAAATAAATAATTCAATTCATCCCATATTTGGGGTGGATTGTTGAATAAGTGATGGGGGTGGTTATTTTGTCCTTTCTATAGCCAGTCTTTGGTATGAGCATATGAGCCTTTGGCATCAGAGTGACCTGCTCCAGGACACCCGAGCACTCAGGAAAGAGTGGCAAGGACAGGGATCCCCCTCAAGTGCTGCATACTGCTTGCATGCCTTGGGAAATCCTTCTGTTGTGTCACTGACTTGGGACTAAGGAATGAAGCCAGTGTGAGGATTAGAGAGTGCCTATGGAAAGAGGGAGCAAAAATTCTTCTAGTTTACAGTCAAACTAAAACCAGAACTGGTCCATTTCCTACTCTGTGTGGTGCTGTCCTTCCTCTACTTTTCCCTCTCCGTGTGGTTTACTGAATTTTAGCCTCTATCCATTTAATGGAAATTGCACATTTGGTCATGGTAGTGGGCTCCATCATCCACACCTCTCATTTGGCGATATGTATTTGGATCCTGTCAGTCTGAAGAGGAACCTGGTTGGAATTTCATGGGCAAATAACCTAATCATCAGGTGGTAAAAGGGAGGAATAACTTTGCTTCCTTTTTATGCTTTGCAGCTGACATTTAAAAGAAACGTGGGTTGGGAATGGCTTTTATTTACATCTTGGCAGTTTTCAAAACCCTCATAATGCATTGGTTCAAATACATTACGAAGCAGCTACCTCCATATTCTGAATATTTTAACTTTTAGGTCATCTTGTAACTCAAAAGCCTCAAGCTGAGCAGCTAGGGAACTGAGATCCATAGATAAGACAAGTCATGTATGTGTTTTGGTTTTGTTGTTTGGTTTTGTTTGGTTTGTTGATGTTTTTCTCCCCTTAGGCAGTGCCTTATGGGGGTGGGGAGAGCTGTTGGCCTTAACTTCAAGTAGGTGAACATCTGCTGGAACTCTTAAAATGAATGTATATATTTCTGTGGTTGGTTTTGTGCAGTAAATATATGATTACATTGTACGTTGTATTGTAATCTTCTGTATTCCTCTCCTGTTGCAAGAGAACGCCTTTCTCTTTATTTTAACATTTGTTCTTTCATAAAGCCACAAATGACAACCTAAAGAATAACTAAATATTCACTCTGCAAACCCAATGCTTTTTTCATGTGTTGTGCCTTTTGCATTAGAACATCACATGGTAAAATTGCTTTGTGCTGAGGGACTGATGCATGTCTAATTGGCAGAGACAGAATTTTATACAATATTTAAACTAGAAATGGTTGGAAGTTTCATGTAGTAACAATATATTCTGAATAGGTAATGCAGATTTTACAAACTAAACTTTTTAATGGATGTTAATTTTTTTGAGTTGTTTTTTCAGATGGTGAAAGTCAAAATTAATTCAAATCTTTAAAATATGCTTGACCCAAATCTGAATTTATCATTTCTTATCTGAATTAAACTGCTATTTTAAAACATTTTAATAAATGACATAACTATACTTTTCTCTAAGGACATTGCTTTGACTCTTTGTCATCCTAAATAGGTCTCCCCACTGGCCTATAATTCCCATAATTTATATAATATTTGAGAGATCTGGAGCTGCAGCTGTAATTTTGCAGTATTAATTTACTAATTTAAAAATGAGTTTAATAAAACTAAATTATTTCAGGTGGCTTTTACAAGAGAAAAAAAAACCCTCATTCAATTTTAAGGCTATCAAAAAATAACACCGAATAACCAAAGTATGGTGCACTCTGAGTGCAAACATTTACTTTGATAATTTCAGGATTTCATATTTACTTTAACAAATATGTTTGCCTACAGTCTTTCTAGCATTGTAACCTGACTCAAACTATACATAAAATGTCTGCAAAAAAGTGCTGAGGTATTTTACTTTTGGGTAAAGATACTTTTGTTATTAAAAAAACTATTCCTTACAGAGAGAAAAGTGGCTCTTTCCAGTTTTCATACTGCAAGCCAACTACAGAGCAGATACAAAGAAAGCTTTTATGTAGGACCCAATGGAAGGCTCACATACATGTGCATTCCAAGGGGTGATGGGAGGTTCCACTGCCTTCTTGTGCCATTGGCAATGCTCACGCTGAGATGAGCTTGGCTGGTTGGGGCATGGCTCTAAGAATGCCAAGCTGGTGGCTTTGCTCCCCACATGGGCCATTCCCTTAAGGCTGGGGTTGCTGATCCTTGTGGGTCCCTTCCAACTCAGAGCGTTCTGTGATTCCTCTGACTTGCTCCGTTTAGTGTTCAATACTCTCTCACAGAACTGGTTTCTGTGCTGCTCTTCCTTTTCTGAACTTTCCAAGCTAAGAAAATAGCTGCTAACAGATGCCGGTGCTTGGTCTAATTTTATGTGGTTGACATATGTTACTGATGAACCTGTTTGAACAGCTTTCCATAGACATTTAATCAGATGAAAAATGAGCTATTACAACCACATAAAAATTCTAAATCTGGGGAGAACTAAGATTTTTTTCCCAAAGACCTGCTTCAAATCGAACAAATGATATGAAAATATTTCTTGCTGTTGTTATACAAGTTTTGACAGTAAGAACTCAAAGTAGGATCACACCATGAATGCTTCTCAATTCCTCATTATACCACTAAACAGTATTTTAAACAAGGAGAGTTACTCTGAAGTATATTAAACCCCAAGAATGCTGATCTACTTCCCAGACGTACCCACTCCTCCAGCTCCCCTGACTCCTGCTGAAGATGGTGTGCAGATATATGTACAGCAGATGGTGTGCAGTTCAAGTAATTGCAAGCTTCTATTTGATTTTCTAGAAGCAGGAGACTAGAAAACCATTTGTTTGTGGTTTAGTGGATTCAACTTCAAATAAATATAGAACTACACCTTTCAAATGTACAATTTTCACTAACTAACCATGGCTAAATGTAAAGGACAACTTCTTTTTTTCCAAGTTTAATATTTAGCAACCAATAATTTGATGCTTAAAATGTTTTACTGACTAGAAATAAAGCTCTGTGCTTGAAAACTTAAAACTCTAATCTTGAAGGAATTCAAGGTCCTTTGGGGCTCTCACATGAACTTTCCAAATAACAAAAGTAGATATGAAGATTTTTTGGGGGAAATCCCACCCACCAAATAAAACCATACAAACCCATAATTCTTCAAACAAACAAATAAAACCTCACTTATGAAAGTGGAATTTGTCACAGTTATGACTAAACCTTGGCTGTAGTTGTCATTTAGACCAAGACACAAGGCCTCGATCTAGACTGGAATTATAATTGTATAGCTTTGGCACGTATTATGAAGTTAAGTAAGCTGAAAATGTATCTCACACTAGTCTTCTACAAAGTCATATCTGTATTAGAATAATCTTTGGAAAATGAAAAATATAATGTTTGGAAAGAATGGAGTAATCGAAATATTCTAAGCAGAAACCTGGCCAAGAATGAGAATGGGCGGTTGATCTTTGTCTGTCTCTTGGGAAAGCCACACAAAATTATGATGTGAGAAGGTTACAACAATCTACTAAAAAGAACTAATCATGATGGTGTAGAACTGGAGAGCATAACAAATATTTGAATTCAAAGAGTTAGGGAATGGTCTCATAAAGGAATTAAAGTGGAGCTTAACTCTGACAGTCCTAACAGTTTTTCCTTTGTAGTTGTTCTTCTTAAAGGGAATTTCAATTCCATTTGTGTTCTGTCCTTGTTACTGCAACACATGAATGTGAATTTTAAATGATAGTTAAAAATAGTGTTTTGCAATAGAAGACTTTAAAGAACATCTATTTAAGATATATGAACTTATAAAAACAAGTGATAAATGCCCAGCAGAGAACAGATTTATTTGTAGTAAAAACAACACATTAAATGGTGTGAAGTACAGCATGCATATGGCAAAGCAACCATCTATAAAAATGTGTTGTAAGTACAATGAACTGAAACTGAACTACATTTCAAAACATACTAGGCAGCAGTAATCAGTGTTGCTGCTAATAAAATGACACAATTCTTCACTGGTTTCTACAAACTCAAATAATGTTCAAATAAGCAAGAATGAATAATAGAAAATGCTTTATATAGTTAAAGTGCGTTGCAATCATGCTGTTTTAAGAATTAAATAGCATGAAGAAAGATTTGAATGGGATGGGTTGGTTTTGTAGAGCAGGAGGTTGTGCACAGGCTGCAGTGTAACATGCAAACGGGTGTGAATGAGAGAGGTGCATAAATGCAGGTTGTCAAACACTTTGCCAATTACTTTGTAGAAATATTGAAAAGGTGGAATAGCAAGGAGATGGTATGTATCATACTGTGGGGATACTGGTTCATCATTTATCTACATGCCATTGTTAGCAAAATAAATTGCAGTTATCTGTGAAAAAAGCAATAGATCCGACTTTCCACAGGAGAACATTAGAAGCTGCTGAGGAAAAGCATATTGTAGTTGGCAGAGTTGAAAATTTGATCATGTCTTGGCAAAGTCAAAATTATTAAAGATTTGTGGAAAAGGTCATTGAATGTCATGTTACAGTGTGAGACTCCAATGTGCATAAGCTCGTTAGAGAGCTGATTCTCTGTCTGACTTTAAAATCATAAGAACACCACTCTTTAATTTACAACAGGAATACTTAACTTAGGTGTCAGAAAAAAAAAAAATAGTAGGAAACTCAATTAAGAATACCTTAATGGGAAAAAATCATTACACCAGGGCACCTTTTAAGGCTTTGCAATCCTTCAGAATTGGAGATAAGGTCAGACAAAGCCTTGTTCTCTGTGTAGGTGATAATGCCTCGTTTCATGCATTTGGGGGTGAGTTCTGCAAGGAAGATCTCTTGCACATTTCTGTGATAGCAAAAGTGCTGACCAGAGCATGTCCTGAATACTGCAAACCTTCAACTGTCCTTGTGGTAGATTTATATTTCAGTGGTTTCTGTGCAATATTACTTCAGCAGTCAAGGATGCTTATACTTACTATTTTAGTGATGCTAGATGGGTTAGAAGTAGAATGGTCTCCAGCTTGCTGGAATTATCAGCAACAGAAAAACATTCTACTATATGGCAATAAAAGTAATTGCCAAATGTACCCTGTGTTTCACACTGTAATGTTTTAAGTGGTACCTGAGCAGTTTGCTTATAAATCAAGAGCTGACAAGAACATCAAATTCCATACAGATTTCAAGATATGTCAGCTTTCTTCTGGTTTTAGGGTATAAGTTTGTTGAAGTGCTTTTAACTATTCCTAACTAGATTGTGGCAAAATACTGGATGTTTATAAAAGTGTTCAGCCAGATCCAAACAGGATGAAAAATTAGTATACAATTAAATATCCTGGAACATGGAGATCTTTCCAGCCTGTCAGGATCACTAAACAAACTCATTGTCACTTTGTCTAGAATAACTCTCGTTGAGTTTGTCCTTTGAACACAGCTCAGAATAGCAAGGGGATGACTGGCGAGCTGTCAAGGGCATTCATGGAGTACTGATGAGTGCAGAAAGATCATCTGAGATGCAAACTTACACACAGTTAAATCAAATGTAAGGCTAAGAATTATGTTCAGAGTGTGAAAAAAGTCATGGAACCATGATTGAGGGAGATGTCATGATGGAGAAAAGTCATCTTTGTTCCATCTGTGACTTTCAGAAAATATTCTCAATGAAAAGCTGTGGTGGTAGTTGAACTCTGTGCCCTTCCTGTATTGAGGTTTCTTGTTTTTTTCTCAGCAATTGTATCATTATGTCTCAAACCAGAGAGCATCCTGAAGAAAGAGAAGTGATAACCTTTGCAACCCATAGAATTGTGCAAGGTGGGATTAGTTGAGAAGGAGGGAAAGAGTAGAGTTCACTGAGGAGCAGGACACAGGGAAAAATAACTCAGGAAATGCTTGATTAATCTCTCAACCCACATGCTGCTCTCTCTTGGGTCATGTTTCTCTTTTTTCTTTGTGTCTTCTTTATATGTAACTAATCTGCAGTCAGCTCCTCTGCTTGGACCATTTATCCTGGTCAGCGGCCAAAAGAGCTCGGAGCACCCGCTCTCTAATATCCCGAGTAATGTTTTCACAGTTGGATAAACTGTGCCGCATGAAAACCTTCCTCGTACCTCTCACAAACACTTGCTATTTTATGCCTCAATCAGGTACTGCTTGTTCCTTCACTCTGTCCTGGATGCCTGTGGCTTATAAGTTATGCAGACATTTACCAGCACATAGCAAAAAGCACTATTGATAAAACCTGTCTTGGAAAATGATGGAAATATAGACCAAGTGTCAAAGGCTAAGAGGAATTTATCTAAAAGTTTCTATTCTGAAATTAGTTTAGATTAATTTTTTTTAAGGCACAAATATGTCTCATTTTTTTCCATAGGGAGGTTGTTCTGCTTCCATAAAAACTGACAGTTTTCAGCTGAAAACAGAAAATCCCTACTGTTCTCAGTCTTGAGTAGAGTGAAAAAATGAAATCCATATATCCTCATGACAGGAAAGACAGAACAGCTACTACATTGAGAAAGTATGTGTTAACCATGTTACCAGCTGAAATAGCTCCTTCTGGCCCTTATTAGTGTGGGAGATGGAAGCATTTCTTGAAAGGCAAAATCCATTCGAGGCTCTATTGTGCTTTGTTTTATCATACAGTGACCTTGCACCACTCTTGGCACACTGGCTGGGTCTGCACCACCACAGGACTACCACAAGACTACCAATCCATTTAAAATCGTGTCTCAAACATGGCCAGCAACTCAGTGTCTGACCAATGCCATCAAATCTGCCATCCTTGCCTTTTTCAAATGATTCTTAATGGGAAATTGTTGCTTATAGGACAAGGATAAGGAAAGTCTCAGCCCAAACCAGCTGCATCAGAACCACCAAAATTTCTGAACAACTGCCTCCTATTTGCATTTTAATTTATTATTTTCAGTTACCAGCACAGTTCATATCATTTATGAAAACATGATTACCTAGATAAATCGTATATGATTAGTCACAACTTGGAAACTTATACAATGCTCTACCCAAATAATGGTAATTTTAAATAAAGATTTTTGCAAAAGATTTTATCACTAGAACATGGTATGGTGTTTATATAAGCAGATGCACTATTAGATATCCCTCTGATGACCCAGAGTGCAGCGGGAACTCAGCACTGTGTAAAGAATAATAGTAAGTGACAGGGAGGTAAAACATATACCAATAAAACAAGGCCTACTAGCAGAGGTCTCTAATCCTAGCTGGCACAAATATACAAACCCCAGTGCATCCAAGCTGAATCCAGAGACAGTGGAGCTTGATACAGTTCATAGCACTGAGGAGTCACCTCTAGAGCAGCTTAGAGAAAAATCATCAGTATGGGCAAGGACAAAAATGGCTTTGGCCAAAGCCTGGCCAGACCTGGCTCACAAATGTGCATTAATTTAAGACTGTTGCCTGCTCAAACATTCTTCAAAACAAAGTCAATCAGGTACTATCAAGTTTTTTTTAAACCACCTACTTTTTATTTCCCTCTTAAATACCAACCTGTTTATTTGAAATAATATCATTCATAGAAAGTGATCTTAAAAGATTTAATAACAACATAGGAATATGTTTTCTTCCAAAATAAAAAGTTTGGAGGCTTTATACAGTTAGGATTACAGAAACAAACTGTAATTGCTGGGATCCACATGATAGCATAGGCATGATTTTGTGGCTGGGGCATAACTGCAGATTTCAATTTGAAAAAGCTATGCATGGTGTTTTGGGGTTTTAGAAAAGACAAATTACAAAACTGCAGGTATTGTATTTCCATCCAAATCTTTTTATATATTGGTGAGCTCTTTCATTCAGGATTGGCAATACAATAACAAAAAGGAAAAAATACAACAGAATTTGTACATGCTGCACAAAAGAGGGGAACAGAGCCAATGCTTTTTGTTGTTTCTGTATGCCTCTGGATGACATTCAATGGCAATTTCTGATTGCATTCATCACAGGATGAATGAGGTGTGATTCTTTCCATGTTCATGGAAAAAGAATCCTTCTCTTCACGAACTGGTTTATGTTAAAATTTTCTAGTGCAACTTGTGTTACCGCTATATTATTTCTGTTCTGTTCTCTGAATCTTTTAATTGGTTTTAGACTCAAAGACATTTTGAGACTCAGAGGCTGAGCTATCCTTATAAATCTAGTCCTGAACTGAGTTCTGAAATCAGGTGTGTCGGTGTGGAAAGACACTGGGGATATTGAGTGTAGCTGCTGTAGCCCCTGGGTCCCTTTCTGCTTCTCACCTTTGCCTGGAGAATCTATTCCAGCTGCAGATAAGGCAAAACAGATGCTTCTGCACACTGCTCTTCCTCCTAATACACAGGACAGAAAGAGTAGAGCAAATGCTCTACAGGATCCATATGAGAAAAATTTTCTCTAGTTTAAAACACTTCATCATGAGCAGGGAACAGATGTTATTCAACTGACATAAGAGCTTGATACATAAGGACAACTTAGAACAATTAGCACTAATGAAAGAAATGGCAGTTGGGTCATGTTTAAAAGATAAATGCCAGTGTCTTCAGCTGCCTGTGCTGTCATAGGAGCACAGATACTACTTCAGGCTGACATCCAATTATCTGACTCATTTTTTAGGTACATCGTTGAGTTTTGCCATGGCTGTATAGCCAGCAATGCCCAGATCATTGTGGCTGTGCTTCTGCCTACCTCTCATCTGCAGTGTTCTTCTTAGGTAACTTCCAGTAGCAGAAAAATGGTAGCACAGAGGTAAGTAGGAACACACCATACTGAAAAATGGTATTTTTTATAAACAGCATTAGAGCCCTGTACTCAGTAAAAGTTTCATTCTGATTCTGTTCCTGCAGGCAATAGCTGCAATAAAAAAACATTACTCATTTTTGCACAAAAAAGGGTGATGTTGACGCATAAAAACAGAGCAATCTGGAGAAAAGTGTGGGATTTTGGAAATGGCTCTGTCCTTCCAAATGACCTGGACAAGGAATGAAGGAAATACCTTGCACAGACAAAAAATAGACTTAATGAATCTTTTCCTAATTTCCTGGATATTGTGGTTAGATGGAGGCTGATATGATTGCAGAGAGGCAGGCCTGCAGGATAAACCTGCTGCAGTTCCTCTGCCCCATGTAGCAAATGTGCTACAAAATTGATATTGCTCAGATATTCAACCTCCCCAAGCAAATCAATGCCTACCTGCTCTTGAAGTGTCTGGTTTTGTCTTGTTAAAGGAATAGTCAAGAAGTTACAGTTGGCATTCTCTAGAATCTTTCTCTTGTTTGTCCACAAAACCAGGGAGTTGCTTTTTGCTGAAGTTTTATGCCAGGCTAATATTTCTTTCAGCTTCACAACATTCTCATAGCAGTAGCAGTAGATAGTACAAATAGGATTCCTTTTAAATAATGTAGGATTAATGGCCAGTAGTGTCTCAGTTTGAAATACTTGTGTTGGTGGAACATCTGTGCTGAGTACATCTCTAACATGTACATTACCAGTGTGCAGTAGTACAGTGTGGCCTCATGAAGAATTATTTGGAAAGCTTGCTCACCAAATATATCACCCTGAGTGAGGTCCTTTGTTGAAAAATGCTTCCAGCTACCATAAGAGTATTCAAATAACATAAAATTCTTTTATGTGTCAGGGACTTCTCTGGAATACATCCATGAATGGCTGGAAAGAGTGAACAGTCTATTACCAGTGTCAAATATCAAGGATCCAACTTCAAGTAAATGTTCTTTCTATATAGAGGAGAGTCCAAGTTTTATATAAGAGTTAAATATTAAAAATGTTTATCCCAGTGCCTTTATTGGGGTGTTAAATATACTTGATAGCATCAGAAAAATTGTGTATCACATACTGTGGAATAAAGAGAAGAATGAGCTAGTATTTTTCTGACTCAAAATAGGAAACCAGATTCCAGGGCAGATTATGACTTCTAAAAGAAGGTTCACTGTGAATGGAAGAAAAGGAGCCATGCCAGAGCAGGGTTCCCAGGAGAACTGCAGTTGAGTCAAGTTTCTTTTTTCTGGAGACGGTAGAGTTAAGAGGGTGAACAGAGTAGCACAAGATCTGATCACCTTCCACATTAACACATTCCACTATGCATGAATTTTCCTCCAAACCAGGGTTTAGTTTGGGCTAATTACTCAAATTATCCTTCCTGTATGCTCCACTTTAGTGCAGGACAGAAGGACTTTATAAATGCTAGATGTGATATTCATTGTTTTAATAAAAGTTTCAAGTAGAGATAAAAGTTCTGTTTGCTTTGGAAAGCAGCCATAGAGAAAGTTTGCTACTTCAGTGCCAAGTTGAACTGCAAATAAAGACAGCAATTCTCTTTACCCTGACCACAAAGCTCATGAACCTTTAAGCCAGCTAAAGGAAGCCCCTGTTTGTGAAAACTATTGTGAACATTTCAATTTATGCAGTCTATGCACACTTTCTTGTGTTTAATATGGTTCTCCTCCAGGATTTTAGGAATATTTTAGTATCATGAAACTGCAGCTCTGAATATCTGTGTGTAAAGGCTGGACTGTGGCTAAGGTGTTACCAGCAGCTCTGACATGGTTCTTTACAGTCTGGAATAAAACTATCACTGCCAGCATTTCCATCCCCCCATGGACTTAGTGGCACAGGCCCACTGTGCTCCTGTACCTTAGTGAGTGCAGACTTGAGGAATGAGTAAGTCAGAGGTAGGAAATGGGGATGTAGTTTTAGTGTACTGATAATTTATGAACATTTTCTCCCATCTCTGATGAAAAGGACAGTGATACAGGCCAGCTTGTGTCCTCCCAGGCAGCTTTATTCTACGTGTGGTTTCTCTGAAAAATACTTGATGCACCCTTTCTCTATTAATTAGTTTGATCCTGAAAATCTTTGATTACTCATATGCTTCCAGTGTTGATAACAGCATGGTCTTTGTAAATGTAATATCCAGCCTTTGGCTTACAAACAAATCTTCTTTTGCCAAAAATGTAAACCTACTTACAAATACATTATTCATTGTGTTTAATAGCAATGAAAAAGGTAGAAAATATTTAACACAAACACATAATGTTTGTCTTGTATAACATTTATCTCATGGTTAGGACTTTTCTTCTGATGACTGTCACTTCCATGTCACTTCTAGATATAGTAATATCTTCCAGAATAATTTAGCTTTGGGGAAAAGTGATGTATTTTATTTATACATAAATTCTGTTTTCAAGTGCAAACTCTGACTACAGATAAGCATAATGAAAATATTTGTCTGCTAGTACACTTCTCCTTGTTTTCCATTACAGCTTTGCTAAAAGATGATGCAGAGATTGTAGATATCTTTCCAGTTTCTACCCAATTATTGGAAACAAGATATTTTGTTGTTTAACGGTCCCTAAAGTAAAATACAATAAAGGAAAACTGAAAGTGTAGTTTCCCAGGACATTTTACAGGAGACAGGCTATGTTAGCTGTGATGTAGAGATTTTCCATGAGCAAAATTCATTCTCCACTGCAGAGGAAGAGGTTTCACAGCATACTTCAGTGCTGTGACATATTCCTTTTCAAACTCCTTTCTTCTGCATAGAGTGTGGCCACACAATACCTGTGGCCTGCAAAACCCTACAATACAGAAGTTACTGCTATATAGGACAAGGAGAATTTCAAATTAGTATTTGTCAAAATACAATAACTATTATGCTGATATTAGAAAGTGTACTAAGGAATGTTTAGTGCTTGATAAGAGAAATGCATCAATTGCCTTACATAACTCACAAATTGGCAACTATGTAATTAGAATTTTGCCACCTAAAATCCACCTGAAATGTGCTTTGCTTTGTAGTATCTTCTCTGTGGCCAGAGTTTTTTACCTTGAGTCCCAACCCTTCTCACACTGACTTCAGTGGTGTAGACTGTATCTCAGTGTAAGCAGTCAGTTACTGATTGTGGAGCAGTTTATCGGGGATATTGCTCCACATTTTTGAGATTTCCTTTCCTAAATATTAAGACAGTCTTTAACTTTAGAAAGGGTCAATAAACCAGCAGACTGAAAGAGTTCACAGATGAATGACTGACTACTATTTCAACCTGTTTTTTCCCTTGTCATCCTCCCCTGCTCCCCAGTAATGACTTGGTTTGTCAAGGGAAGTGTTTGAAAAGGCATATTATTTCTGAATAACACGGACCCCTTTAACAAAATAAAAATTCACAGAAACATTCCTGGTCTCATGAGCACCTTCTCTTTTCACAAACGGGTGTTTTTCAACAAAAAAATGGTTTTTTTGCAAAAGTTTCTTCATGCCCTCCAGGTGTGAAATTCAGCGTTTTCTCCATTGGATCTTACCACTTGTTAACAAAGTCAACTGTAGTCGTAACAAAGACTGTGTTAAAGACTAAAGTTGAAATTACTTGCACTTTGTATTGCATTTTATGATTCACTTAATTCTTTATCAGCTGTTAGATTTTCTGGAGTATGCCAGCAGACTTTTATTTAATGTTTCAAAAAAATGGTATGGGCTTCTGCTTCTTCATATTGAATAGGAAATATTTTGATAGTCCTTCCTGTCTTGCTGATTGTGAGGTTGTGCAGCTGTAAGAAAAGTCAGAAAAGGTTTAATTCATAACATTTGTGCATTTTTCTTCATAGACTTTTGCAGATGTTCCTTTCTGGTGTGGCTTTTTTATTTGGCTTTGCCTCTGCTTTGTTCTCATGTTTCCAATTTCAGTATGAAGTAATAAATGACTGTGGTACACAGAGAATTTACAGATGGATCATGATTTCCATACCGTTTTGGAAAAGTCTTATTGCATTCAGCTTCTGACAAAATGCTTTAAAAATACAGAGATCATTAAGACTCTTTTGCACCCGTTCCACAAAAACCAAAGTGAAAAATATAAACTACTGTAAACAGGAAAAATTATCATTTTCAAAGAGTTGGGAACACTGAAAGTGGCTGGTGAACCACTAAAGTAAAACCTGTGATGAGCAGATTGCCTCAGGGGACAATACTGTATTGAAACATCCAGTGACAGCGCGCTTCTCTTTGTTCACAGTATTTCCCAGGTTGTCCAAAACGAGACATTCAGTGCCAGTAGGTAGCCAGAGACCGCCAGATTCTCTGGCCCCCTCTGCAGGCATGCAGAGCCCAGGGAACAATGTGTTTTAGTGGGAAAGAGCGGGGGGAAGAGCACCCACCTCCACTCCGTGTCACGGAGCACCAAAGCCTACGAGCCATGGGCTGTAGGCTGGGAACAGGGAATGGCCCTGCACAGCCCTGAGCAGAGCCAAGGGATGGGATCAGGGAATGGCCCTGCACAGCCCTGAGCAGAGCCAAGGGATGGGATCAGGGAATGGCCCTGCACAGCCCTGAGCAGAGCCAGGGGATGGGATCAGGGAATGGCCCTGCACAGCCCTGAGCAGAGCCAAGGGATGGGATCAGGGAATGGCCCTGCACAGCCCTGAGCAGAGCCAAGGGATGGGATCAGGGAATGGCCCTGCACAGCCCTGAGCAGAGCCAAGGGATGGGATCAGGGAATGGCCCTGCACAGCCCTGAGCAGAGCCAAGGGATGGGATCAGGGAATGGCCCTGCACAGCCCTGAGCAGAGCCAAGGGATGGGATCAGGGAATGGCCCTGCACAGCCCTGAGCAGAGCCAAGGGATGGGATCAGGGAATGGCCCTGCACAGCCCTGAGCAGTGCCAAGGGATGGGATCAGGGAATGGCCCTGCACAGCCCTGAGCAGAGCCAAGGGATGGGATCAGGGAATGGCCCTGCACAGCCCTGAGCAGAGCCAGGAGCTGGGACTGGCGGGGATCCCTGCGTGCTGCAGGGCTTGGGGCTGCCCCATCTCACCTGTCCTCACCTGCACCAGCCAGCAGCCAAGACAAGATGACTGGCATGGTGGGAGGATGGGGGCAAAATATGAAGTACAGCAGGGTACCACCCACTCCTGGCTTTACTTCAGACCTACAGACACCTACAGATATAAGATCCCTTCAATATTCTTTAAATTAATCTGACTTTCTCTCTAAGCCGTACAAATATCTAATTTTCTCTCTTCCTCACACACCCAAGTGCACTGCTTCTTTTATGCTTCTCTTCCAAGAAACAGTTTTTAGAATAATTTTTATGTTAAAGATTAAAAATATATTGAAAAGTTAAAAGCACTCCATGATAGTGTCAGTTACTGAGCTGTTGATTTTTTCTTGCAGAAAGTCAATCCCATAGGAATGTGTCATACAATTACAAAGATGTACAGAGTAGGTAGTGTTTTTGTGGTTTTTCTAAATTCTCATTTGCCTTTTTTTTTTTTCCCCTCTTGGAGAAATTTTGCCTTGCCACAAGTTCTTACCAAGATCCCTGCTCTTCCAGAAAATGTACTGTGTTGACTAACATTAACAAGCACCCCTTTATACCTTTCGTTTGGAGAGCACAAGGATTCTTTTGAGCTCTGTAGTGAAGGTTTCTTCCTGAAATGTACACACTGAGCAAAGCTCTGCCCTGGCTTTGCAGCACTGCATCCCCATTGAGCAAGTTCAGAGGGGTTACATGGGGATAGCTGAAGCTGACCTCCTGACTGCCATTATACAAAGAAGAATATTCTTGCTTCCTTTTTCAAGGTTCATTTTTATCGAGTCTTTCTAAAAGCTACATTTTGGGAGCTCAATTCATATTCTGAGCAAAGGCAGAGAATTCTAAAAGCAATTTGTTGATATAAGGCAATGTTTTATCAGACATTCTGAAGTAACTCAGCAACAAATCACTTTTCCCTCAGTGATGTGGAAATTGGACTGCAACAGAGTCCAGGAAAGTTGATAGCACTCACACAACTTCATGTGTACCCTGTGAGCTGGCTCTGGGCTCTCACTAGGAACTATAGATATTTCCTGTTTGGTGAAATTTTCTTGAGCCAGCAAGTGAGTGAGGAAATTTGAATGAAAGAACTTCAGGCAAAATGCATCCCTAAAAGATATAAGTTTTTTGTTTGTTGTTTGTTTTTTCCCAGAAATGGACAGTTCTGACTGATATTTTACAGTACCTTTTCTGTAAATAGCTATATCTTCTCCAGTACACACAGCTGTGTATGAAAGTATGTTCACACACTCACTCACTGGGAGACAGGTCAGGTAAGACATGACCTGCTCACCTGCACCAAGAATGGATATTTTGCCATTGACTTTGTGCCCCAGCACTACTCCTGAAATAATTGTTGCCTTTCTGAATCATCTTGCACAACAGGAGGTGTTATATTTCAAAACACTTTTTTTTCCACCCAAATCATATTGTGTCACGCTCCCTTCTCTCTCTCTCTCTCTCCCCCTCCTCCTTCAATCTTATGCTACTGAATAGTTCCAGCTTTCAGTGGTTTCAGTTCATGATTTATTAAAGTTATTGCTATTTCCTAAATATCTCTAGATTCCTTTCAGAGGAAAATTCTGACAAGTCCTTCCAAAGACAGCTAGAAGCTACTTAAACCTGCCCCATTCAAGTTCAGCTGCAAATATAATGCATAATTTCTCATTGCAAACATGTACCTTTCTCTACTGGAAATAGATGGTCACATACTGGAGCCATGTAATCAAGTACTTGTAAGAAATTTTTTTTTTTCTCTTTTTTTCCTTGCTCATATAGAATTGTGTGCTCTGTGGGTCTTAAATGCCCTCCTGGGCAAGCTAGTATCCAGGCAAAGGAATAACTCAAGAACTGTAGTAGCTCCAAAAGGTGCAACACTTTCTGCAAAATGTGCAACATTGGTAAGGTCAGCAATGTATTAGGAACTACACAGGCAGAATAGAGACCTTGAGACAACAAAAATCTAAATATGTTAATTCAACATATATTGATTAAGCAGGTATTAGCCTCACTATGATGTTTTATGGATTGTTTTTTTCACTTCAAGAAAATATTTCTTAGTTGTCTCTCTACTACTTAACTATTTATCAGCTTTGCTAAAGGGTGTGTCAGGGAGGATGTCTTCAGGTAACTCCTAAGATCTGGGAGCCTCACAGAAAAGAAAAACAAAGCCCTCGGGATAGCCTGTGTTCAAGTGGCAAACACTCTGTGTAGAAGCTGCCAAAAGAGATGGGACCAGAAAGGAACAAAATTAATAGCGGTAATGATGGGTAGCTGAGAGGGAATTTTTCATGGATCTGAAAGCATGATGAAATCTCAACTAGATGGAAGATAGGCAGAGCTTGTGAGGAAGAAGCCATAAGAGAAATAAACTTCACTTAGAGGTGTCCTGTGTTCCACCGCATTTGTTAGTGGCTGTCTCAGACCTTGGCATGTCTTTTCAGATACTGAAGAGGATTTCATTAAATCCTGCACAGAACTGATACTCAGGCTGTGAAAATAAAGTGCAAACAGTAGCAAAAGAGTGAAGTCTTCCAATATGAGTGTGCATCTGAGAGTGTGTAGGACCTTGGCTTTGGAGTTTGTTGTTTTAGTGAAAACCACATTGAATTTTTAATGATGAGCTTCCTTATGTTCATATTCTTTTTTGACATGAACACTTAGAACTCACATGCCTTTTTCTTTAATTCCTTTTGCTAATATTTCAAAGTATCCAAGGATTCGGTTTGGCTAAACATTTAGTTTGGTTTAGTCTTGGTAGAGGGTGATCTCCATGGAGCTACTTTATTTTGCACTGAGGCAATCCAGATTAGTATTACAGACTGTCTAACATTTGGGATTCTACAAACATTTGCTACCTGGAGCTGTGCAAGTTCCTCAGACAGCTTTCCAGACCCACACAGACAAAAGTTCCATTGAAATGAATGGCTCTATTCATTTGCAAAAAGGAGGGAAAGGAGCAAGCAAAATTTTAAAGGGCTCTCAGTGCATTTATACAGCTCCTGCAGAAGTCACCAGCTTTAGTTCTAGAACAAGTCTTTCTATCCTTAGTGTTACATTGCTTTGGCAATTTCTTAACTGCTCCTTTGGACTTCTTCATGCTCCTGTCTGGGATATTTTTTAAGTATCTCCCTCACCAAAACACTGCCAGCACATGGCAGAAACAGTGAAGAACAGGTCCAGATTTCTAAACTCCTACATACATGAGGAATAATTCCAGAGAAGTAAATGGGATTTACTATGGAAGTAAAATTACCTACATGTATGTTTGTAGGATTGGACACAAGACATTAATTATAAACTGTAAAGTTTTATATTTTTTACTTCTTGCAGGCTTTGAATTTTTAGCCAGAAAAGCTGATTTGGCACCTCTGGAACCACAGCAACTAAAATAAGGAAGAAATATGGGTAACAGCAACAGCTGTTCTAACCTACTAATTTTGGGTGGTGGCAAAAATTTGTAGCATTGTTGCTAGCATTCCTCAATTTCAACCAAGTGAAACTTCACCATCTTTTTTTCAAACTGAGGTTTTGTTTTGAATATAGTGACATTTCATACCTTTGAGTAAATAGGAACCCTATATACTCCCTACTGGAATTTTATCCAGTAACCAAAAGAGTGTACACTTTTCCAGTTCCTTGTTTCCATTTTCACAAAATAGTGAAGGACAAACAGCAGGGGATTTTTTTTTTTTTTTAATAAAAGCATAAATCTGAGTATTACTAAAGAATTATGTCTTTTGCCTTGACATAGATCCACATTCATCACAGAAGCCAAAGGCTACATACCAGTTAAGTATATTCAAACCCACGCACCCCGGTGTGAAGGGTTTCTGCCGACTCAGTCTTATTGCTCTCTTTTGTTTCCTGTGCTGTTGCTTCATCCTCATCATCTCCTTGACAGCTCTTGCCCTCCCCTAGCTGAACTTTTCCAGTCTAAGGTGTTGCTGGCAAAATCATCACTATAATCTATTCTAAATGCTTTTCCTTTCAGTATCTTGAACCCATGTATTGACTTCTCACCTACTCAGCACATTAGTTTTCTTGTTTTTTCCTTAAAGATGCTGCACAAAATAGAAATTGCTTTGCCTATACTCTCTTCCATTTGCTTTTCTGCTCCTTAATATCTCTCATTATATCTCCTTTTGCCTACCCATACTTAGCTTTGTTGCTTACCACCCCCATCCCTTGGAAACAAATTCAGAGGGAAGAAAACATAATTTCTTTGCTGGCAGTTGTCTCTATCATGCATGGATTTCTTTTTTTACCTCTTCTTAAAGAAAGCTAGTGTTGTCACTCTTCACCCTCTAGCAATTGAACTTCCCAATTTTTTCTGGCCATCATGAAGTCAGTTGTAGGATATTTGGGACCTTTGCTTTAATGTTCTGAGTAGCTGTGTGTATTTATGATGCCATAGAGATGTTGCAGAAGCATAGGCAGTGAATTGTGAGCTGACAGATTAAAGAGAAACAGCAGAGTTAAAACTCAGCCGGTGATCATCTTGATCTCATTTCCAAGAGCCTGGCCTGCCCAAAGGATCTTGGAGGATCATTTGCACCTTGTCACTCATTCCCCCTGTTCACCTCGTCCACCATTCCAGCTGATGGGCAACTTGTCTTTAATCTGTTGGGTTTGGGTGGAAGGTGCAACCCCCTTCATGGTTTTCTGCATCAGCAGAATTGGATGTGACCACAAGATTGATACAACACCTTGGAGAGCTGTTGCTTGTCAGTATTTCACTGTTTCATCTTAGATTTCAAGGACAGAAGTTAATTCTTGGTGTGCACTAATTACAACACATCAGTTTCATTTAGCTTGTTGAGCCAACTTGACAAGATTGAAAACACATACAGGAAATTTTAACCTCAATTTTTTCCTTGTCGGAACAACTTCAGATTCTTTTATTTCTAAATAATAATTAGCAGCTTGTACTGAGACACAATTTCCAGATGCAAACGGCAGATAAATTTTGGTAAATTTGGACATTAGGTAACACTGGTAACTTAGGTAACCAGCAGGTGGCTAAAATCCTCTAGCAGAGGGTACCAGGGACTGACCACTGAATATTGCTTTCTTCAGCCCAAACAGCTGCCCTACAAGCACACTCACATAGGGAGCTCCTCCCTTGGTTTTGCAAGCGTAGAGAAGCCATGTGAGACTGTTCATCAGAGCACAAATATCTTAATTCAAAGAGATACTTGCTGATCTATTTAAATAACTCAGCAAATTACTTCCTTTTTTACAAGCATGCACACTTCTGTGTAAAACCACAAAATGCACCTTAATTTTGTCAAGATGGCAATTTCCAGCAAACTTTATTGTATTATCAATGTTATCAATATCATCAGTTATTATTATAATGAATATAACTAAATGACAAATGACCAAATAATGTGAGGTCACATATGGCCATTTTTATTTTTCTGATGGCTCAATTTAGTATGAGATGTAAGGATTCCTGCTAACTTCTCCAGAACATACAGGATTAAATCCATGAATAACAGACCCAGTGCCTTCAGTGAGGCCAAGACTTTACCCATATTTGGCAATGAAATTTAAATCACTGGCAGACTAAGTAAAATTTTCATTTTTTTTCACAAGCTTTCTTCCATTTATAGAATGTATACTTTCATTGCAGTTTAATTATTGCCACTTCAGAGCAAGGGTGCTACACTGATTCTAGGTATTGTGAAGAAGAATAATATTTTAAAATATTATTTAATATAATATTTAATTAATATTTAATACTCCGTGTTAACGGAGTATTGATTTAAAGGTCTACGCATGTGTGCAACCTTCTCTTCAATATTTTACAGGATTTGTGGATCATATATTTTTCATATGTATAAATATGATTCCTTTAACCAGTTCTTTATGAAGGATAGAGAAGGAAAATAAGCAAATCTTGCATACAAAGTATGAATTGTTTGACTTTGTGCTTCCTCTCTTGAAAACAATTCTTTTCTAGTCTACATTACCATTCTCCATGAAGAGGCTTAACCTTTTTAAAAGTCTTTTTCTCTTTCCTTTCTTTTACTTTCTTTCCATAATTATCTTAAAAGCACAGCTACCAAATATGGCCACATTTGTAGAATGTATTTTATATTTGAGCAGATCATCTAAGCAGCAAAGAATGGGAGACTGCTTTGCAAAGTCTGTTTCCACTCAATGATTCCAGCTTCTAGTTCTACAAAGCCTTCTGGGAATACATTTTCCTGGTCTGCATTCCAGTAGCTTTTTATTTCCTGTAGCTGTGTCAAAAGCAGTAATAGTAAGTCTAAAGAATGGAACAGGTTACTTTATAATATATGTACCATATGGTTTTGCAGCCTTCTTTCTTCATTTGTTTGGAAATGATTGCAGAGGATAATAGTGACTCTGTTCGCTAATTGCTGTCCCATGTGCCATATTCATGTGTTTGAACAGGGCTGTCAATGAAGAACTTATGTTTTCGTATTTTCTCTTAAATGGTATTATGATCAGAGGAAGTTAATTGCAATTTTTTTGAGAAACAGCAGTATCTTTTGGATCATCACAAACTCCACACACTATATATATACACACACTCTGCTTTACTTATGGTTTACATACAAGTCTGCTTTTCTAGAAATGTCATGTTTTGCAGTCACTTATTTCTTAGCATAGTGGCGCTCTAGCATCACCAAATTGACAGTGAGAAGTTGATATTTTACAGAAGCTGCAAATTATCTTAATCAAAACTGCAACACCAGAGCTGTAGACCATAGTGTGATAACATTCTTTATGATATATTTCTAACCACAATTTTTATGGGATATTTAATAAAATATCATTTATTAAAAGAATCCCAGTGTTAATCAATGTGGTATCTCCCCAGAGTGTTGCTCATCTTTAATTTAAAAGCTAATCAAATAATATTTTGTTGCAAAGTAAATTATAACTTTTACTGTACACAGTTATAAAATCTTATTGTGTCAATTTTTTTAAACAAACATTATTAGAAGACAGTAGTGCTGATACTATGAGAGGCTCCCTTAATATTGAAGTACTGCCTGCACTTGAGCTTTATTGATTGTTTCATTTATTAATTCTTTTGGTTACAAGCTTACACAGAATGTCCTACAATGTAATAAATAGTTTTAGTGTTACATATTGCATAAACGTTCAGTGTTCTCTCTATATTCAGTGAATTTTATTTCTGGTTCCTTTTTCCTATCATTATACAAATTGCATTGGGGGATTAGTGCTGGCAGAAAGTTGTGTGCATATCTGAGCTTTTGGCTTCACCTGGCTAATTCATCTGAGCCACAGCTGGGACTGAGGGGAAATCAGTGGGAAAAGAGGGCTTTAGCATTGTTCCTATCTTGAATGGCAAGACAGTAGAAGGGACATCCACTCACAACCATTAAACACAGCAGAAAGAAGCAAGAGCAGTGAAAGAGACAACACTCCGAGATTTTTTTCCCAGTGAAGTATAAAACTGAATGATGGAGAATGTGAAAGGGCAGGGTGGAATAAAGGACATAAAGACACTGAACAACTAAAGGAGTTGTCTGGAATAATCTTGTACTTACTGATATATTTTGTTTGTAAGTCAACAGTGCTGCAAGAAGAAATCAGGGATGTCGATGGAGAAGGGCGGAAAGGGCAAAGGAATCCTGACCAAATAAGCTTGTCTTTTAACTTCAACAGACATTCTGGATAGCACAGCACCAGGATGGACTCCTGAAACAGAATGAAATGGGGCTTTCATAACTTGACTTTAGTTCTGACACTTTTGAAAGAAACTCACAACCACTGGAGTGTAACAACTATGGAGAAGAACAAGGCTGCCTTGTGGGGCCAGCACACCATTAATCAGCCAGGGTGAGAAATGCAGGCAGTGGGTGACTGGTGGGATGAGGGGAAGTGATTCCTTGGCTGCACAGGCTCCTGCCAGTGGTCTTACTTGCAGCCTAGAAGAGATTTCCAACGTGTAACTGCAAAATGGTAGAGCAAATTTTCCACTTAAACTTTCAGAAGAGCTTAATCTTGTAAACCAAAGAAAAATCTTATTCCAGCATAGGCCAGCCATGAGGCTGTGACAGAATCACAGAGCTGCTGGTTTGTCAGAGAGAACTCAAGGCTGTCTTATACTATAACACCAATAATTCTGTTTATAGTGTTGCTAAAATGTGTCAAGTGTAAAACAAACATCTTGAAGCACTCAAATTTAGATGAACAGCCAAGCCAGAAAGGAATAGAAGGAAAAAAGACAGCTATTTAATTTTACACGGGGCTTTTTCACACTATCTAATTACGGTTTGGTGTTTTCAAATTAGGGATTCTGAAAGAAATACTTTAAGAAACTTTTAGCTGGTCTCACTCATAGGAGTTGTTTTTTTTTTTTTTCATTTTGAAGTTTAGTTCTCACTTCTCTGAAATTCCATGAGCCTGAAGACTTGAAATTAGTCTTTTCAGTTCTTTTCTGTTCTTTTTCAGTTACTTCTTGTTCATCACTCTATACTTATTCCTCAAACTTCCTATCCTTTTTTCCTTTCAAGAAGGACAGAAAGAGAAAGGAAATACTTGCCTGGCAGCTCAAGACTTGAAGAGGCAAATTACCCAAGGTGTAGTGGTGGCACAAATAAATCAAATCACCATCTGAGAAGAACAGAAAACAGTAGCCAAAATATCAAAATGAGGGTCATAAGGAGCAGCTACAGAAGGATAATGTGGGGTTTGCTGAGCTACATTATCAGCTCTTTTACTTGTTGTTCTTTGCACTCTTTAACAGAAAAGAGTGAGTTATAAAGAGCTTTTAACCCACAGCACTCTGGGACACTGAATTTCACTAGTTAACCAATTTTCTGATTCTGATCTGATCCTAAAACCTTGTCTGATGCTCCTTCTTTCTTGTACTAAGAGAGACTGAGAATAGAAATTTCTTACTTACCTTTTCCATGTAATTATTAATTTAATGAGCATTTAACTTAATTTTATTTCTTATTTTAATCCTTCCCATTTTCCTCTTTTTAGGGTGTAGTTCTAATTACTTTGTTGTATGGAGACAGTCCTGTGTCAGCGTCCTTGCTATCCTCTATAGCTTTGTCTGTGGCTGTTTATTCTGTGATGAGGAGCTAGAACTCCATGCTAATCAATTCATGTGGACCTTCTTGATTAAATGCTGTAATTATAATGCTTCTGTTTCACTCTCAGTTCCTGTCTTAATACCTAAGATTGGAATTGCTATTTCTGTATTGCACGAAGCACAGAGCTGATTAGGAGAAGAGGCATCATCCTTTATGCTATCCCTTTCATTGCTATAAACCAGAATAGGGAGGTAGCATATTCCACATCCCCTGATCCTACTACCCAACCTATCTCTGCATGAATTGTCATTAATCCATTTGATGCTTTGGAACCTCCACTGATTGCAGTAAGAGTCATGCTGGCCAAGTTGAAGATTCTGCTACTTGGTGAAGCCTGCCTCAACTCAATCCAGAAATTTTGTGTGAATCAGAGGTGCCTAAAATTGATCTTCTTGGTCTAGGTTTATCCTTGAGACATGTTCCTAAGTATCATCTTCACACAGAATCCAGAAAGGCTGCAGAACATGTTGCCAGGACATCTGGCAACATTTTTGTGAAGTAATCTGAGTTAAAAAGCAGGTCCATAACTCAGTGGTGCTTGGTAACTCTGCAGAAGGCCTTTCTGGAGCATGTGGAATTAGAAGCAAAAGTTAAAGTTAATCTTGGGAGTGGCCAAACTCTTTTATTAGCTGCAATCTACCCTTAACTGAGGAAAAACCTCAAACTCCACTTGAATATAGAAGCACTTGTTTCTAGATTCTCCTGTTTACTTCACTAAAAACTTTGTTTTATCTCTGCCCCAAAGAGGAATAGATTTCAAAGGCTATGTCTGTTTCCTGAAATTTTGCTTTGTCCAGAAAAGGAGGCTTGTTTTGAGGATCCATTTCTTCAATGCTTTCCTTTGTTTTTTGTCACTACAAGAAGAAATCTGTGTTTGTTGTGACTCCATCTGATAACTTTTTTTCATTATTAGTCCAAAGGAAAAAGAGAAAGAAGGATATGTCACTATCTAGACAAGAGATTTTGAGGAATAAATCCAGATGTTGGCATAACTTGAGGGCCTAAGTAAGACTAGAGCATCACAATACAAAGTAAATAACAGTTTATCCTTCTGCAGTTTGAATAAGTGAAAAAAAAATCTAGGCTGAGAAGGTGATTTCCAACAGGTCTTCTAAAATCTCTGTTGAGAAAACTGAGAGGGTAACAGAACGTAATGGAGAGGTATTATTTATCTCATCAATGTGTAACATTGTACTATTTTATAATATTTGCACAAATAATTTGTAGTATCTCTTGACACATGATGCAAATAAAGAAGTCCAGTGTGTACAACACTGCCCTGACAAGTGTAATACAGTAGTTGTACTAAAACAAGTTCCTGACTCAAGGTAGGATCCTTTCCATTGATATGTTCAGCCTACCTTATTCCTAACAGGGAAATTGAGGATTCCCTAGGGTAAGCTGTAGACAGCCTGCTGCTACTTTATGCCAGCCATTATTGTCATAGCTTACTCTACCCACTGCAAAAGACATTTGGGAGCTTGGACTGAAGGGGAAAGAGAAGATTTGGGACAGAATATGTCTCTCATTACTGAAAGGGTTCAAGTTGATCCAGGGGCTGCTGCTGTCTGTGCTCCCACTTAGCTATGCTGAAGAAGAGCTTGGCAGGGCTGAGCTTGAAGCCCAGTTTCTGGACAGTGAGCATAATTATCTCTGTTTAAAAACTGTTTGCAAAAGGGAAGACCAGTGCTCAATAAGGACCTAGTCTGGCAATTACTTAGATGCTCACCATATGGCATTTCTATTTTCAGTTGCCAGGGTATGTCTGAAATGTATTTTCTATGTCATTTTGTGGTAGGAAGGAGAGCATATTCATAGCCCAAGTATCCATGTCTCCTTATCCACTCACATACAGAACCTCTGACTAAGATTTCATGTGTAAATTTGCAATTTCAATCAGGTCATTTCAGCTGAAGAACCCATATGTACTTTTGCATAGCTGTGCTAGACATTTTTCACTAGACTGTTTCTTAAGCATCTCCAGTGTGAGTGTATTTTGCAGTCTGCAGTTGAGCAGATATCAGTATAGTAGATACATGGGTTTTAAAATACTAATTCAACATGCTATTTTTAATGCAGAATTTCACAGCTTTTAATTTTCGTATATTGCTCTTCCCCTTGTCTGCTGATCTCAGTTTTGTTTTGGTGTGGTTTGGGGTTTTTTTTGTGGTTGACAAAGTATTTTGTCCTAAGGTTCAAGATAAAATGAAGACAATGTCTGTGGTTTGGAATTAGTGTGGTAGAACCCAGTTCCTCTGTTTGCAGCAAAAATGGTAAAGACCTACTTTGAAAAAATGAAAAAGCTTGTATTTAAGCTTTTTAAAATTTTCTCCAGAAGGACAGACTGGAACTTGTCAGCTTTTGGAATGGTGAGCAGAGGGATGATGCAGGTCCCCCATCCCCACTGTGAGGATTAGCCCGGTGCTGGGAGCCCCCAGCTCAGTGGCAGCGTGTGCCTGCCCCAGCAGCCCTCCCAGCACGGGCACTGCAGCCAGATCACAGCAGAGAGGAAAGTGCAGCTCCCAGGCTCTTTCATAGCCACCCTCCCTGACAGACTGTCTTCTGGGAACTCTTGCCAGCTGGCAGAGGCTGGAGCAGCACATAGGTTACACTAGAGTGTCCAAAACTGGGAAGAACAGAAAAGCAGGGAGCACAGCCAGCTCCCTGATGGTCTCCTCTTGCTGCTTCAGTGAAGCAGATAATGTAACACTCAGTGCTTGTGTCAGACATAGCCTGAAAGGATGGCTCCCGGTGCTGCTGTGGTTTCTATCCTGTCCTCAATAATAGCAGACAGAGACCATGATCCCAAGAGGGGCAGAGTGCCATGAAGTGCTGTGGAGGACCTGATAAGCCCCACCTAAGTTTTTACATGAGGGTAAAAGTTAGCTGTTGGCTTAACAGGAAATAAAGTTCTGTTACTACTTCACTTCAGCCAGCTAAAGGTAACGTGCTGAAAACCTGTCAGACTCATTGGTCAGATGTCAAATGCCAGAAGTCTTGTTTAAAACAGGAGTTCAAATGAATTCAGAGGGATTCTAGCTGCTCTTCAACCAAATTAATAACTAAATACCAGACAGATAGCATATCATACTTCCTTATGGTTCAGAAACAAAGGGAGCTCAGCCTAAAATTCATTTGCAGACATCTGTAAAACACATTGCTGTGGAATGACAATAGAGGTGATCCATAACTTGAAGTGGGCACTTGTTCTTTATTATGAGATATAGATACAGTGACACAAAGCATTGCTCTTCAAACACAGTGTGCTCAGTGGAGCTTACACTGATTTTTTTGTTGCTGGTGAACATCTGCTTGATGTACACAGACATCTTGTGATTAGGCTCTGCTCGGTAGCTAGACCAGCAAAGGACGGGTGGAGCGGGGAGGATGAACAAGCTTTCTTTCTGCAAGCAATAAACAAACCATAAATGTATTTATTTCTACAAAGAGTGGAAATAAAGATTCAGCATTCAACAGGTATTTGCTTTCAGCATGTTTTTTTTCATTGGAGCTGGCTTTACTTTTTATTGACAGTCGTCTATAACCCAGTGCTTTTTCTGGCAGAAAGAGAGTTTCATCTGCTGAATTTTAAGACTTCATGAATAAGGAAACAACATGTGTATTAATTTATTTTATGCATGAATGACAAACTAACTAACTTACTAACTTAATTATTCAAAGCAGTACAGAATAAAAATGTTATAAGCTATTGTTCTTAAGAAATGTTACATCTCACCAGGGTTTAAAATCCTCTAATTCTTGTGGGCTGTAGTTTCCAGTTTCAGAAATTTCTCTGTCAGCTCTGTACGTCATTGCAATAAAATCCAGTTGGGGCCAGATCTGACCATGATCCCAGTTTCTGTTCCTGTGTGACAAGTATCAACACTGCTGAACAACCTGGACACGGGTTCCATTCTGCACATCCAAACCAATGTCTCTTGGTAACTACAATGGGCAAATGAAGTGTCTGCTCTGGCCTGGTAGCCAATTTATGCAAAGATATATTAACTAGCTTATTTTCCCTTTGAGTTTGTTTACCATGTATTTTGGAAAGAGGACACAAAATCTCCAGTTAAGGCAGTGGTTAGAAAATTAGGAACTGGGGGGTCAGTTCAGAGGTCGGTTAAAGATTCCTAACCACAACTTATAGGTTTATCACCTTTCTCAGTAATATAACTGAGAAACTCTTTTCCTAACCTCATTTCTGCCTGGGGCTTTTTTGCTACTTGACAGGATGTAATACTCTGTAAAACCACAAGGGAGCCTTTCCTTTGCGTCTTGCAAGCCTATCTGTCTTGCCAGATAAAAAAAAAAAAAAAAAAAAGAAATGCTGAAAGATCTCCCTAAATTCATTCCTGTAAGAAAAACATTTTATTTTTAGAAGTTCTCTAAGCACCTAGATGAAGAAGTAGGGAATATCATCCTGTACTAATGACTGGCCTTTTAATTATTCTCAGTATTTTCTGTCCCTCTACTCTCAATGTGAAAGTTTACCATATGGCTGGAAGAATCCAAAAGAGATTGAATATATGTGCATTTCATTGCTGAAGAATGCTTATCTAATGGATTCCTTGCGGTGGAATTCTGGTATTTCTCCAAGTTATTATCATTTGAATGCTTTTCCCCAATATGTAACCAAAATCTTCCTTTCTGCACACTGAAAACCATCAGTTGCTATCTATACATTTGGCCATTTCTGATAAAAGTGTTTAACACAACAATCAGAAACTGACATCTTAGCAAATAGCATTAATTTAGGAAGTACTTATCATCTTCCCAAGTTATTAAATTCTGTGTTATGTAATGTTATGTTATGTTATGTTATGTTATGTTATGTTATGTTATGTTATTTTCATATTGTATTTCTGGTAAGCAGACATACCCCTCTCAAAAGAGGTAATGAATATCCAGCCTAGGACTAGATACTTTTGGCATTTTGATGTCATGTCTTGCACAATATATGGATAAACCCACCATTCCAATATCACAGATTTTCTGCTTGTAGAAATCAAGGAAATTTTGTTCTATCCAATTGGCAATAAAATGATAAATAAAATACACTTTATTGTATATCAATTACTTGACTGTTTTCAAAAGAATGAACAGGTGAGATTTTTTCTCCCTCTGGGATAGATACTGAGCCTCAAAGAATATTCATTGTCCTGTAAAAAACACAGCAAGTGTCTTTGGAATACATAGCCTTTCTGGTAGGTACTTATGGAATACCTTTGCATTATTCTACAGATGAATCCCTGGAACACGACATAGAATGAAAAATGTAAGAACTTTATGTATGGTGCCCAGAAAATAAACTTCAAACAACTTGTTAGAGCATAGTGCTGTTTATTTCTTAGATTTAGTATTAAACACGCATAGCCTAGGCAGTAGTAGTCTAAAAAGATATCGTAAGAGCATTGAGTGGGCTTTAAACTGATAGTTCATACTTGATGAAATTGCAAACCAACCAGTGAGAATATATGATTCTTATATCCAGGTATTTAGTCTTGATTTTTTCAAACTTTTGGCTTTAACTGTTGCTGCACTTTTTCATGGAAAATGAAAAAATTATGCACTTTCAGTGTCTTGGATTGAAAGACAGGTGTCTGCTAAGGAAGGTAGGAGCCTCTCTTTGAATGGAGAATGTAAATCCCCTCCTCCTGAATGATTATAATTTTGAACTTAAGGGGCTGTCAGGCAAAGATAAGAGAACAGGAATAGCAGTTCTTTCCTGGTGTGTGTAACGAAGCAAACAACCACCACCCACCGCAGCAGTGACCGCCGGCAGAGCAGGAGCCCCGGGCGCTGTCCCTGGGTGCAGTCCCGGGCACAGCCGGCAGGGGCGCTGCTGCGGGGCGGGCCCGGGAGCGCGGGGGAACGGGAGATGGGAAAGGGAAGGGATGGGAAAGGGAGAGGGTTTGGGGATAAAGCACCGGGACAGCCGAACCCACTGCCCGGGCGGGAAGGGATGGGAAAGAGAGAGGGTTTGGGGATAAAGCACCGGGACAGCCGAACCCACTGCCCGGGCGGGAAGGGATGGGAAAGGGAGAGGGTTTGGGGATAAAGCACCGGGACAGCCGAACCCACTGCCCGGGCGGGAAGGGATGGGAAAGGGAGAGGGTTTGGGGATAAAGCACCGGGACAGCCGAACCCACTGCCCGGGCGGGAAGGGATGGGAAAGGGAGAGGGTTTGGGGATAAAGCACCGGGACAGCCGAACCCACTGCCCGGGCGGGAAGGGATGGGAAAGGGAGAGGGTTTGGGGATAAAGCACCGGGACAGCCGAACCCACTGCCCGGGCGGGAAGGGATGGGAAAGGGAGAGGGTTTGGGGATAAAGCACCGGGACAGCCGAACCCACTGCCCGGGCGGGAAGGGATGGGAAAGGGAGAGGGTTTGGGGATAAAGCACCGGGACAGCCGAACCCACTGCCCGGGCGGGAAGGGATGGGAAAGGGAGAGGGTTTGGGGATAAAGCACCGGGACAGCCGAACCCACTGCCCGGGCGGGAAGGGAGGTAAAAGAGAGAGGATTTGGGTCACAAAGCCCTGGGGCTGCCGATCCCGGTGCCCCGGCAGGGCTCCGAGGAGCACCGGGGTTGAGCAGCAGGAACGAGCAGAAATCCCAGGGTGCCGGACGGGATGTACCAGAAGCTCCCCGGCAGCGGCTGGGCCCGCGGGAGGTCCCGGCAGGGCAGGGGCTGCAGGGCCCAGCCGCAGAACAAGGCAGCTCCGGGCTGGGTTCTGGCCCTGGCAGTGAATTCCTTTCCTTCCAGCCGCAGGCCTGACCGTCCTCCTCCAAAGCCCAGAGAGTGCAGCTGCCCCAGCCCGGTCCTTTACCTGCCCCAAAATCCTGCGGTATCCCCCCCCAGAAGCTCCCAGAGAAAATGAAGCGTAGCCAGATGCTACACTCCTCTGCAGACCTTGCCCACTCCTTTTTTTTTTTTTCTTAAGTACCCATAAATACAGTAGTTACCTTCCTAGCAACTTATGGTAAAAAATTCTATAAGTAAAAAGGAACGAATCACAAGCACCAACATACAGGCAAACAAAAATTGCCCTGAAGATTATTTCTAACATATTTCATACTTACCAAAACAGCACCACTAAAGATTTACAGACCATTTCTTTTTGTTTTAAAGGCCTAATCCAAAATCTATTTAAAGTTGATGTGAATGTTTTTATTGAATTCCGTGTGCTCATAACTGTGTTGTAAGTGCAAAAGAATTGCTTTCAACTGGAAGGAGACTTATTGAATGCAAGTATATGTTAACTTACATCTAGAAATGTATATCAGTATTTTTCTAGGAAATACAGGCATATTTAGTAGACTATTTCATAGTAGCATTCTAGCCAATTTCTCCTCACTAATGCTTAATATTTGGGAAATTAAACAGTACCTTTTCCCCAGAAGAGCAAAATATAATGGATCCAATAGAGATGTTAGTACTGTTAAAACATACAGATTCACTTCTCTGAAAATAGATTAATTGTCCGTTTCCTTGTAAGGAATACGTTCAGTATTATTAATATGTTGTCCTTGAGAAATTCCCACCCCTACTGCAGTAGTAAGTGAATATGAGCTTTGGGTATGGATGTGTGAGTCAGTATCCTCATGAAGGATAATCATACTGCCTGTTAGACACAGCTCAGTTATTCTGAATGCCCTTCTGGTGAGTCTCTTTCCTCCCATTCACACAGGAAGCCAACGTAACACTGAACTTGATATCCGTGTTTCAGTCATGCCTAGTAGGGGGGGAAAAGAAAAACCAAAGCATAACACATTTAGAAAATATCCAGTAATCAAGAGTCATAGGAATTATGGCAAGGCACATATTGTATTATATTAGATGACAAGATCTACCTCTGAATTTAGCAGTGCAAGGTTTTATGTGGTTAACATATTCTATAACATTTATTACATCTATTTTTTGCATGACACTGTAAAACATAAAAATGATGACCCACTAAGTTAGCTAGCACCAAATTTTAGACTAATTCAGAAAAATTACCTGTGATATATTAGATTAACAAACTGTACATCTGAACATCACAGTGTTTCATGGTGTAGGAGTTCAGATACCACAAAATTGGTGGAATACAGGTGATATTCCACCTGGAATTCCTGTTTACAACCTCCATATAGGGAGTTGGTTATTGTATGATTATTTGGATTATGAATACTTGGAGTGATATCTGGTTTTATCCTGGATTTAAATTAAATTAAATTCCATTTATAGAAAATATTTGCTTCACTGTGTCCAGAAAATTGTTTGTTCTTAAGGGTGAAAATTATTGAGTGCTGATATACACAACTATACCCTTCTTCAAATTGTGCTGAAATCAGTGGAAAAAGATACTATTGGAAAGCAACAGCATTTGTAAAAGCCAGTGTGCATTCCACGTGGAAGTGTGCTACTCCTGCCTTGCACTCTGAAATAAGGAACGTGTAGCCTGTGTGGAATTGGCAGTGCACTCAGAGTCAGTGCTGACTCTCAGAGTCCTTGAGCAGTGTCATTCTCACAGGGCCAGGGTAGACTCTGCATTTCTACATGCTATACTGCTAAGCAAATATCACAAGAGAAAGTGTTATCTCATTTCAGGAGCAAGGGAAAAGAGACTGTAGGCTTCAGCTGCCAAAAAGAAAAACAAAACAAAACAAAACAGGACTGAGACTGAACTTCTACACATTTGAATTAAAAATTTATATAAGAAAATTTCATCACTCCTGTCTCACAGAATTCACAGAGCATTGAACAACTGGAGCACAGGTAGACAAAAGAAATCAGAAATTAATGGCTTGTACTGATTTTGCTGAGGGGACTGGGAATACAACCACTGGTGGGGCTGAGATTGGTTGCTGTAGTCAGAGGGAAGCCCCTTTTGTGTTGCAAAGAGTTTTCAACTTCTAAGTGCCAACTCAAATAAACAGACCTGGCAGCAGCTAAAGGCAGGTGTGTTGCTCTCTTGTGTTGCTCTCTGCTAGGGCACAAGCAAGCCTGTCACTGTTACCTGTCCATTTTCATCCAAATATGTTGCAGACATTCAGCCTGGCTAAACATGAGGAAAGTAATGCTGGGTTTGCACTTGAGGAAGGAAACAATTCTCTACAAAGACTGCAGGAAAAGGAAATAGTGACTGCATGGGAACAGGGGTCATGGGACTTTGCTATGAAAAAGAAGATCCTCTGTTTCTTTGACCTAGTGTTCAAATATGCATTTAGCTTTTTTTGATGATGCTACCCGGTCATACAAAAACGTATGTGTAGCCTTTTCTGCTCCTCAAATTTACTTTGTGTTATGGGTTGTTTCCTCACAGTGCAACTAGTCTGTAGAAAACACTTTCGACATTACAGGGAATGAGACCTACAGTTAAATTTACACAGTGTTTTCCAGTATAATTTCCTATTACCAGTACAGATTTTAGCTTTACTATATTTCTGTGAACTGTATAGAGATTATTTATGCCGGGTATCAACAAAGCTCTAGTGGTACAGTTTCTGGGAATGATGTTAGGTATTTAAGTAATGCCATTGGTGATTAAAAATTATCCCTTCTCTTAGGTCAGATTTTTATTTGATATCCTCTGGATACATCAAGGTAATGAGAATTTAATAAAAAGTGCAATAGTTACTTACACATTAGTCCACTGGCAGGAACTGTGAGGTGCCTCATGGAAAAAATGTACTCAGCAACTGTGGAAACTAAAGCTTCTTTTTTTTGCTGATGGCTGCAAAACTGAATCAACTAATTGACTCCATCTATATTTTTACAGTTGGCTTCTAAAAGATTCTGAAGTTGTTTTTGAATTTCTGTTTCATGCTTCAAGAGCACACTGCCTTTGAAAATGGTCTGATCACCATTATGCTATAAGTAATAATCAACTTATAGTAGGGTAGAAAAACAAACAGCATCCAAATACACCCTACAGAAATATGGGAGTCCTTTAACCTGGGCAGTTTCTCTGCTTGGTACTGAGAAATAACACACAGAAAAGAAACTGCAAAAGATGGTATTTGTCATGCCTTTAAACATAAAGATGAAGTAAACAAAAATTATTCATGTGTAAAACCAGTGTGAAACTGGGAGATTTAACATTTAAAAAGTACTATCTTTGAAATCAGAGTGGGTTTTTAAATTCTTTCATTTTAATTATTTTTGGTTCAAAACAACAGAAAACAAATTTAACAGCATGCCAGATTTTAATTTTTTTTCAGGGCATTAAAATGACTCCTCAGAGATTCCAGGAAATTATTTATTCACAATAAATTAGAGCTGCTGAAACTGCCAGCCAGACTGTCTGCAGCAAAACGTACAAATGTTTTATTGTCTAGCATCATTGGAGTCTGCCAATAAAATTGGGCTTCATTCTACAGTCAGTGAAATATTGTACTCCCTCTCTATAGGGTGGTTTATTCAGTGTCCACTCACATGGTGTGTTTATGCATGTGTGTGCATGTGCACAGACAAATGTGTGTTCTAAAGAGGAAAATCAAAACACACACAGCTGAAGACAGAGTACAAGTACCTTATATTAACTTATTTTCATTCTGGAACTTGTTCAGAGACTCAGTAGTATATATTGTCCTCCAGCATTTATGATTTACTGTGGGCTGGTAAGATGTACAAATGAACTGTTGATGAAGACTTTTAGTGACATTGTATTTTTGCCTCTTCATTCAAATAATGAAAAAAAATATTTTTGAAATCTTGGAGAGGTCACAGATGAACAAAGAGTGACACCCACAGTATGGCCTCAAATATACTTTGAACAGAAGGACAGGCCTTACCTATATGGTATTTGTTTCAGTATTTATCTGGAAATATTACTTCAAAATGGAAAGAAATATCTTTGTTCAGCCTTAAAAAAAAATAGATTGATAAGGCACAGAAATATAAGAAGAGTAACTTACAGGGATGCAGATAAAGGTCCACGCGATGGACCTTTAGAGAGGAAGCAGACTGAAAACATCTCACCAGACATTAGAGATTTGTAAGAGTTATCGAGGCTCCATCTAAAATGCACCTAGCAATGAACTGGAATCTTCTGACTGGCTGCACCAAAGTAAGCTTTGGATCAGGCACCCATGCCATTCCACAGTGGGCCCACACAGAGCACAGGGGGAAAACGTACCCTACTGAGGAATGGCTTTCCTTTTGGACATGAGCTTTTACCACTGTATTCTCTGAACTCTTGGTAGCTTTTTATCTTAAATGTTTAGTTAAAGCATTGTACCAATTTCACTTTTTAATCCTAGCAGTAAAAATGGGTGGATCTACAAGGCTGAGTTACAAATTTACCATCTCTGTTGGTGAAGTTCCCTTTGCATCTCCCCAGTTTGTGCAGAGGCAAGTACGTCATCAGCAGTGCACTCACAGCCCAGAAAGAATAGCAGGATCTGTGGGGTTTGGGGTTTCCCTGCTTGTTTGCCTTTTTTTTTTTTTTTTAATTTAAGCTTATGACTTTGATAAAATGGATTAAATAGAGGAGCAAACAGAGGGGGAAGGGAGCCCATGGACTTTTAAAATTGTCAGGGGAGTCTTCTGATCCTATTTTAACTGTCATTCAATCAATACTCCTGTCTCCCACGTACCTGAAGTTGATGTTGCTTTGCTGCAGTGTTAACATAGAATCCTATAAAGCCCAGCTGTGAACGTGATAAAGGAGACTAAATTCTTCTACAGCTCGGACTGCCCACAGAGCTCTCCCTGAAGGGAATTCCAGAAGGAATAGAACACATCATAATGCAATACTTCCCAGTGCATTTGCTGTACTTCGTTTGGAGAAGTTTGAATCTAGGGAAGCTTATTTAATTTCCCATTTCAGTGGACCTTTGAGAAAGGTTTCTGAAGGGGGTTTGTGAAACCTGGGTAGGCTGGGGGAATCAAGACCAGAATAGTAGGCTTTAGCTGCCCCTTCTGCAATGGGAGGCTGCTATGCAACTGTGAAGAAGAGGAGAGGAAGAGAATGAATAACAGGCTACCCAAATTCCTGTAGTCCTCAGTCAGTTAAAACCTACTTGTCTTAATTCTTTACTGTTCAGCTTTGAAAGACCATAGCTTCAGGAATTTTTTTTTTGTTTTTTTTGGTTTGTTTTCAACAAACAAATTGATTGATGTTAGGATTGTATTTAACAAATAGTATGATGGAAATTAAAGATCTCTCTAAATGTGTGCTAGACTGCTCATGATAGGAGATGCCATTAGTAATGCACAGCAATGTACTTTTGTCATTCTTTCAAAGACATACTACTTGTTCTGTGAAGTAGCAAGAAATGTAGAATTTAATTCTCATTTACCAAACCATTACCATATTCCTGCTAAAAAGATGACTGATGGTATAAAAACAATTCTAGATTTTTTTTACAGTAATGCAACTTTCTTTGTAGTTCCATTATAATTAAATTTTATACTAGCTATTTCAAAAAGACAGAGTCTCCAATACTTAACTAATTACTAATTGCTGCTGCTGTTGACAAAGCAAAAAGTCCTTGGGCTTTTCTAATAAAGCAAGACTGTTCTATATCTCAGATTGATTCAGAGATTGTTTATGTATTTCATTCCTGCAAAGGGATAAGGGGATTTTAGTCTGAATTTTTTTTGCTTGAAACTGATAAAAATTTCTCTGTGGATTGGCTGCATCCCAATAGTTCTTTCTAGCCCTAAAGTCTGTGTCAGGAGTATAACTTCAATGTACATCTTCTAACAGGTTTCCTTGGGTTACCAAGAGCCCAGAATGCTTTAAAAAGCATTAACAAATGCTTTTATTTTCCTTCCATTCTTTCTATTTTTCTTTTGTTTTTTTCTGAAGGGTTTGTCTTTTCAAGGTTTCCTATCTAATCCTGACCTGTGGGATAGGAATCCATTTGTTAGGTACCAGTGCAAATGTGAATGGGAACCAGTAAAACCAGCAAAAATACTCACTCTTGGTGAAATGCTCTCATTAAAAGCAAACATACATACAGTAAAAACCTATGTACAGTAAAAAGGATGCCAGTTTGCACGTGTCGGGTGTAGCTTTTTCATCATTAGTGTCGTGGTTAGCACTGTAGGAGGCATCTCTACATAGAGGGAGTTTTTTATAACTTTCAGAATTCTTTCTCTGTCTATATATGAATGGCCCTATTTACTTCTCCAAGAGTGGGGAGAGAAGGGTGTGAGGTGGGGAAGAGAGGACACATTTCAGATCTGAGCAGCAAACACTCAGCCCTGTCGTTCTGAGGTTCTCTCTGGGTCAGGTTTCATGTGGCTATTTTGGTTTGCCTTACAGGTAATGGGTACTACAGATTTAGCCCATCTCCAGTGGCTGGCACTCAGGAGTGAGAATAGCTGCCTTTGGGTAGCCCAGTGAAGGAAAATATCCATTTTTGTGCTAACAGACAGGCATTGTGTGTCTCACCAAGGACACTAAACACAGCACATTCTGCCAAAGTTAGACCTGATAGTATTGATTATATTTCTCTTCCTGGTTCCTTGTCTTCCCTGCTCTTCCTAGCAGAAATTCCTATAAAACCTTGAACACAACATGTTTAAAACTATTTTTATTTTTTTCAAGGATTAAAATCACCACCCAAACAAAACCCGCACACCCTTTTCTATTAGGGTGTAGGAAGGAAAAAGGAAAAGGAAAAGGAAAAGGAAAAGGAAAAGGAAAAGGAAAAGGAAAAGGAAAAGGAAAAGGAAAAGGAACCTGATTGTGGGAATTCTGATGATTCAATTTTCTAATTGATGAAGCTTACATACAGCAATGTAGCCAGATATATATAATCAATGTCCCATGTCTGAACTAGTGGAAACTTGTGAAAGTTATAAAGATAGAGAGATAAATATGTTCCTTTAAGCAAAGGCCAGCATAATCTTTCTGGTTAGTTTTACCTCTAAGAATGTGCCATTTAGATTTTAGCTGCTAATCAGGAAGGTATATCACATAATTATTTGGATTTTTTTTAAACACCCCCCCAGTGTTTATTTTCCCTGAACAGAGTAGGCTACAGTGAACCTTCTATTTATATTTCATCAGTTTCTGGACCACTGTTTGTTCTAATAAGAAGCATAGCACTGCCAACTCAAACAGCAATGTGGTGAAACAGAGTTCCAGCAAACAAGAAAAAACAACTTCCACACGTACAAATAAAGGGACTGAATGGGACTAATGATAACCCAAATGCCAAGGTGGTTCTCCTGCTTTTTTTCAAAGTCACAAGCCATCAACAGTTCAAACTCTGTACTAAAAGGGAGACTTGCAGAAAAACTGAAATGGAACTTCAAGATGTGACAATGATGGAGAGTTCTTGAGGATTTCTTGTGGTAAAGCAAGACCAAGGTTGCCAAAAAAAGCTATTCCAGTAATTCTAAAGTCCTTTGTATTATCCAATAATCTAGTTATTAAATCAAATTATTTAAAAAATAGAAAAAAATAAAGAAAAATAATTAAAATAGTACTCCAACAACATTCTTTGCCTCACAAAGCTGTGCAACGGTTTCCAGCCTTTCCAGTAGGACTTGGCCAGGAGAGCTGCCCACCAAAGTGTCCTTCCTCATGCCAATAAGCCCTGTTTCTCTGCCATATGGGTGGAGTGTCTGTGGAAAACAATCTTCCCCCTGCAGGAAACTGCACCAGCCTTTGTGAGGGTGGCATGGCTAACCCAGTTTCTTTGGAAAGCACCTCCAAGCACATCCAGAGCCCCCTTGTTTTCTGTTCACTCCAGAAGCAATCCCTTGGCAGCCTCTCCTCGGTGCTTCACCCTGACTTGTCCCTGTCAGGGCTTTTTTTTGAGGGTGCTGCTGCTGAGCTTGATGATGTGGAGCAAGCTGCCAGGAATGGGCAAAGAAACTTGGAGTGTGACTTGCAGCTTTTGGATGTCCAAGGAAATAGGAAGGGAGCTTGATATATTTTTTCAGTAATTCTAGAGTATGATGGGAAGAACTTGAGGAAAACAAGACCAAATATAATCATTGTACAGGTATTTAGCGATGGTAACATAAGCACCACTGAGGGCATTGCTGGCAAAACCAACTGCTGAGGATTTGCAGTGTTAGCCTGGCGACATTCTAACCTGAATTGTCAGGCCTCAGGTAGGGCAGTATGTCCATCCCATGTTTACTGAAAAGCATACAGAAGCATATTCTTTGTGTAGCAATGAGCACCAAGGAACACACCTGACCTAGTGGTTTTGCCTAAAAGAATTTTAAAAAATCCATCCGCATGTATGCAGTGGGTGAAGAGGAAAGGAAGGATGGAAAGAGTAAGTGATTAAACTTTTGCTTCCCTTCAGAAAGCCCTCTCAAAGGTTACAGTCCACTTTGGCTTCAGCAATTCAGTGAAATGCATTTAAACAGCTTTGTTGTAAAACCAAGACGGACTTTAAATGAAAAAGTGTTCTCTACATGTCACATATGAAATTAACCCCAGTTCTTCTTGATTACACTAGGTAAAGGCTTTTCATCACATGAACCATTTCTCGTTGTCTCTGTAAATATTTCTTGGGTGACTTACACACCCATTCAGCTTTTTCATAAGGAAAAAAGGGAATTGTTCTGTTAATGAGATTGACTGGAAAACTGAAAAGGTAGACCTTCATTTCTCCAAGAGCAGAATTTAAATTCAAGATGGAAATGCAAGCTGACCTGCAAGAATCTGTTTCCTGGCAGTAAGTTGGATTTTTTAATGGGAGAAGGGCAGGGGAACACTTCTTCATTATGGTACAAGGACAGGAAGTGAAGTAAGCACTGAAGCAGGCTTTCCCTTCTAGTACTAGGAAAGAGCTATTTCAAAATCAACATTGAATAAAATCAAGGCAACTTTCCCTGCCTGGATGAGTTCGGTCAGAGGCCTGACTCATGTATGAAATACTGCTCTCTTACTATTCAGTCATTATTTAGCTTGTCTCAAGTATGTATATTGCCCCCTTGCTGGTACTTTTGCATATCAAATGTCCTGATTAATTCCCTCACATTTGCTCTCAGAAAGTAGCTCAGATTTGAACTCTTAAATGAGTTTCAGTTTTCAATTATCCTTCAAATTCTCCTAAAGGAAGTTCAATAAGCATAATATTCCCTATAACATGCTGGAGGCAGAGAGTGCAAAAGTTCTCAGAATTTGAGAGGCAAAATTCTTCTCAGTGTAACAACTGCCATATGAAAGTGAGTTGGGCATTTCTTTTGTTGTTGTTGTTGCTTTCTTTTTTTTAACTACATAAAGAAAATAATCCTCTGTAACATGAACTGGTGACACATTATATCTTAAGAATTCTGGATATTTACCAAATCATCTGGGAACCTTCTGCAGCTTCCTTATAGAACTGAAAGCTCTTGTGTCCCTTCAGAATATTGCATTTGGATGTTTGGAGTATGAGGGATCCGCAAATGCAACCTTTTTGTGTTCTGAGTTCACCGTGTTATCAGTGATAGATAGCACTCATAACATCCCATTCTGAATGTTTTCTAGCGAATTTGATCTTCTTGTTCTAACAAATCACCTGGAGTGACTGTGATATGCTTCCTGAAATGAGGTAATTTCAAAGGCCTGGATTCATGTATGTCGTGTGAGTGTTCTCCATACCCAGTACCCCACAACAGCTCCCTTTAACTCTCTCAAAGTGAAGTTCTGGCTAAAGCAGCATGAAAACCACTGTTCCAAAGCACTGTGCCACTGTTTGGAGACCTGTGTCCTGAGTGTCCTGAGCTCTGTGGGCTGTGCAGCCCATGCCTGAAAAAAACCCCAGTTGTGGCATGAGGTAAAAGACAAATGGATTGACGCTTCATGGGGGTCTTCTGATCTGTGGGTCTAGGTTGCTTTTTCCTGCCACCAAACAGTTTTGTCAGTGTTTCCATGATAGACTCTGTCTTCACTTTTTAAAATGCTCACAGGCTCCTTGTGGATGGGATCAAATGACTGCCCTGATCCCTTCACCTGTGAAATTTCAGAGATGACTTGAAAAGGGCCATTGTTTCCCAGGAATTCCAGGCCTAGTCCAGGAAAACAAGTCTTAATTTCAGCAGGAATTTGGAGTCTGCTTGAGAAGGCCTTGCAGTTAATAGGTGAAAGCTATGGCACACTCATTAAACCTCTGGATATTTGTGGTGGCTCCTGGGAGCTTTAGCTTCCCCTGCTGGGTGGGTGGGAAGGGGAAGGGGAAGGGAAAGGAGGAGGAGGAGGAGGAGGAGAAGGAGAAGGAGAAGGAGAAGGAGAAGGAGAAGGAGAAGGAGAAGGAGAAGGAGAAGGAGAAGGAGAAGGAGAAGGAGAAGGAGAAGGAGAAGGAGAAAGGGCTCATACTGCACCACTGGGTTTGAGCTGGGATCAGCCTCCACACACAGGGGTCTCTGTTCTTGCCTCTGGCCTAAGCATTTAGAGCACTCATGTGCTTTCATGCGAGTAGGTCTAGTGAGCGTTTTGAAAAAGTGTTCTAGTAGATTATTCTTGTATTTGAGTACAAGGAAAAAATACAGTGAATGTGTTCAGGTTCAGACAGATGACGCCTGCTTCAACAAATTCGCAGTCGCTTCTAGGGTGAGAATGTTTTGGGGGTTTTAAAACCATTTGAAACATGAGCACACAGCCAACAAAATATACTGGGACTAGCCCACTATTTTGCTATCTAAATTTAATATCTTCTTGTTTAATTTCTGGGATATTTTGTGCAGAATGAGTTGAGAATGGATGGACTTATGATACTAATGATCCTTATAGGAGTATTTGAGTTACTGTCATGAAATTTTTAATGCATTGCACAGTAGATGCAGAACACAAATATTAAACAAAAGTGATAATGAATAATATTAAATTTGTAACCAGATGGGTAAGGGGAAGATGGGAAAAGTCTTCAAAGGGTTTTTCAACCTGTTTTTCAAAGGAAGGAAGAATCTGACCTGAATATGAACTGATGATAATAAGTACTGTGCTTAGTGAGCTGAAGCACTGGGAAATTTATTTTTTGTACAAATACATTTTTTCTGTTTTGCTTTCAGACCTCATTTAATCTCCAAATGGTAACACTATTGACATTAAATACTCAGATTATAATAAACTGACTGTGACTGTTTTCTGAAAGTATGGTCCAGAATGTAATAACAGAGCTAATAAATAATGTATCTTAGAAGGCTCACTAATATAACTTATGACAACTTGGATTTTATTTCTTTTCTTTTTCAAGAGGTTTCCTGTGATCTAACTAAAAACAAGAAGAAGTTGTAGCACTATGTGTCCTTAGACCCTGGTATAGATGGCACACAAAAGGAAGCTTGTCCTTTTGGGACCTGGCTCTGAATCAATTACAGACGACAGAGAAATACTCTTTTGTGGCTGCTAAAGTTCAGGAATGAAATCTGGCAGGCTTAACCAATTCCCTAATGCAGCATCCATATTACCAACATCAAATTGGCGGCTTTTGCCTGTCCCAGTGGGGACAAGGTAATGAATAGATTTAGTTAAGGTGTCCTGACTCATCTACAAAGTGCCTGGTATGTGCACCAAGGCTCTCCTGTATAAGTTCCAAAAAAGTGTCATTCAAAGAAAAATGAAGTTAAGAAGTTTTGCTGGCTAATGCTGCTATAGCACACGACTGAGCTTCAGTCTGCTCCCACTGCTCTAGAAAAAACTACTGTTCATTTTCTTTTTAACTGCTACATACTTAGTCACAGTAAGGAAAGTACATTTCTCATAATCTATGATTTTTCACTATGTTGTCAAGGAAGATAATTTATTCATGATTATCACACTTTCCTTTTTTCCCCCCGTCACTTCAAAATAACTTGCACCGTGTCAAAAGACTGTTTGGCCTAATGGCAATTTTAGGTGATTTTCCTTGGAATGAGGCACTATCATTCTTAAATCCCCAGGAAGTGTGCTTATGAATTTCCACAGTGTGATACAAACATAATTTTCCTGCGAGGCTCTTCCCCCTGACTATGCAGTGAAGATTGACAATGGATCCAAAAGTAACTACATCAGAAAGCCCAATGAAATCCAGCTTCTGCAGGAGGAATTGTTTCCACAAGTATCTCTAAATATATACTCTTCTTTTTTTTTTTTTGTTTCTTTTAATAGAGACCATTCTTAAAATTTCTTTACATTTCTTTCTAGTGCAAGCACAAAGAAATGGGAGAATTTTAAACTCAAATTGTATTTAATTTTTTCTATTCTCACTCAGGTCCCTAGAATCCATGCAGGTGCTCAGGGGAAAAAAATCTAATAAAACAAGGGCAAAACCAATTTTATCTCCTTGTACATACTCTTCCTTGTACACACTTCATTCAGAAAAATGAAAGAGAATAAAATAACCTAGGTTAAGTTCAAGTTTCCTTGCTTATTTTTGTTGATTCTGCAAAGATTAGTAACACTGACAGACTCCTTAGGCACAGGTGATCCAGTGCAATAGAAAGATAATAAAAAAATGAAGTCATTTGAGTCATTGGAGTGATCTTTTGGATTGATTCTTTCAATATGAAATGGAACTCTGAGTTTTTGAAGGGCTTGTGTCAGCAATTCTCACCTTCAAACTACTGTAAATGAGGTTCTATTTCACTGCACAAAATTGTATTGGACTGCTGTCTAATGTGTTAGGAACTGAGCCCATGTGCATAGTTATAAATATGTATATATGGATGTACAGTCTCCATAGGATTTGTTTGTTCTTTCAATACTTTCAGATTAGTAATTGATTTGCTGCCATGCAGAAGTCCCCTGAGGAATTACATGAGAGAATAATTTTAAATATTTGCAGAACCTCCCAAGCAGAAGACGTTATAAATGTTAAACGCAGAGAGAGATATCATCCATTTTCCACTCTAGCTGTGATAAGCAATATGGGAAAAAAAAGGAGAGAAAAAGTCTCAATAACAAAATCCACATTGAAAAGTTAGGCATCTTTGAACTTTCCCATCACCTTACCAGTGTTTCCCCACAGGCTGTCTAAAAGACAACTCAGCAATGTCTGAATGGGGCTGCACACAATGGCTCCTTCACAAGTAGGTCTTTAATTGATTACGGCTGTGTTTATAGAAGCAGAAGAGAATTTACTCAAAATGACAGATTGCCTTTAGTGTTAAAATAGTTTAGTAATGTTAATGGTAAAGGAGGTCCCGCCACCTCCTCTTCAGCTGCGTGTAGCCCTAAAGATGAGCTCTTTGTTACCGCAGCCCCCGGTCGCTCTGTGCTCTCCCTCCTCCCCTCCCTGCTTATTTGGCGCTTCCAGAGCGGGATGCTCCCGCTCCAGGGGCCGCGCCAGCCGGGCACATCCACACCGAGAGCCCCAGCCGGCCGGCTCCTGCCGAGCTCAGACCCTGCAAAAGCTGCACCTTCCATCGGAAACGTGATGAAGTAGAAGACTGCACAGCACAAACCTGCAGGAACGTGTCCCAGAGCCCTGCCCGTGTCCCTGTGCTCAGACACCCCGGGGCAGCCCTGGGGAGCACAGCCGAGCGGCCAGCGCAGCCCGGGTGCTGCAGTGAGCAACTTTGCCCTGCTCGTATTCCAGCACCCGCAGTGACGAGGTCTCGGTGCGGCGGGCATGGGCTGGAAGTAAGTGCTGGATGTGCTGGAAATGCTGGATGTGCTGGGAATGCTGGATGTGCTGGGAATGCTGGATGTGCTGGAAGTGCTGGATGTGCTGGGAATGCTGGATGTGCTGGGAATGCTGGATGTGCTGGAAGTGCTGGATGTGCTGGGAATGCTGGATGTGCTGGGAATGCTGGATGTGCTGGAAGTGCCCCGGCCCCCGCCCCCTCCCATCCCCTCCCGCGGGCATCTGCCGGACAACACTGACCCCTGGCGGCCAGCGCCGCAACAGCGCCGGCTCCCGTTGGGAACGGTGCGGTCCGAGCTCCCGTTGGGAGCGGTGCGGTCCCGGCTCCCGTTGGGAACGGTGCGGTCCGAGCTCCCGTTGGGAACGGTGCGGTCCGAGCTCCCGTTGGGAGCGATGTGGTCCCGGCTCCCGTTGGGAACGGTGCGGTCCGAGCTCCCGTTGGGAACGGTGCGGTCCGAGCTCCCGTTGGGAGCGATGTGGTCCCGGCTCCCGTTGGGAACGGTGCGGTCCGAGCTCCCGTTGGGAACGGTGCGGTCCGAGCTCCCGTTGGGAGCGATGTGGTCCCGGCTCCCGTTGGGAACGGTGCGGTCCGAGCTCCCGTTGGGAGCGGTGCGGTCCCGGCTCCCGTTGGGAACGGTGCGGTCCGAGCTCCCGTTGGGAACGGTGCGGTCCCGGCTCCCGTTGGGAACGGTGCGGTCCGAGCTCCCGTTGGGAACGGTGCGGTCCCGGCTCCCGTTGGGAATGCCGGCCGAGCCGTGGTGATGCGAGGCTCAGCATCACGGCACGGGGCAGCTTTCAGAACTACAAAGCACTTCACAGCCTTATCGCACCTGCCAAGCTTGGAGGCAAATGTCACCTTTGATTTTCTAATACTAATTTTTATTTTTTTTAAATAGTCCTCCACCCCAATATTTTAAAATCTCCATAAACAAGGAGTTAACTGCCAGAGTCTCAGAGTAATTTGGTTGACAGTGATAAGCCATGGAGTTCACACACCTGGTTTCTTCCTTCTCCATAAAGAAAAACTTCTTAAAACACTTCTCTTTGGTTCTAATGCAGCTGAATTAGTTGAAGCTTGAAGTACAAACAAAAAACCCTCGAACATTAGAAATGGTGCTGTGTAGTTAACTGTGTATTTGGAAGGCAATGCCATCAGACACTATATTTGATTTAATATCAAAGAGACTTAACATTGATTCTTTCACCTATATGATTTCTGGTATCAGGAGAGAGCTATCACAAGTAAATGATGGCATTCCAAACAGACATAAATAAATCATGTGAATATGATCAATAGCAAAATACCCTGAAGAAGACTCAGGGGGTACAAATATCCCTGCCAAATACCTTTTAAGCTCTGATTGTGCTGAATCCCTCTTGATTGGAAAACATATTGTTGTAATGCTTTTTAGTGAATTTGTCTTTCCCAGAATTGAGGAAATTTGACTTGCCACTGAATGAGTCATCATGCTGCCTGCTTCTATCCTCATGCTGAAATATGCTGCTACAACAACCACCTTTTAGGGAAGAAAGGAATAAGAATAGGAAGAATAGGAAGAATGAACCCATTCCCATGGGTAGTTTGGACAGATATTAACAATGACTTTTGCCAGAACAGCCTACCCGAATGAGATCAAGCCTCCCATGAACTGCCAACCTCAGTGCATGAGGACACAATTTAGAACAGTGAAGTTAATGTTGTTAGCAGCATGATAAATAATTTATAAACAATACCCTTAGTTTTCATATCCTTGACTCCTTAAGCTCCTTTTCTATCCGGAGGGAAAGAAGGTTGCCCAGAGAGGTCAAATGAGGAAGTGTTGCTTTCTAAGCTTACAGGAAGGCTGTAAAACTGGCACATGAATATAGATTTCAGTTCAATTCTCAATGATACCATTATTGCACTGCAACAGCAACACGTGGCTACAGCACTTTCCACCTCTGTAACTGCAGTGCCAAGAAAGCCAAGAGGAACAATCTTTGTACACCCCTGGATTCACATGACTCTCCCAAGTCTGCTCAGAAATGGAATCTTATTTTTGTCTTTCATCCTCCATTAGAACTGTCTTTGCATATTTTTTCTGAAGACTCAAAGCAGAATGAAACTACTAGAATGAACCTGAAATACTGAAAATATATCCTTTTTAAAAAGAAAGAAACAAAACCAAAAACTGAAACATTTCCAGTTTGCAGTTTTGGAAAATACAGGTCATCTGAAGCTGGTAAAAGCACACACATATTCAATAGATATGGGAAGGCCAAAAGCAAACATTAACAATAGTCCTACTACAATCCCATACAGAGTACATATTTATGCAAGAAGTTTGTGACAGAAGCAATATATCTCATGCAAACTCACAGACCTATAAATGCATTCTGCTTCTTTAAGCCACAGGAAATGTCAGAGTTGTCAGTTCCCAGTGCAAACACATTCAGAAATGAAAAAAATAACTATATATAATATTTGCTCTTGCAGATATGCATCCCATTCAGAAGTCAACTCAAGGAAAGTAGGATTAACCCTCCAGTCCATCATTGGTAGACTGGAAAAATCAGTAAATGAAATCTCAAGGTGAGTTTATGAGTGTGATCCTGAGTGTATGAGTTAGTGGGGCTCCCTTAACATCAGTTTAGCTAATGATGAATTACCTCAGCTGTTTCTGTCTCTGAAGAAATAAAGTTGCCTTTGCTACATATCTGCTTACAATCCCTGGAATTAACAGCCTCGAAGGGGAATATGGCCTTTGGTTTTTAAATATTGGAAAGGCTAATAAATCCTTGTGCCTAACATATAATTAACCTATGAGACTGCTTGGCACAGGCTACTATTCTGACAGATGTAAAAGCAGATTAAAAATCACACTCCACAGGAGTAACATTTGCAGTAGAAGTAGCTAGGACAAAACTTAAAATAAGATCTGTCAATCCTGAGGCTTTGAGGAATATATTTCCTCCCTTGCACAGAGACAGGAGTGTTTATTACAGCATTATGCCATCTATTGCTTGCTACTTTTCCTTCCAATCCTGTCATTAGCAGGTGCAAAGTGAACAAGATGAAACCATTAGTCTCCTCTTGTTAGACATTTCTTGCACTCTTTGGCCATTGGAAAAGTATGTAAATGAAGTCAAGGAAGCATTGAGGAATTGCCTGAGGCCCATTTTAAAATGCAATGGAACTCTTATGAGTGCTTCAGATTATTACTTATTTTTGATTAATAAATGTACTAGTGGAAATGAGGCATAAATCAGTCTTGGTAGTCATGGAAAATACAAACAATTTTATAAATCTGCTCCTCAAACAAGAGGTAAAACTGTTCCTTTGATTTTGTAATACTATTACTGAAGCTGCAGTCCCAAAGGCAGAGTGACATCCTGAGCACAGAGAAGGCTGTAGGTTTGCCCTTTGGACATGTGGAAACACAGGGGGTGGCTGTGCACCTCTTCAGCCACCCAAACAGAAAAAAACCAGGTCTCTCTTCAAGCAGAGGAAACGCCCCAAAGATAGGGAGAAGACGAAGAGAAGTGTTTTCAAAAATCTCAAAGATCATTCTGAAGCAAAAATACAGAGAATGTAATAAAATGGCTGTATGGAGTAGACTGTTAGTGTTACATAGGCAGTAAAATCTTACAGAACTCATCTACTACAAAATCACACATTGCTTCTACGAATATGTCTTAGTTGTCTGATGAAGATGTCAACTCAGAGAATATCTAAAATATAGAGGCTATATTGTATTCACACTTCCAAAGTGATCCGTGTTGTGGAGTGTGAGCTGCTTCATAATAAATGGATAATTTTGTGAAGACAGCTTTAAAAAATGCCATTGTTTTAATGAGGTGCTGGTATCCTCCCTGCCAGATTAAATCCTGTCAGGAATGGAGCAGTGCTGTGGCCCTTGCTGTTGTTCAACCCAAATTGAGCATGAAGGAGACTGCAGAAACATGAATTTCCTTGCTCCCACTTCTGATGCAGGCAGTAACACGGGTATGCATTAAATGAGTGTAATGTGTGGCAATCCTTTAGAGCTGCTGTGGCTGGAGCCCTGCCCATCATTGAAGTGTGCTGCCAGCTGGGCAAAGCAGGAGAGCTGGGGCACAGCTTTGCTGTGGCACTGCTGAAATTCCACCCAAGTGGTTTGGGGTCAGAAAATATGATTATGTTAACAGCTACAAATATGATACAGGCTAAAGAATATCCCTTACTAATCTCTGCATCCAGTTCCTTAGCTGGGCACTGAGTCTGACCTAGCTCTTGGTGACAGCTGCAGGACTTTTTCAGCTGATGAAATGGATTCTCTTTGATGTTGGGCACTTAGGAGACTGAGTGGGGCTTTCACTGTGTTTTTGGGAGGGACATTTTCTCATGTGGTGATTTGCATGGATTTTAGTGACTTTTGCAAGGTACCATCCAGGGATAAGGGTTCAGTGAATCAGCACCGCTTGCTGACAGCATCTGGACATCTCAGTGTCTCAATCCTCATGTGCTGTGCCTGGCCAGTGGTCTAATATAACTCACAGTCAAAAAAACATCAGAAGGAGGGAGATTTGTATGTGACAAATGTAATGTCTTTCTCTACTGCAATAGTTTATAGTTAGGGGTTGCTGCTGTATCTTCTCTTACAACTTTCTATTGACTGAATGTTCATATTCAGTAAAATATTAACACATAGGGCTTATTTTCATTCTTTTTGTTACACAAACAAACAAACAAACAAACAAAATAAAGATATTCCTGTGTCCAGGAGGCTCGAGTTGCCTGCTCTTTATTAAGCTCAGCTTAGTCAGGAGACTATTGCTTCTCTATGGTACATGGAATTGATAAATCAGGTTTTACTTTGAAAAACTGGGGGAGCCTAACTCAAAACTGCTAACTTGCTGAGCCTTTCTCTCAAGAGCTGCTTTTGTAAGAACTGCATATTCTTTATACACACTCAACTAATACACTTTATGTATTGCAATATGTGTGCATGTCCTAAATTAATCTATTTAGAAATTCTGGGGAAGATCACTCCTCCCTGTATTTATATACAGCGTACTTCTCTCTGTGGCCAATGTGCCCAACATCAGTCATATTTGCACCATCTTGTTTTAATCACCTTACTCAGATGCCAATTCAGATATTAGTTGCCCTATGAAATTACAGAGTGATCTGTCCTGTTAAAGTGACTCTTTAATTTTGTTTCCTATCAAGTCTTCAGCTCCCAGTGTTAAGTACCTGAGATGGATGCCTAAGTGCAGGTGATAATGATCTGAAAGCCTGCCTCTAACAATGCAAGTTATTCCTCAGTGAGAATCTTTTTTCACATAATTCCCTGGTGTTTTCATAGTCTGAGATACTTATTTTAAACAGCAGAGCAGTCTAAATATATCAGTGGACACAGCTGTTTTCCATTGCACACATCCTCTGCAGGCTTTATTAAATTGTCTGTAACTAAGCAGCAGGAATGAGCCTCCTCCTTGTGTCACCCTTTCTGCTGGCTTGCTCTCCTGGGCAGGTCTTGGTGGTGCAGCCCAGTTAGACACACCTTGGGCAAGCCCTGGCACACAGGGCATCCTGATGGCCTCCTCCACATTTCCTTTCCACTTGATATAAACCATGGAGGAAATTCCAGGGCTCAGAATTCAAATCCCAATATGCACAATGACTATTTTCCCTGCCCCATATAATAATTACGAAGCCTTTATGATCATCATAATCCTGTTTTGTACAGAGCCCTAATTAAAATAAAAGCTGGTGTTGGCCCATAACTGGCTTTTGATCTCCTCACATACTCATCAACTTACCTTCTGCATTTTGCTTTTATTTGCCCCTTCTTGCACATTTTGCTTTGCCAATAGATGCCACAGTTAGCTTGCCAAATTGCTAGTTGGAAATTGCATTTACAGTTTCCAAATTATATGTTAGGTTTGCATAATACCTTAAATAGACAAACATTTGAAGAAAGTCTCAACAATAGAGTATTAAATTTTCCTGCCTTCCAAGGTAAATTTGCCAAGTAAACTATGAAAAGACATGGATTTGAGATGCAAATCAGGTGTTTGTTATTTACATATGAAGTCCTTGCTCCTCTTTTCCATTTAATACTTGAAGTGATGCAGAAATAAAAAAATAAAGACAATGTATTTCAGTGGAAATATACCACATCTTAAACATAATTCCTATGTGGAAGAAAGGGATAGATAATTTACCAATAATAAGAATAGTTTATTAATGTAAATCTATCTACATACTTAAATATAATCAGGTATTCAAACCATGCCAACTATAGGAAAATTAGGACCGTAATAAATTTCCTAGAACATGTTAAAATGAAAAATAACAAAGTTTGGTTCATCATAATGAATGCAGTCATTTATGTCCTAATTTGATATAACCAAAAATCACTGATAAGGAGGTTGTTCAAGATCAGAAAATGCAGATACTATTTTCTTATTCTGTGGACCAGAAAAACTGATTCTGGTAGTTTGTCAGTCCAAAAACTCTAGGTAAAGAAATAATTTCTCTTTCATCATTTTGACAGCAATATCATTTTCTGTTGTTCTCAAAGACCCACTCTACTTGAGTTGAATATTATAAAATGTCAGGATTATTACACTTTTCCCTAACACAACTGATTGTTCTCCTTGCTGTCATACATATGTGATATGACCCTTAATATGAAGGAGTTGGAATACATAAATTACAGCATACATTTCTGTATGCTCATCTATAATGGAGTGAAAGACTTCCTGATGAGAAATAACAATGATTTCTCTGACAAAACAAAATGGACAGAGTGAAGCATTTTTATGTCACCCACGTAGATGATTGCAGAGATGGCTGATGTTTTAAATGCATCATTATATTGTCAGATGGCTTTTCCCTCTCAAAACTTTATCATTTAGTTTTAACTGCAGAGCTTTGAGTTTTGTGAATCTGGATGAACATGAGTCATCCGTATACATGACACATGCATATGTCCTTGGTAAAGATTATATCACAGATACTGGTGGCTAATAAACTTTAAGGAATAAATGAGGTCAAACAAATAATGCAAGACTCCACAGTGAGTAGAACAGAGACGTGGTGTTTACTGAGAAAGTGACTGGGAAATCTCAAAACCAGGCCTCCCTGCTATGGCATTCTCTTCCCACTTGCTGTGCATTCCTCCCCTTTGGGCTTTTAAAGCTTTGTGCCACGTACCAGCAGTGGCAGCAGCTGCTGTAAGCAGGGTCTGAGACCCAGGTGGTACAAGAGGTCTCCTCTCAGGCTAGGACAACACAATGATGCTGACACAGGACATTGTCCTGCTTGCCTCTGTCTGGCACAGGCTGGGTGATGCTGGGAATCAGAATTAACCATTAATAATTGACACTGGGAATGTCTTTAATCAGGAATGCTTTGGTGTTCTGTCAGTTACTCTTGCCAGTTTTCCCAATGGAAAAAAAATGCATTAGCACATAGTAGAATTAGACTATATTCTTCTTTTATGTAAATTCTTTAAAGCCATTTTCAGTGATAGGATAGGTTTAAGTAAGGGTCAATAAGATTCGTTTAAACTATTAAAACACTGCTGCACAGAGCAGGTTTCTTAACAGTTAAATTAAGTTTCTCAGAAAAAAATTCACTTCATTTACAATCAGCTGCTGGTTCAAAAGGTGTAAAGCCTTCAGGATAAACATTAAAGCAGAAACTTTACCACTTTATAGAATAAACACCCAATTCTGAACAAAAGACAAGTTAATGCACATATATACATTTCCTCTGAGCTTACAATATTATCACATAACTAATTTTAAAGAGATAAGAAACCAGACTGCACACTGTTATTTAAGATAAGGTAAAATTTATTAGAAAAATAAATACAAGAAATCTTTATAATAAACTTTTTTTTTGGTAGGATTTCCCCAAAGTTTTATTCAACGTGTTCATACTCTCTTGATCTGTGGATTAGACTGGACATTCCAGTGAATATTCAATACTGGGAGCCTCAAGTTGAAGCTTCCTTTACATGACACTGCTCACTTGTCTCAAAGCAATTTCTGCAGAATGGAACTGTCTGTGACAGATTCTACAAAAACAATGTAAAAGGAAGCATTGCTTCAACATATTTAAATCACATACAAGTTTTCAAAAATTCACTATAATTAATGGAAGGAACTTGTTACACTCCAATAGACAGTGGATGAGGCTGAGCAGCTTCAGTCTCCCAGCCCATAAGTGGGGCTCTGCCCCGTGCTGTTCCAGTGGTGGGACCGTGGCCTCATTCCAGACCTGGTGTCACAACCTGGCAAGGTGAGCGAGCTGGACAAGTGAAGGTCTGAAAAGGGAGTAAAGAGGCAATGATATGAATAGACCTTACAGGTCAGAGGTGCTTTCCTGTTTATGTGTAAACAATGTGAACCAAGATAGCACCAGACCTTGCTGCCAGTGCGTGGCATTGGCTCCCACTCAGTGTGCCTGTCACAAACTCACTGCTCTAAGTGCCCTTGCCTTGCACCTCTCAGGCACTGATTTCCTGCTGTCCTGTACCTTGTGCAGGTACTTGTCTCACAGCCAACTGCCTTAAACTGTACTGGATTTGATGGATGAGCCTTATGTTATGTACAGCAGCTCTTTCCAGATTGCTGAGACACCTTTGATCTTGTTGCTATGTACCTGGTCAGCAAAAGAGAATCATCAGCTAGATGCAACTTTCTTAGCAGGCTTTTCAGCTGATGCTACATTTTAGAAAATGATATCTTTTATGTATGGTTTCACTCAGATAACTGCTTCCTGATGCCTTCCTCGGTTCTTAGATGTGACGTTACTCTAGGCAAGCCCACAAACCCAATATCCTGTCAATTCTGGATGCCTGCAGCACAAAGGAAGGGAAAACCAGCTTTTTTCATGCATGGACTAGAATATATTGTTTAACTGGATTTTTTGATGCAAAAGCAGCAAAGTTCAGTGGCAATTCAATCCCATATTAAAGCAAGATGAAAACCTATTGCAAAATTCTGGTGACTTGTTAGCTGTAGCATGATTTTGCTGAATAACAGGAGCAGAGGCTGTTTTCTGAGTGTTTTAAAAATAAATTATACAAGTACAGACTGTACTAGACACTGTACAGAAGAGTGGCTTAGCACAATCTAATAATCATGGAAAGCACAGCTGTCCAAGATAATTAAGAAAATGCTGGGAGATCTGCAGCTTGGTCAGGACATTGCAGTGCTGGGGCTGAAGGCTGATCACATTCTCACTCTTGTACTTGCACTTTCCAACTAAAGAGTAACCAGAAGAGATTATCAGTGAGGTGAAAATCAAATACTGTCTGTTCCCCTGTTTTCTAGTAATGCAGCACCAACACAAGGCATAAAGCTTTTTAGACTCCTGCTTTACTCTGATTTACTGTAATACCAGCTGTAAAATAATATAGTTACACCATTTTTACTTCACTATTATTAGGCTTCTGTGAATTACTTTTATTTCTCTCATCATTGAATGAATTTGCAGCATGTATATTCTGAATGATAAAAGAAATACTTTTTTCTATCAAGCTGTTTGAAAAAAAAAATCTTAATTTTGGATTTACTTTTATTTAATCATACAGAAGTACAATTACTAAAAAAAAAAATCCTGTGACTTATTTCTGTATCTTCTTGATAGCCAAACAAATGTGTTATATTGTACTTAAAAAAATTATGATTTTAGTGATGACATCCATGGCAAGACCATTCCTCATACTCCCTAGAATCACAGTGTTAAGTGCAAATGACAGATTTATCTTGCAGTATAATTCACCATAGAATTACTCTAGTTCAAGAATATTCACTGGGAATTTTTCTTCTTCAATGGTGAGGGATTTAAATGCAGAAAAAACCTGTGGTTTAAGCCATGTTAATAATCAATATAAACAATATACTCAAGGAAAAAAGTACATTTTCTTAACTTGAAACCTAGAGTTGGGATTTGAAAGTTGTAACTTATTCTGATCTTTCCACTGTCTACAGTGTAGAGCACTTTTTCTGGTTTTCCAACTAGAGCACTTCTATAATGCTAGAATAATAAAAGTCATATAATTGGATTGAGAATGAAAAGGCATGAATTTGTCTACAGAGAGTTGTGGTATAAAGTAGAAATGTAATTAAAAGAGACTTTTTCCCCATTGGCTACTTTTCTAAAACTCAGCATTTACGGTGACTCTGTTTTCACTGAGGGAGTTGTTTTTTTTGTTGTTGTTGTTTTTTGTTTTGTTTTGTTTTTGTTTTTGTTTTTTTTTTGCTTATATTGTGTATGCACTGCTCTTATATATATATAAACTAAGACTACTATAACTTCTAAAATTACAGCTGGAGAAACAGTAAAACATTAGAATATATTAAAATCTATATATTTGCTTTCTGAAATACTCATCTCTCAAAGCGTTGGGATAGCTAAAAGCAGTGACTACAAAAAGTGGGACATATGCAACAAAAAAGTTAAGCTATTGTTTATTGTATTCAAATACAAGGTCACCAAATTAATAAGTGGGTCTTATGCACCATTATGGACAGAATCCAACCAACTTGCTCAGTGTTTTATTATTTACTGCTTGCTGTTTATTAAAGAACACTTGCATAGAAGTGGAAGGTTGCCTCAGCTTTTTGCATTTGGAATTGTGGGATATGTTCCCTGTCTGGGAGATATTGCAGCTTAACAGATGTCTCCCAGATGGTTCCCTGATCCAGTCATACACAGAAGTCAGGTCAGCAACTTCGGAAATAAAATTCAACTCACAGGAAATACTTATAGTTGATTCAGCATGCAGCAATATGACCTTTATTAGTGTTGAAGGAAAAAGAAGAGAAAAAGTTTACATATTTAGAATTAAAGATTTTGGTTAAAATATCAGAGAAACTTTTAGTTTGGCATTTCTAGGGCTTACACAATGTTTAAAAAAAAAGAAAGAAAAAAAGATTAATAGAACAACAAACTTTTTGGTAAAAATATTAATGACATTTTAGTTTGCTATTCCTGAGGCATACTCAATGTAAAAGAAATTTGACACAAAATACCTAATCTTTCACATACCCTAAGTGCCTTTTTAACACGTAGACACCCAACTTAGGCACTCTGCAAACCCTGCATTCAAAATGACAATAAATATTAATGTGCATGGGTATCTATTAGAGGCATTATTTGGAAAGACAAACTCCATGATCCCTAAAGCCAGTGCAGGAAGAAAAGCTACTAAAGAAGTGCTCTGTGTTATAAATCTATTCCAGGGTAGGGAGAAGCAGCAGCATCTCAGGAACTTGTTAAAGAGAGGGAAACAATCCTGCTCTTGTGGGGTGAGCTGTCAGCCAGAGCAGCAAGCAGGAACCCATGTGGTGGGACAGTGGGAGCACTCGGCTGGCACAGGGAACACAGCAGAGCATGTACGCTTGTAATGATCACAAAGAGGCCACAAAAGAAAACAGATGGCTAAAGCTTGCACTTGTATGTGGTTTCAGTTACTAGTGTCATCTTTATGGCAGTGTCATTTGATATGTGCTCCATTTTTTTATCATGCTTTGAAGCATTCTTGCTGCACACCAAGTTCATTTTAAATTGGCTGGTGGGGTACATTTGTGCCAAATGCAACCATTAGTTGTAAAGTGAATTTTCATATCCTAAAGGTAGATGGTACATTTTAGAGATTTTAGAGAGTGCCAAGGTCACTGTGCTCTCGTCCTCTTGGTCTCAGAGCCCTCAAGGCACCAGTAGACTTTAAGGGCCCTGACCAGCCTCAGCTGGAGCCTCTACTCACACCCCTTGTCCGTAGGGACAGGAGCTGTTTTCAAGCTGAGCCTTTGGCTTTTGGTGGCATGGCTGGAGGAGTGCTGCTCTGGTTCAGTGCTGTTCTAGCTCAGTGCTGTTCTAGCTCAGTGCTGCTCTAGCTCAGCGCTGCTCTGGTTCAGTGCTGCTCTGGTTCAGCGCTGTTCTAGCTCAGTGCTGTTCTAGCTCAGTGCTGCTCTAGCTCAGCGCTGCTCTGGTTCAGTGCTGCTCTGGTTCAGCGCTGCTCTGGTTCAGTGCTGTTCTAGCTCAGTGCTGCTCTAGTTCAGTGCTGCTCTGGTTCAGAGCTGTTCTAGCTCAGTGCTGCTCTAGCTCAGTGCTGCTCTAGTTCAGTGCTGCTCTGGTTCAGAGCTGTTCTAGCTCAGTGCTGCTCTGGTTCAGCGCTGCTCTGGTTCAGCGCTGCTCTGGTTCAGTGCTGCTCTAGTTCAGTGCTTCTCTGGTTCAGTGCTGTTCTAGCTCAGTGCTGCTCTAGTTCAGTGCTTCTCTGGTTCAGTGCTGTTCTAGCTCAGTGCTGCTCTAGCTCAGCGCTGCTCTGGTTCAGTGCTGCTCTGGTTCAGTGCTGTTCTAGCTCAGTGCTGCTCTAGCTCAGTGCTGCTCTAGTTCAGTGCTGCTCTGGTTCAGTGCTGTTCTAGCTCAGTGCTGCTCTAGTTCAGTGCTGCTCTGGTTCAGTGCTGTTCTAGCTCAGTGCTGCTCTAGTTCAGTGCTGCTCTGGTTCAGTGCTGCTCTGGTTCAGTGCTGTTCTAGCTCAGTGCTGCTCTAGTTCAGTGCTGCTCTGGTTCAGTGCTGTTCTAGCTCAGTGCTGTTCTAGCTCAGTGCTGCTCTGGTTCAGTGCTGCTCTGGTTCAGTGCTGTTCTAGCTCAGTGCTGCTCTAGCTCAGTGCTGCTCTAGTTCAGTGCTGCTCTGGTTCAGAGCTGTTCTAGCTCAGTGCTGCTCTAGTTCAGTGCTGCTCTGGTTCAGTGCTGTTCTAGCTCAGCGCTGTTCTAGCTCAGTGCTGCTCTAGTTCAGTGCTGCTCTGGTTCAGAGCTGTTCTAGCTCAGTGCTGCTCTAGCTCAGTGCTGCTCTAGCTCAGTGCTGCTCTAGCTCAGTGCTGCTCTAGCTCAGTGCTGCACAGGTTCAGTGCTGTTCTAGCTCAGTGCTGCTCTAGCTCAGTGCTGCTCTGGTTCAGAGCTGTTCTAGCTCAGTGCTGCTCTAGCTCAGTGCTGCTCTAGCTCAGTGCTGCTCTGGTTCAGTGCTGTTCTAGCTCAGTGCTGCTCTAGCTCAGTGCTGCTCTGGTTCAGAGCTGTTCTAGCTCAGTGCTGCTCTAGCTCAGTGCTGCTCTAGCTCAGTGCTGCTCTGGTTCAGAGCTGTTCTAGCTCAGTGCTGCTCTAGCTCAGTGCTGCTCTGGTTCAGTGCTGCTCTAGTTCAGAGCTGTTCTAGCTCAGTGCTGCTCTAGCTCAGTGCTGCTCTGGTTCAGTGCTGCTCTGGTTCAGAGCTGTTCTAGCTCAGTGCTGCTCTAGCTCAGTGCTGCTCTAGCTCAGTGCTGTTCTGGTTCAGTGCTGCTCTAGTTCAGTGCTTCTCTGGTTCAGTGCTGTTCTAGCTCAGTGCTGCTCTAGTTCAGTGCTTCTCTGGTTCAGTGCTGTTCTAGCTCAGTGCTGCTCTAGCTCAGCGCTGCTCTGGTTCAGTGCTGCTCTGGTTCAGTGCTGTTCTAGCTCAGTGCTGCTCTAGCTCAGTGCTGCTCTAGTTCAGTGCTGCTCTGGTTCAGTGCTGTTCTAGCTCAGTGCTGCTCTGGTTCAGTGCTGCTCTGGTTCAGTGCTGTTCTAGCTCAGTGCTGCTCTAGTTCAGTGCTGCTCTGGTTCAGTGCTGCTCTGGTTCAGTGCTGTTCTAGCTCAGTGCTGCTCTAGTTCAGTGCTGCTCTGGTTCAGTGCTGTTCTAGCTCAGTGCTGCTCTAGTTCAGTGCTGCTCTGGTTCAGTGCTGCTCTGGTTCAGTGCTGTTCTAGCTCAGTGCTGCTCTAGTTCAGTGCTGCTCTAGCTCAGTGCTGCTCTGGTTCAGCGCTGCTCTAGTTCAGTGCTGCTCTAGCTCAGCGCTGTTCTAGCTCAGTGCTGCTCTGGTTCAGTGCTGCTCTGGTTCAGTGCTGTTCTAGCTCAGTGCTGCTCTAGCTCAGTGCTGCTCTAGTTCAGTGCTGCTCTGGTTCAGAGCTGTTCTAGCTCAGTGCTGCTCTAGTTCAGTGCTGCTCTGGTTCAGTGCTGTTCTAGCTCAGCGCTGTTCTAGCTCAGTGCTGCTCTAGTTCAGTGCTGCTCTGGTTCAGAGCTGTTCTAGCTCAGTGCTGCTCTAGCTCAGTGCTGCTCTAGCTCAGTGCTGCTCTAGCTCAGTGCTGCTCTAGCTCAGTGCTGCACAGGTTCAGTGCTGTTCTAGCTCAGTGCTGCTCTAGCTCAGTGCTGCTCTGGTTCAGAGCTGTTCTAGCTCAGTGCTGCTCTAGCTCAGTGCTGCTCTAGCTCAGTGCTGCTCTGGTTCAGTGCTGTTCTAGCTCAGTGCTGCTCTAGCTCAGTGCTGCTCTGGTTCAGAGCTGTTCTAGCTCAGTGCTGCTCTAGCTCAGTGCTGCTCTAGCTCAGTGCTGCTCTGGTTCAGAGCTGTTCTAGCTCAGTGCTGCTCTAGCTCAGTGCTGCTCTGGTTCAGTGCTGCTCTAGTTCAGAGCTGTTCTAGCTCAGTGCTGCTCTAGCTCAGTGCTGCTCTGGTTCAGTGCTGCTCTGGTTCAGAGCTGTTCTAGCTCAGTGCTGCTCTAGCTCAGTGCTGCTCTAGCTCAGTGCTGTTCTGGTTCAGAGCTGTTCTAGCTCAGTGCTGCTCTAGCTCAGTGCTGCTCTGGTTCAGTGCTGCTCTGGTTCAGAGCTGTTCTAGCTCAGTGCTGCTCTAGCTCAGTGCTGCTCTAGCTCAGTGCTGCTCTGGTTCAGTGCTGCTCTAGTTCAGAGCTGTTCTAGCTCAGTGCTGCTCTAGCTCAGTGCTGCTCTAGTTCAGTGCTGTTCTAGTTCAGTGCTGTTCTAGCTCAGCGCTGTTCTCGCTCAGTGGTAATTAACATTTATTAGATTTTATTTGTATCTTTCTGTTCTACATTTTCTATTCATTTTTCTCTTCTGGTTTCCAGTTGATTTTGCCCTTCCTTTCATACCCTTCTTCCCACATTCTCACTAGGCCTCCTAATTGTGGATCTCACTTCTCTCTCAAATTCCCCTGTCTAGTCCCTCCAGGAAATCCCTGACAGTCGTCTTCAGTAGAACTACTTCATGCCTGTCCTTGATGACTGAAGATTTATGACTTGATCTGTCCCAAAATCAAGCACTTCCTTGGGAGGCTTCCGCACAAAATACATCAGAAGAATTTTACAGAAAGTAAGAGGGTGAGAAAAATCTCAGGAGTTATAAGAGAAGTAATAATTTATTATATACTCTTAATGAAATCCAAGAAAGGTCACTGCACTTAGAGGATTGAAGAGGAGTGGGGGGTTGGGTGTGGAATAAAATGCCAAGCTCTCCCTTAATTGAATCTTAGGTGCACAAATTCCAAGCTCTTCCTCTTTAAAATATTAATGTAAAGTCTCTTGCCAAAATCACTGCTGAATTAACAGAAAGGAAAATGCCAATATGGTTTGGTTTGGTTTGGTTTGGTTCTGGGCTAAATTTCTGGAATGAGTAATAAGTTAGAAGAATGTTCTGCAGTAATTGCAGTGTTTGACAGATGTTCTTCTTTCAGAGAAGACAGTTTCCTCCACTAAAGCTTTAGCAAAGTGCAAATAAGGATCTTATTTGGTTCCTGCCATCAGGGGTTACAAACCAGAAACATTACTAGGAGATTTCATGAACCCCATGCAGGCTTTGTGGGGTATTTTCTACACTGATGAACCAATTTAAAAACAAAAGGGCTAGGTGTGGGAAAAAGCAAAACCACAAAATGAAGCAAACAATAAAAATTTAAAAAAGAACACCAACCCCCCCCTCCCAAAAAACAACAGCAACAAAAAAAAAAAAACCCAACAACACCAAAATGAAAAAAAACATGACACCAACAGGAAAAAAACAAAAGGAAAAGAACTACTGCCAACCACAGCCCTCCAAGAGCACCTGACTAAAGCCACACAGGGACAGTGGGGCTCTGCCTCAGCACAGCTCTTGGAAGCAGCCCCAAAGCAGCTTCCTCTTATCCCTGTTGTTCCAGTGGCAAGGGGAAGCTCTCTCCTGAAGAAAATAATCCACTTCCCACGTCCCCAGCATTCATTCTTGCAGCTTTCTGGTCCAAGTGTTTTGCTGGACACGAGATTGGAGTTTGTTTGGGTTTTTTCCCTACTATATGAAGCAATAGAGAGTGTCAGGTATTGGTTCATTACAAATTCTTCTTCTATGACATGAATAAAATTATTGCAGCCATGGTTTCTACATTTCCAAACTTTCCCTTTGTCATTCTGATTGACAAAAGCTCTTTATGGCCTCCTGACTGCCATGTTCCCAAGGCTGCCTTCAACAGTTTCCATTTGTTCCACCATTTCATTTCACTACTATATCCCTATAGGAGATACAAAGGCCACTTCAGTAACTAAAAAGGCAGTATTTCTTCCTCCTAAATTAAGGAACTAAGAGTAGGAAATTCCAGTGATCCCCTAGACAGACTATGCCATCCACTCATTCTCCTTTGATGATCAGTAAATTCAAATTGTATCCTTTCTGATCTGAACTATACTGAATGCTCAGACTTCAGTCCAGCCAGAAATTAATGGGACTAATTACTCAGTGCTTCCAGCTCGCTCCTGAAGGGATCTGCTTGAGGCAGAGTGCTCAGCCCCAGGCCCACAGAAGCTTTAGGCAAAGGGAGCAGTCTGTGTGTAACACTGGGATACTGTGAAACTCCACAGAGTGGCCTTGCCTAAGGTAGCCTGCTCTGACAAATATTTATAGGAAAAATGGATTACTAAGATGATGATCTCTCACTTACAGACCTCTTCCAGATCATTCTGGAGGCACACAGATGAAGGCAATGCCATGATCCACTGCATAGATTTTATTAAAACTGCACTACAAAAATAACTTTTCTAAATGTATAAAACATTTGGTTAGCCCCAGAGTTTTTTTATCTAGAAAAAGAACGTTTGTCTCGAGAGGATAAGTAATAGCTAAATATTATAATATAAACATGAAAGTAATTTGTTTTATAAAAGCTAGGGGAAAAAATGGACTTGTGAGAGTGTGCACTTAAAAGCCTTTCAAAGCAGTCATGCTTGTATTCATTAGAACCAGAATAATAACACGCTAGATAAAAACTCTAATTAGGGTACAACAAGCAGGTCCTAGGGGGAAATAAAGCCATTTATAGTTGTGTCTTAAATGAAGCAGAGCTGCAAAGTAAATTTTATAGACACTCTACTCTGGAAAGAATTTAACCACTAGTAAATAGCCTTATGTTTTGCTGTTTGGCTTAAAATAGTGTCCTCTCATTCTCTTCTCCTTTTAAATAAGACCCACTTCTAATCTCTAGGCTGACTTTGACACCATATATAAAGGGTAGATGTACAGATCAGATATTAATGACTGTTTGAGCTCTTCTATTTAGCAGTAAAAGTGGCAAGTCCACTCCCATATGAAATTCATTATCCTTTTTCCATGATTTACACAAAGCCTTAGTGATACATGACCTGCTGTAATTCAAGTCAATAAATCTCCAGAAGACTTTTAAAGTTATCAAAGAAAATCCTTTTTGCACCGGAGAAGCTTCTTCTGCAAGAAGAATGAAATTCTCACAAATGAAATTCTGCCAAAGGAGAAGTAGATGTACTTCCTAGCATTAAAAATGGAGTTGAGACTCAAAGAAGTTTTTAAAAAAATCACTCAAACAAAATAGGAGCCTGTTACAACATAAGACTTCTCAGAGTTTGGGAAATATATAGATTTTTTTTTAATGGAAATTATGGTGATGAAGCTTCTTGTATCAATTTTAGTCCTTACAGTTGCATACCAATAGTTTTAAGATCAGAATAAGTCCAAGTAGATATTCTTACTGCTGATCTTACCAATACTGAAGAAATACTTCACACAGCACCTGGATATCAGTGGGACTATTGGTGAGACAAGGGTCTAAATTGCCTGGTCATGGGGTAGAAGAAAAGCAAGTGGCTTTTAACCATTTCTGTGAGTCTCTTGGAAGCCAAGGCTGGCCTCTTGTTAGGCCTGAAGAAAGCCAGAGGATTTTCTGTCCTACTGCCCCATTAGAATGTGTCACTGCAGGGACACTGCAGCTGTGTAAGCAGGTACTGGACACTCGGGGTCCCCAGCACTGGCATCCCAGTGGCACAGCATTTTCAGCAACTTTTAATGGCAAGTTCTTCTCTTAAGGAGTTTTAAATTTTAGGTACTTGTTGCCTACATAATGTCTTTTTTTTGGAAGGCAGTATAAGGTGTTTCAGGCGTATTCCAGGCGACACTAAGCTTACACCTGGAAGTAAAATGAGTATTATCCTATGTATTCAGCAAAATTACTGCAACCTGGTGATTTTATACAAGCCTACCTCAAAGTACATTAGTGAAAATTAGAAAGTTAGCATAGTTATGTGACAGGAGCTCAGTTTCAGTATAATTCTTAATGAGTTGGCAAAAAGGAAGCTTACTTTCAAAATGAATGTGAATTATCCCTCACCTGAGAGCCTGCTGTGAGTAGAACAACACCCCAGTGAAGCTGGAATTGTAGGGTCATGTAGGCATTTCCCAATCAGACCCCAGTGTGAGTGGCAGATGCCATTTCAGTGAAGGAAAAACAGGCTTGATGTACTCCTTACCTCTCAGAGAGTGTAATTTCCTTGCTTACACACTGAAAATAAGATCCAGATCTCTGACTGGCAGAAGTGTGCTACATGCATGTCTGAAAGTGGGAAAGGCTAACATTAAGCTAGTTCCAAAGCTCTTTTCTGCTGGAACTGCCTGGCACTGACCTAGCTTGCAAGCTGTTCTGAATTGTATAACCCGTTTTCATTCCTTCTCTGGTTTTGACATATGGGGATCACCTGAATGGAGCTGTGCCTTTAGCACTTCCCTACAGAAGGTTGAGTATGTCTGCTGTGTATGCTGCAGTCAATCAGCCTTACTGTATTAACATTTCTGATAAGAAGATGGAAGAAGATGCTGCAAAAAATAAAAAGTGTTTGTAGGAGTTCATATAAACGGCAAATGGTGAAAAACAATTAGGTCACATAAAATAATGTTCTCTTAAAATCACTTTGAGAAGAACATCAGCACAATGGGGCCATGTGTGAAAGTCTAATGGAGCTCTTGGCTAAGACCATCAACAGTGTGGATCAAACCACTGCACTTTTAAATATAAAAGTGGGAAATTACTTATGGAAACAGAAAACAGAAATAAAGCTTATGCAAATAAATAAGATCACCTATTTTTTAGCAATAATTGTTAAATAGAAATGTCCTCCTTAATTCCAGATGCTCTTACAGCACAGAAAAATAAATTCCAAAACTGAAGCCAAACCCACCATTCTGACTATGTAGCACAGATAAACAGAAAGAAATATAAATATAATCCTGAATTAGATATCTCAAATTTCTTCTCAGTATACTTTCATCTTCTTGCAAAAGTCTTTACTCAAAGCAGTCCACATCTGCATCTAGGGAGAAGAACATAAGAACAGCTTGAAAAATCATGTGAAATTCCCTGTATTACCAGAAAGAGCTATTGCTAAGATGTCTGATCTGTATGAATATATATAGAAACTAACCAGCCTATATGTGCTTACAGCTACAATGTATGTAAGAAAAAGAAAAAAACAACTTTTCATACATAAAAACGCTCCAGAGTTCTATAAAATAAACCAAAATATTAACAGGACAGTATCATTTGCAATTAAGAGTCATAGCATCATCTAGTGGTCAAATATGAAAAGAATAATTCTTAGTGGAGTATCCATTGTTTCTGTATTTTATTCAGACAGAAAAGTCAGAAAAATAAAGACAATGGCTGCTTATGCTCAGGAAAGCACTTACGTGACTTAAAGCCTTCTTTAAATACCAGCTTCCTCTTTTCACAAGAAGTCATTTTTACAGCAATCATTTTGCAGTCTCTGAGGTTGTATGTAAGCCTATGTAGCTGTGGTGGGTTGGCCTTGTCTGGATGCCAGGTGCCCACCAAAGCCCCTCTCTGCCTGCCCTCGTCAGGGACAGGGCACAGGAGATGTAACAAGAGGCTCACACACAGGTCGAGATACGGACGGGGGGACGCCTGTCGTGAGCAAAACTGGTGGGGTCCATCTTGAGGCCAGCTGGCACTGGCTCTTCTGGAAGGGGAAACTTCCAGCAGCTCCTCACAGAAGCCACCCCTGAACCCCCCTGCTACCAAAACCTTGCCACACAAACGCTGTGCAATAGAACCTAACAAAATACAGCTCGCCCACGCCTGGAGCCTCTGTACCATGGACACCATTCTAGCAGTAACAGCCAGGATCCTGCCAGCCCCGCCGGGCTCCTTCTGCTCCTTTCTTTCTAAAGCTGCTTTCTGACACCACACTGTTGATATGAGGACACTTACTGAACTGCCACCATGAAAAATCAAATTTTACCCAGTAGTGTTGTCATTTGTACCTCAAAGCTGCTCTGGTGGTTTTCTTTTTTACCTTACTAATCAAAACATTTTGGCCTGAGGCTTCCAAAACTCTTAACAAAAACCAACTTGCTAGGCTTGTGTAGCTCACAAGAAATTAGGCAGGGAAAATGTCCTTTGGGAACTGAGTTTGAATAACATCTAATACCGCCTATAACTCCAATATTTTTTGATCTACAGAGTTGTTATTTTAGCGATGACCTGGTAATACAGGAGGTTGGCCTGCAGGCCAGTAAATACAGTATTGCCATTATTAATAAAGAGCCACAGGCTTTCAAAGCCTCAAGACTGAGGGATGTCAGATTTGTTTCACTTGAACTCACATAGGCTTGTCTGAAGCTCTGTCTTAACTTGTTTAGAGGTAGCATCAATTTTTCCTATGAGGTGGCTATGCCAAATTTCATTTAGTTTCACCTCTGAGCTGAAAACCAGATTTAATCTAAGCTGTAGTAACAAGTAGTCATGCTGTGGAGAAGGAATTATTTATCACTAATGCAGAAATGTAGGCCCATCATGACAGCAGAGGCCCTGGAATCAATGATGTATATGGAGACACACATGCATGTGAACATACAAGAGCAGCTTAGAAGCTCTGTAGAAACTGGAGCACTACATAGCATTTGGAACCCACATTTTGATCCTGTTAAGGAAAAGTAAAAGTAGACTCCACTTGGAGAACCACTCAATCAGCCTTGGCTCCATAATCTACAGTTCTGCAAGTCAATGTTTGTATAGTTACTGATCAGATTGTTGTTCTTACCAACTCAATAAATTTTATCTGGAATTTGAATTTTTGTCTTCATGAACTAACAACACATTTATACAAATATGGTCACTTTCAAATGGATAAAAAAAGTGAGAAAAAAAAAAAGCACTAGGAGGTTAATTAAGGCATGGAAAAGCCTGTCTATGCAGGCTGTGGAATCTTCACCCTAAGGGCCTTTTGACACCAGGCTGGAGAAGGTCCTGAGTTATGTGGTTGGATTTCAGTATTGACGCTGCTTTGAGTAGGAGACTGGACTAGAAATTGCTGCAAAAGGATCTCCCTCCTTTCCCACCCAAATGAGTCTGTAGCTGTGACTCATACTGGTACTGCTAAACCACTTGCATTCAATCTCTGAATAAGCAAAGAACTTCTAAGCCATGGATTTCAACACAAAAACATAATGCATTGGTGTTGAGGAAGTCTATTGTTCAAAAATCTACAAATTAAACGTTTTGGAAAGTAAAAAAAGGTAACATTTGTATATTTTGACTCTAGGCATGATGGTGAGACGAAGTGAATTTTAAATTTTTTTTTTTACTTTCTATGTCTTAGAAAAAACACGTGCACATTTTTATCAGCTTAACTTGTATGTTTCTATGTTAAACCACTGCTCTAGAGGTGTTCAGCTTCAGCAGCCTAGTCTAACAGGGTAAAGAGACTTTTAAAAGAGTTTTTCTCTTCTTTTGAGGGGGATTTTGTGCTAGGATGAGCAGGTGGATTGAAGAGCCATGAGATACCTTATTTCAAGTGAAATAGTTCTTGTCAATTATTCAGTGTAACTAAAGAGTAGATATTTTCCTCAGCCTTCTCTGAGTAGAACTGGAAACAATGTCCCTTAGTTCTGAGGACAAAACATATTTGAGGTTATATCATTATTTCACCATCTGGTGAATGATATGTAGATTAATAATTGGAATGTACTAGAGCACTCAAAGGGAAACAGGAAGGTTTGCTTTGCCTACAAGTTTCACAGATCTGCTACATAAAAATTTCTCTGAAGTCATTACCCAGGAGTGAACTACAAGTCAGGCCAATTTAAACAGGATACAGCAGTACAGCCACCACAGGCTTGCTTTTACAATTGTTATCTTCCCATCTGCTACAATTGAATGTTGACCAGCATATCCCAGAAAATCTTCTGGACTTTATACAAACCACAAGACACACAGAGAACTGGTTAGACTGGCCAATGTGACTCTTAAGGTTTCATCAGCCTCAGAAAAAAACCAGTACTGCTGGTGTCATCAAGAGAGAAAATACACTGCTCTATTTGCACGCTGTGTCAATCATTCCACCTGTTTCCCAGTTTATAGGTATTACCTACATTATACTTATGGGGGCAAGAAAAATGCAGTAACAGATCCTGTAAGAAATTGCTCCTACATTTCTGTTTTTCTCATAGATCCCTGTAGAAGATCCTTTTTTACCCAACTTGTTCCCAAACTTGTTCGGATGAATTTAAATTGTCATCTGATCAACCTAATGAGACTGCTGTGACCACCCACAATGGCCAGGTCTTTGCCCAAACTGTCAGTGTTCACCCACCAAAATACACGCTGCCAGGACCCTTCAGCTGCATTGGGAACACAGCACCAGGTCCACCATGACGACGCAGGAAAATTGAAGGGGTCATGAGGACTTTATGGACTCAAGGCTTTACTCGTTCTATGCAGAGCTGTGGGGAACACCAGTCCCTACTGCCCAGGTACCAAACACACTATTGCTTGCTGTGGTTGGCTCAGTGCCAGAGCCTGGGTGTTCCTGTGTGCTCCAGGTGTGCAGTACCACAGCCTGGGTGTTCCTGTGTGCTCCAGGTGTGCAGTGCCAGAGCCTGGCTGTCCCTGTGTGCTCCAGGTGTGCAGTACCAGAGCCTGGGTGTCCCTGTGTGCTCCAGGTGTGCAGTACCAGAGCCTGGGTGTTCCTGTGTGCTCCAGGTGTGCAGTGCCAGAGCCTGGGTGTCCCTGTGTGCTCCAGGTGTGCAGTACCACAGCCTGGGTGTTCTTGTGTGCTCCAGGTGTGCAGTGCCAGAGCCTGGCTGTCCCTGTGTGCTCCAGGTGTGCAGTACCAGAGTCTGGGTGTCCCTGTGTGCTCCAGGTGTGCAGTGCCAGAGCCTGGGTGTTCCTGTGTGCTCCAGGTGTGCAGTGCCAGAGCCTGGCTGTCCCTGTGTGCTCCAGGTGTGCAGTACCAGAGCCTGGGTGTCCCTGTGTGCTCCAGGTGTGCAGTGCCAGAGCCTGGGTGTCCCTGCGTGCTCCAGGTGTGCAGTGCCAGAGCCTGGGTGTCCCTGCGTGCTCCAGGTGTGCAGTACCAGAGCCTGGGTGTTCTTGTGTGCTCCAGGTGTGCAGAACCACCATACTCAGGCTCTGTACTGCACCATGGGACACTGTATCTGTAGGACCCAGTGGCCACACTGACACAGGCAGGCAGGGCTTTAACTAGCCAGCACACAGCTGATTAAGTATGGTAAGACCTGAGATTTCATCAGTCAAGATCGGGGATTTCATTCCCTTTTAAAATCACAGCCTGTGTCCTTCAAAACACGGCAGGCTTCCGAGCCACCGGTGTGGCTGCGGGGGTAGGTGGCAGGAACCCGTCCATGCTCGCCGCTCGCTCTGATTATCCCGTCACAGATTGTGATTATGGCTGTGTTTCCCTCGGCCTGCCCCGAGGAGCGGGTTCATGCCTGTGCCAGCCACGGCTCAGTACCTCGCTGTTCAGGTGAGGGAAGGAGGAACAAGTCTCTGCAACTAAAGGCTGAGGAGAGGGCACTTTTGAGAGCAACACTTCTTAGGATTTAGTCAGAAAACAAGTTCCTGAGCGTTAAAGGGGAGGCTTTTAACGAGGCCTGCCTCGGGAGCGCCATTGCGGACCGCCCCAGCCCAGCTCTGCGCGGAGGCGCCGCTCCCGCTCAGCGCGCGCCTCCCGCCGCCTCCTCCGGGGGCGCCGGTCTCGCGAGACCTGAGCCTCGCGCGGCTCTCGCGCGATTTGCGCCGCTGGTTCCGGCGCGCGCGGCGGTGTCCGGCGATGGCGGCCCCGGGCGCTGAGGAGCTGCGGGCGGGCGGCCCGGGGCTGGGCCCCGCCGTCCCGCCGCACCCCGGCGTTTCCCGGCGGCGCGGGCGCACGCTGCTGGTGCGGCACCTGCCCGCCGAGCTGACGGCGGCGGAGAAGGAGGATCTGCTGCAGCACTTCGGGGCCGTGTCTGTGCGCGTCCTGGCGGACCACGGGCGGCTGGTGAGGGCCGGGGCCGGGGCCGGGGCCGGAGGCAGGGCCGAGCCGGGAGCCCGGGCGGGGCCGAGCCGGGCGGAGCGGGGGTCCCGCTCCCGGGAAGCCCCGCGGGGCGGGCGGGACGGACAGCGCCGGCTGGAAAATTAGGAGGGAGAGTTAGAAACAATTCAAACGTTCAGAGCACAGTAGTTGTAACTTTTGTAGCAGGAGGACCATTACTTTCAGGAGTTACTTTGATGAAAATGTCTTGTGAGGTGCTCAAAATGTATTTTCTGGTTTGGAAGAGGATTTGATCTCTTTGTCTATATGTACTTCCTTGCAGCTTAGAATGATTTTTGCTTGCTAGGAAAAACCCCCGCTTATCCTGTATTCCTCAAACTGCTGAGCTCATGTCTTAATTTTGACTGCAGGAGGTACTTTTCCAAAATTCATCAGAAAAATGTTTTCTAATCCTTCATATATGCCTCAAATGGGAGTTAGATGATTACCATCTAGAAGCTTTCAAATATGTTAAACCTGAACTAATAAAGTGCTTGTGGGTCAATGTTTTACGTGCAATCTCTTTTTGATTCAAGTACATTATAACTTTTTTTTGTTTGTTTTCTAGAAACATACTGCTTTTGCCACCTTTCCCAGTGAAAATGCAGCTGCAAAGGTTTGTACTGAGTCTGTTACTGAATGTTTTAACAAAGCACTTAATTGCCAGTGCTCTAACATGGTTTACACCTCATCTGGTACTTAGTGCTGGGAAAAAATAAAACAGCTCAATTCGAGTACTGTTTCAGGATTTGCTTGCAGGACTTGATGAAATTCTTGAACACTTCTGAAAGGTGGATTGGAAGGGGTTAATTTAATGAAAGTTGTCTGTTCCAGTCTGTCACACAGAGCCTGGCAAACTTAAGAAGCTGAGACTGCTCAGAGCCCTGTTTAGGATGTGTGTGCATTTACATACGAAATATAATCCAAAGAGAGTTTCCTTGTCTCCTATGTAATTGTGTATTTGCCAATAAAAGTCAGCCTTAGTGATACTCAAAATCCAAATTTGGCTTGAATGCCCAACTTTGATAAGAAAACTACCATGTTAATAGGGGATATGGATGTCAAAAAGGTAAAACTAATAATGCTCTTTAAATACCAGTCTGGTTAAAAATCCTGTGTCAGAACTTCCCCCTTATACCTTGATTTGTATTTTTTTCTATTGTGTCTGTTTTTTTAGGCCACACTTTAAAGAACTAAAAAAGTCAGATTGTGTGAGGTGAACAGGGGTGAATTAGGTGCTTGTGCCAATTGTTAGCAGTCTCTTGGGTTCTGGTCTTGAAGAATGCTAGATTTTCCTAGTGCCACTGTTAGCATCTTGATTTTAAAATTTATAGCTGTTACAGACAGTTAAGCATGCTTGCTAAGCTTAGGTTTAGCTCACCTTCTGAGCAAAAGGTTGGCTGCTTGAAAGTCCAGCAATTTAGTAGGCTGTGTGAAAAGTCTGATTGCTGAGGCTGCTGCTGTGTTCAGGTGACCAACCTGCAGTGGTTCTGACTATGGAGCCTGGGCCCTTTCCTTCCTGCCAGGAGGAAATAAGTGGGGCTGGGAAGACACAAACAGTGCAGAACTCTTGTGTCCACAGTAGCTCAGACTTAGCTTAAAGCAGCTGGGACTGCATCCTATGGCCAGTGTACAACTCAAACAAAAAACAGTTACACTTTTTAAAATAATTCTCGTGTTTGTCCTCTTCTTTTTTTTTCTCCTCTGTAATTACTTGAAGGCTTTATCAAGACTGCACCAGCTGAAACTTTTAGGTCACACATTAGTTGTTGAATTTGCAAAGGAGCAAGAGAGTGCACAGGTACTTATCCAGCCTTCTGTCTCAGACAAGTGCAAAAGGTATGTGCAGAATAATTTCCTTGTTAGTGTGTGGTTAAGGAAAGGGCATTCCGGCTTCGTCCTACTTCCCTAGTACTTTTAACTCAAAGGATAAATTGTAACCACTTGGAAGTCTTAACAAATAAGTTCAAATCAGTAGGAGAGTGACTGCATTCCTCCCAGCAGAACTGTCATCACCTGTGGAATGTGCAAATAAGTGATAAAAGCTATGTGATAGTGCTTAATTAAAAATAATGTAGTAGAGTGTTCAAGTTCTTTATTCCACTTTCTGAATATGAGCAAATCAATAATTCAATACCTTTGAATTTACAGTTTCTGAGCAAAGTGCATGATAAATAATTTTAGTTCTTTTCTTGTGAGTGGATGTAAGCCAGGAGTGTTGGAATATGGGGAGACTAATTCAAATCTGCATAAGTATTTCTTTTAAAAGACTGTCACTGCTGTAATTATCCACGTTTTAATTGTGAAGAATTGATAATGGCTATAGTAATGTAATTGGTAAAAAAAAAGTTAAAAATACCTTGCTGACTTATTTTTATATTAATTAGCATTTGATGCGTATTTTATATATTTCATAAGGCATACTTAATTTTTGCCCTGTTTTAATTAAGACTAAATTAATTTTCAGTATAGAAGAACCAATGAAAGAAGAAGAGAAGACAGAACCAAACTGTGTTAAAATAGAGAATGGAATTGCACCCAACCATGGGTTAGTGTTGGGATTTTTTTTATCTTATTTTATTCTGTTACAGATTATTTTGAAATGTGTTATGTATTGTTGAACAAGAATTTTGTTTCCTTCTGTGCTACTGTTCCTCAGGCATAGCTGTAGGAGTTGTCGTAAAGATGAAGTTTCAGTTCCTCAAGTTTAGAATCCTCAGAGCTGTGTAGTGACTGGTGCTTTGAGTGTGAAGGTGTGGATTGCAGAGCAGCCTTCTAGCACTATGCATTGCTTTCTTGGGGGGTTGGAGGGCTCCCAGGGTTCTCCCAGGGTTACCACCAGAATTCCACTGACTTGGTTTTCCTGATGTTTTTTCCTTCCCCCCCCCATTTTCATTTTAGCATACAGGAAGTAGTAAATTTTTGGAAGCTAATGCAGCCCTTTGAGCATTGAGTTTATGATATTTGTTCAGGCTGCTATGCTGTGCTTTTGGTTTTGGACATGTTGATTGTTTCTGTTTGCTTTAGGCTTCTGCATGGCTTTCATTATGCCCAAGCCTAAGTCCAGTAAATCTGTCATGTATTGGGGACTACTCCTTGATGTTAAAGGCATTGTAAGTGGCCCAAAACTGATCTGGGGAAATAATAATATTTCAGTGTTACTTCAGATGTAATTAATAGTTAAACCTCTAGTAATCATTAATTGTTACCAGTGATTAAGTGGCAGTAATGTTAAGGTGTCTTGTTTTCAATCTTTTTCCTCAGCCTCACCTTTCCCATCAATTCTTGCCTCAAATATTTGTATCCACCACCTTCAAGTGCAATTCTAGCAAATATAGCAAATGCCTTGGCAAGCGTGCCCAAATTTTATGTCCAGGTAAGTAAAGAAACAGGAAAAGAAAGAGTATAAAATTAAAAAAAATAATAATTTTTTCCTCTTAATTATCCACAGAAGTAATTATTTTTGTCATAGTAAATACTAATTTGGTTTTTCTGTGGTAGCATTAACCAATCTTAGTTTTTTATTATGCTGAGGTAAAGAGATTTTATTAACCTGAGGTAGATTACTTAGTTGACACTGAAGACTTAACTGGATATGCTCTTCCTAATTAGATGTGACTTAAGTACCTGGAATTTCATTCTGAGAAGATGCTGTACTTTTTTTATTAACCTTGTTAGGGTGTTGCTTATATTGACTATTAGTGTTGGATCTCAAGTGCAGGTTTCACATTGGTCATGAACATTAAAACTGTGCTGATCTACACCTGCCAGGATTGATTGACTCTTTTACCTAACAAGGAACTGTTATCACTTACTTAGTCAAAGGAAACCTGCTTGTTTTGACTTGTTTTAGGTACTTCATCTGATGAATAAAATGAATCTTCCTCCACCTTTTGGGCCAATTACTGCTCATCCTCCCATGGTAACATTTAAAATATATGTTTTCAGAACTGTAAAATTGATTCACAATTCAAAATGTTAGAAACATGATAGAAGATCTGCATTCTAAGAGGATTGAAAATCCTGCTTCATTTCACTGGATTTCCTGGTCTTCTAAAGCAATTTTTTGACTGTACTTAGAGCAAAGAAATACCCATCTATGGTAGCAGCACTGGAATGTTTCAAGCTGTTGTTTCACTGCTGAAATTGAGATGGCTTTGGAGCCTAAGCCTCTACCCATCTGCTTTGACTGTATTCTTCTTGGGAGAGTCTTTGAAACTGAGTGCAGAGTGAAAATCCAAGGCCATGGTTGCTGTATTTTAAATTTTAAATTAAAACACTCAACTATTATGCTTCAGAAAGCAGATTTTTTTTTTTTTTTTTTTTTGCTTGTGGAAGTTTTTCATTAGTAATATAGTTTACCAAAATGGTACCTAGATCCCTATAAGCATGCTTTGAGAAAATACTTGTTAAATTATAATTTGTTGCTTTGACTGATTTTATTAAGAAAACAAGATGCATTTAGATTTTTTTCCTTATAAAAGTTTAATTTTTAAAACTTTTCCTCCATAATTAGTATGAAGAGTATTTACCAGTACCTGTGCCACCTCCCCCAATCCCACCTCTACCTCCTGAAGAGCCTCCTTTGCCTGAAGAGGAAGAAGAGCGACTGTCTAGTGGAGATGAATCAGAATATGAAAGTGATAATGATGAGGAAAAGGAGAGGTATGCATTTTACAGTCATTTGCAAGGTTTTGGGCTCTTTTCAAGCGGTGCTTTTGCTTTTCTAGCTTCTAGTTGAGCACATGGTAATGTTTGCAGTATCTAGTAGAGATTATGTAGAAATCTTTCCAGATGCTTAGAGAAATTCCAGAGTGCAGAAGGACAGTGCAGGTTTCAATGCAGTAAGAAAAGGAAAGTGGCCTATTGGTGTACAAATGTTTGTTCCCGTGTCCAAAAAAACCCATCTAAACAAAAACTCAGTTTGAAGAGTGCAGATGTAAGGAAGCGAGAAAGTAGATTATTTTCTGAAGTCTTCATTGTTCCATATCTTTCTAAATTGCCTCCTCAGCCTGAATCATATGTGCACACCAACTTCCTGAACATTCTTTGTACATCAGTGGGTATTGCTAGGGGTGATAATATTTGCCCTGAGGATTCTCTTGCAGTTTTGGGACTGAATTGCATCATCGCTATATTTTTTTAATATTTAACACTAAATTTAAAAGGAGATTATTTTTTTTTCTTTGCTGTCTAAACTAAGAAGTAAATCAGAAAGTCCCTATGCTGTATTTGGAAAAAGGTACCCTTCTTGAGTGTTATAAAATCAGGTTCAGCTTGGGGCATCAACAGCTTCTCTCACAGCTTCAGTGTCCCAGTAAGGAGCATGCCTGGGGAAGGAAGAGCATCACTGACATTTTGGTCAGTCCTTAAGTGCTCTGTGTGTATTGATTTGCTGTGTTACAGTTTCACTTTGAAGGTAGTTAGTTTTACAATTATATACTGAAAAGTTCTATGTCAAGGGCTTTAAGGAAAGAAGGAGGAGTTTTCAAATGAGTACTTTCAAATAAACTGTAAACATCTTTGTTTTATTTTTTTTTGTTTTGGTTTTATTTTTGTTTAAAATAGAATGACCAAGTTGATGGAACTTGCAACCCTGCAGCCTAAAAGACCAATAAACACAAAGAAACGTGGTGTTAGAAAAAAGCAAAGAATTAAAGACATGTTGAATGTTCCTGTGTGTACTTCCCACAGGTTTGTGGTTTTTGCACTTATCCTTTTGATTTTATTGCTTTAAAAATTCAAATTTTCCTCTAGTTTGAACTAAAGTCTGCTCAACAACCTCAGTGTGCCTGATTCAGGCTCTGTTTCTCTTTCCTTTAAACTGATAGAAATTTCTTATCATAAAAATCTAGGTAGTTTCACATCACAGCTGCGCCAAGCAATTTGGATTTATTGTTTGGGCTGCTTCTTAAAAGAAAAAAAAATTAAAAGTATGACACTGGAAGTATAGAAACTGACTTGCTTTAAAGTAAGTTTGGGTCTTGGAACTGCAGTTCTGTGCCACAGGAGACAGCAGAGTAGTATTTCTGTGTTGTCATGAATGACTGTGAATGCATTTTTGCTGATGGCTGTCTGCTTCCTCCAGGTGATTTGCTACATTTTTTATAATATATTTTATACACTATGTGAGAGCAGCAGCAAGGCCAGTTATTTTTCATGCTTAAGTTACTGAAGTTTTTAATAAATGCCTGTGTGTATTGTACTGTGGTACGTGATTGGTTTACTCCCTCTGCCAGACACACCTGCTATATATATCTACAGTGTTGTAATCATCTGAAACTCTGTTGGGTGAAATGTATGAAATGGAGAACATGTGTTTGTGGTAAACAACAGCATAAAATCTATCTGGAAGAAATCTTGTATTTGACCAAGCATTCACCGGTGTCTGAATCTTTAATGAACGTGTTGTTGTTTTAAACAGTAACTCGCACCCTGCACTGTCACCTTCAGATGTCTTTGAGCAGCCACAGCATGTAGGTCATAAAAAAATAGAGTTTCATATTAGTACTGAGATCCCAGCTGTTCTTCAGATAAACTCAGAAAAAGAAGAAAAAAACGGTAAGAGAGTTTGTACTTCAAATGTATTTAATGTTAAAGTCATGTGACTTCAGTGTGTGAAAAAAGAAATAACTCTTGATCTTGGTGTCAGTAAATGTACAAACCACTTACATAATTTTTTTGAAATTTCAGACCTTTATGCAACCACAGAAGAAATCAATAATACAGGCTTTGGAAGGATTTTCCCAGCTCCTAGCTCGAATGATAAAATGGAAACTGAAGAGGAAGATGATGAAATACCATCAGAATTTATTACTAGAAAGGATCTAGAAAAAAACAGGCTTTCTAGAGAAGGTATAACTGAGAATAGATTATGATAGCTTTTTGATTTGTTGCAAAAATAGCTTAAATAAGTGTTTATTTTCTTAATTGAGCATACAGTGAATTATTTTATACTGAGCAAATGTGCAAAGTAAATGAACTAAAGTATGGGTGGTTTTCTTTTTTTTTTGTCTTCAAGAAATGGAAAAATATTCTGTTTTCAGAAACTATGAGCCAGGTGATCCAAATTGCAGGATATATGTGAAGAATTTAGCTAAACAAGTTCAAGAAAAGGTAAGTAAGCAAGCACATATGTATCAGAAGGGCTTTTTGTTAGCATTTATCTTACACCTACACTTTAATTTCAGGATCTTAAGTTCATTTTTGGAAGATATGTTGACTTCCAGTCAGAGGTGGAACGCAATATGTGAGTTCATTTTGTACTTTGTTAAAATTAAGCCTTTTATATTAACTTCTATGACTCTGCTGGAAACTGGGATTTTAAAAATAGCCATATGTACATTTTCTGTGTTTCTGCATGAGCAAAGAATATTTTATACCTACAAGTCTGCATTTATGAAGATTAAGAAATAGAATTATTTTATGAACAATGAGTGAAGACCCTATTATTTTCCCTTTATATTTTCATTGCCAGATTTGCTTTTCTTGGCTGTGTGACACAAAATGAGCCATGCAGGTGATTGTGTGTATCTGATCATTTTGCATCTGTCCTGTTTAGTAGTACTGCGCATCAATTTGCCATCCTGCAGTTTAATATTACCTTTTAGTAAATGGTTTCCCTAGACAAAATGGTCTCTAAGGACACCACGCCTCCTTGTAGGCTTTGCTTCTGTTCCTGCTGTTTCTCCCCCCTGAAGCATGAGAATTCATGTGTTTGTTACCCATGAGTAACTCCCAGCTCTCCACTGTGCCCCTAGGTTTGATATCCGTTTGATGAAAGAAGGCCGTATGAAGGGACAGGCTTTCATCGGGCTTCCCAATGAGAAAGCAGCTGCTAAAGCACTAAAGGAAGCAAATGGCTATGTCTTATTTGAAAAACCCATGGTGGTAGTATCCTTTTCTTTGAGCATTTACATTATATTCTTTGTAAGCTCTGCCAATCTCTCGTTTTGTTGTCGTAGTGTCCTGCAAATTAGAAAATGCCTGAAGAAAACCAGTCAGCATAACACAGTGCACTATTTATGGTAGCTGAAAAAAGCACAGAGGCAGCTCTTCTGAAATAGGAAGGTGTCAAAGTGCTTTATTTAAGAACAAAATTCGCTGGTCTTACATCTTTGATCCTGCAAAGACAAAATACAATTTATAATTTAAATAATTTTAATATAATACAAAAGATAATTTAGCTTGTATGACCACTGTATTTAAATTAAATGCAAATTTTTTGACTTGGTTATGTCTGTGTTTACAGAATCATGAGTGTAAGAAATGTTTTGTTAGAATAAGTGGTCTCTAGACTGGTTTTTCAGCTGGAACTGTCACATTTTGATTGCATAGCACTGGTTGTTTTTTTTTTTTAAAGTCCTTTCTTATTTTTCACTTAATTATTTAATAGTTTATTTCAGTTTCTTTATACCCACATTAACCCCAGCATCTGCTGTTTTTACCTCCCAAATACTGAGATATCACAGTTAAGAATTAACATGCTATATTGGAAGCTTGTAAATATCAAGCATTTATCCTACTGTAGTTACCCTTTTTACATCCAACCCATTCCCAGTTAGTCCTCCTTGTAGGCTCTCTAATAATTTCTGTACTGTGTATCCTTTTGGTTCTAATCTTTGACCAGTAGACACTGTTGCTGTAAGCTTCATGCTGTAGTGGGATTGATTCACAGATAAAGGTCACCTTCTAGACTAATTTGCAGAATTAATCTTTTTTGTCTTTGTTAATTGACTTCTACTTACCAGACACCTTAACAGAATCTCAGCAATTTGCTCGTTCAGCTAGACCAAAACAGGATGCCAATGAAGGGAAAAGAAAAAAATAAAACACTGTACAAGGTATGGACTCTCTGCCTGAAAGTAAAAGATTAGGCTGGGTTTTTTTTGTTTGTGTTTCTTTGGTTTTATTTGCTGTCTCTTTAATAGCTTCTTTAGGAATACTGATGATGGAGAAGAAATGTTCCATACAGATTTATTTTCTTATATGTGTGCTTGTATCAAAAAACAGAGTTCAAAGTGTAACAGGTTCAATAGTTGGTGTGAGTTTAAATAAAACTTTGCTTTTTTCTTTGTTAAAAGACTCAGAGACCAATATTTTCCTAATCCTGATAATGTTAGGCCGTGTGTCAGTTTCTCTAGTCCTTAATCTGCAAAGAAAATAATTTTGTGGAATTGGACCACTTACTTTTTCGTAATCTTCTAGGGTTTTGTATTGAAAAATGTTACCTCTTAACTCCTTCTTTTCCATCCCTGCCATTGTAAAGTGATCCTGAAGAACTGGTTCCAGCAATGAACTTCTGCTAGCTGTAAAGAATCTTTCCTAACTTTAGATTATGAGTTCTTAGTGCTGTTGCAGCATCCTTTAAACTTGTCTGAATTAGTGAAGGATATTCTGTTGGAAAATACTGCTTAGTGTTGCATTGATCAAGGCTTCCTTTATTGTGGAATGTATGGGTGCAAATCTTTTGCACTATTTAAACACAATGAGAAAGTAACTTGTAGCAGAAAGTTACTTAACTTTATTTCTTATAATGTAGTTTTCTTGCCTGCTGCCTACCCTGAGTATGTCATTTATGTGAGAGTAAGTCAAGCAAAATCAGCTCTAATTTACCTGAGTGGTTTCATGGCCTGCAAACATTTGCATAACGAACCCTCAAATGACCATGTGAAGTAACTGGTGCAAAAATAGGAAACATTTCTCAGTCTGCACACTCTGATACATGAGCTAGCTCAAATTTAAAGGGCATTGGCCTTAATTTCTGGCTATAGTTGAGATCACTCTGGTTATGCCTCTGCTTAAAACAAAACTAACTGAAATCTTAGCCTGAGTGATGAAACATTACTAAACCCGTGGTGTGTTTTTAATCTGGATCTTGATCCTTGTTACTCTGAAGAAAATCTGAATTCGAAATAAAGGATGTGAACAGTTTTTTTTATTTTTACAAATTGGCTGTAAAGCCCACAGTGTGGTTATTGTGATGGTAATATTTCTGTTTTTAAAAGCTACTTTAATTGTAGGTTCTTCATTCTGTCCATAGTCTAAGGATTTTTAAAATCAGATTTAAGCTTGTTTTCCTTGTAGCTGAGATGCTATTTGGTCTTACTTCCTGTTTTGTGTTACTGTTTATGGCTTGCAGAATCTGTATTTTGTCAAATTAAAGATCACTTTTTTATAGGCTGCCTTCTGTACTGGTCACTGAAAAAAGAGAAGAGAGCCTTGGCTAAAGTGTTCTGTTAGGATCGAGTATTTATGAGAGCATTTGAGTCTTGTTTCTCACTCCTTTCTTGTTAGCAAAAAACTTCTGTTTGTCTTATCTAGTGTCTAATAAGATTACTAAGGTTTCTTACATTTAAAAAAAATTGAAGCATTTTAGCTGTTGGGGAGCCTGATAGATGAAGTCTGAGCACTTTTATTCTTTTAGGAATTCCACATCTTTTAAACTAATTCTGAATTCATTAAACATGCTTAAATACTTGAATTGCATAAAGAAAATAACAAGGGGCTTGTTTGTTACTATGTTGATGGTCAGCTCAGGAGCTTTTTCTAGAGTGAGCAAACCATACTTAGGCAAGATTTAATTTTGCACCTGAAAGTCTTCCATGAGTTACCATTTTACAGGTGTCCCTGGTGCTCTGTCCATAGGCAGAACTTCTCACCTGGACTGTTTATATATTGTAATCAGAACAATATGCCATGGAGTTACACAGGTTTCTAAGGATCCACGGGGTTTAATTAAAAATATTTGTTGCATTTCCCAAGTAATGGTTAAAATGAACCCTTTTTCTGTTCCTGCTGGAATATTCATGGATGCTCATTTATGATGCAAAATTCCACGATAAAAAACTGAGTCTAGGGTTGTTGGGGTTTTTTTGTTTGTTTTGTTTTGTTTTGCTTTGCTTTGTTTTGTTGGGGTTTTGTTTGTTTTTTTTTCTGTTTGGTTGGTTTTGGTATTTTAAATTTATTTTCTATGAAGGCTTTTTTATTTTTTTTGGACAATACAGTACATACAGTTTATAAAAATACTGCAGAATTCCTTGCTGGAATGTCTTTTTATTGATGGACTGGCAAAAAGGTCACCTAAAATGACTTTGTCCTGTAGCTAAAGTACAACTTTTTGGGAGAAAAGTTACATGGAAGAAACTGATGTTGATAGGTTTCCAGCTTCTTCCTAGGGAAGAAGTGGTTTGAAAGCTGGCATTAAAGGGAAACATGATTGGGTTTTGGGCCTGATGGAAATAAAGTGAGTCTGTAAAATGACGAAGACTTGAAGGAGATGGAAAAATCTGCTGGTGTCCTAATAGTTCAAGTTATCAAAAATGTATTTACTATAAATATGAAGTTTAGTGTTGATGGACTCATCAGCATTCATTCAATTTTGTAAGGGGATAGAACTGGTTTTTATCAAAGAGGCATATTTGCTTTTTGTTTTGCTAGGTAGCATAAAATTATGTGTGCAATACTGAGAATCAAGTAAAATTAAACCACATTCTGCTGTTCTTCTTTAGAAACATTCCTGCGTAAATACTGCAGTAATACTGTCATGCAGAGTGTATCCTTTCTTGTTGTATCCTTTTTTGTGCAATGTTTCCTTGTAGCACTCAACTGCATCTTAAGTTTTCGTGTAGAGTAGGTGTGGGGAGGAGTTAACATGTTTTAAATTGGAGCTAGTCTAATATCAGGGGGGAAAAGAAACCAATGAGTTGTCTGTGTTATGTGAATAGACACAATGAAGGTTCTTAGTCTTAAAGGTGGCCTTCACCTTCCTCAGATACACTACTAATTTGTGGTCCTATTCCTTAGTGGAACAGTTCTAGCTCATACCAGCTGATCTGTGTGAAGCTGTGCTGAGCTCACACTGACCAAGTTACCTTTTTCTTTAAATACATAATAATATAATAATATATTGGCTAAAATACATTGCAGAGCAGTCTCAGTATTAAGGGATTTACCAGTATTATAGATCATTTGATGATTACTGTTGTCCTGGCACATGAGAAACAATCTGGAGTTGATTTAGTTTATACATTCCTTACTTTATCTGAGTGAAGAAGAAAATTAACAGTATCTTGCAATTAAGTATATGGAGCTGGACTAATAATCAACTTTTAATCACTGCTACCTTTTTGTTGGTTGTTTGGGTTTTGTTAGATTGCTCTCTGCACTGAGGTAGTGTTGATGCTAGTGACTTAACATTTCCTGTGGGTTTCATACTACATTACTGTTTAACTTTTTGTAATATAAAATTAATACAGCCTGCATTTATTCAGATGCATTTTTCACAGACATTAAGCACTTTTTAAAACACTAAGCATCTTTTAATTAGTTGTCAAAAGCCAGTATAACACTGCTATTTTTTGATAGTTCTTACTTTTAACATGCCTTTGTGATGTTCCAGGTCCCTTTTGTGTTCCATCTCTTTCAAGTATTACCAAGCTGGGGAAGAAGCACTATAATCATCAGGACTCTTGAACTGTGCGTAGTAGCATTTCTAAAGTACTTAAGGCAGAGAATAAATTTTCTCAAAGATTCCACATATCTTTAAATATCACAAGATTTACATCATAAATGTATGTTAGATTGCTTGTGAAATCTAATAAATTATTTGTCTTCATTTTGCTGCCTTCTTTTTGTTTTGAATTTTGTTCTTGGGGTTTTGCGTGGGACAGATCTTCCTGTCTTGGAGACCAAGCAGGACTGGTGCATTGACCTGAATTTGTACGGTGAAACTGGGCACTGTTCTTCTTCAGCAATTAACTTGAATTGTTCATCTGCAACTTGAAAATTGCCACTGGTGAGACTGAAGTCATTAAAACCAGAGTAGCAGTTAAAACTGGTATAGATGTGGTCCTTGTCCTGTTGAGGGTGATAGTAACAGTGGCCACGCAGTAGGATTTGCTACACAGTGAGCTGGTTAGTGGAACTGTCTACAACAGTTTGTGGGAAACTTTGCAATGACGTCTAATTGACAAGCAATTCTAGTCCAGTGGACTTAAAGGAAAAGTTATTCCATAAATTACTAAATCGTAGTTGATGATGTGGGAGCTGGCTGGTGTAAAAGATTTATGTTGTTACTATTCCAGCTGCAAACAGTCTAAATCACTAGTAATTGGTGGCTGGACCAAAGAGAGTCTATCTTTGCTATTTTTTTTCCAATATGAGCTGGATTAGCAGATTATTTTAAAATGCTTTTACTGGAATTATTCTTTGTTTGCTTGGTGCATTCCCATGGGAACTGTGTAATTGTTCCTTCAATTCTAGAGAGCTTTTTCAACTTCATTGCTTCTGTGGCTCTCCAGCAGTAAGTCCTAACACAAGTGAATTTTCAAAGCGCCGAAGTAGGACAACAGCAAGGTGGTGCTGTGCTCAAGGACAAAATACTTTCTAAAATAATGTGGGAGGTGTGCGTGGGGAGAGCGGCGCTGTCCCGCGTTGTGCCCGGGGCGGGGCCGGGCCGGGCTGGCTGTGCCGCGGAAGGGCCGGACCGGTTCGGGCAGTCCCCTCCCGGTTCGGGCAGTTCCCCCCCCTCCCGGTTCGGGCAGTTCCCCCCCCCTCCCGGTTCGGGCAGTTCCCCCCCCCTCCCGGTTCGGGCAGTTCCCCCCCCCCCCCGGTTCGGGCAGTTCCCCCCCCCCCCGGTTCGGGCAGTTCCCCCCTCCCCGGTTCGGGCAGTCCCCCCCCGGTTCGGGCGGCCCCGCCGGCCGGCTCCGGAGCGGCGGCTGCCGCAGGGGTTCTGCGGGGAGCCGCCGCAAGGTCAGGGCCGCCGCTGTGCTTCCCCGTGACAGCCTTCAGCCTCCGCCGCGTCAGCAGCTCCGCGCCGGACGCGCCGCGGGTGTCACCACGGCCGCGGGTGTGTTGGAGATCGTGGCCGGGATCACAGCTCCGGCCCTAAGCCGGCGGGAGACAGGGTGACCCCGGTGCCCGTGGGGGCCGGGACGGCACAAGGGCTCTGCAGAGACGCTCCGCTCCCAAGTTCTCTGTGCCTTGCCATCAGCGCTGCTCTCTTCCGCGTGGCCTTCTTACCATTTCTTCAGGTTTCAAAAGCATTCTGAAGCTAGAGCCTTCAGAGTGCGGTGAGGATTTCAACATCCCCATTTTCTTATTGTTGCTTGTATTGAAGGCAGAGCAGCCATAAATCTGTTTCAGAGAAATTAAAATCTACGTCTAGTCTTTTAAGTGCTTTGCTTTGGAGCTGGTCGGGTCAAGGTACATTATTCTTACTACTTTGTGTAATTTACTGCTTTATGTATTTGCTGCTGTAAGTAAAACTTGCCAATCTGATAAATGGCTTCTCTCATCAGAGAAGATTAAATTTTCTTACCTCATTTTCTCTTAATGTATGTCCTTCATATAAGGGCCAAAATGCATTCCTTCATGAAAATGGAAGCATGCAGAATACCTGCTTGTGGCTGAAACTTAATCTGTATACTTTACTGGAGAACTACAAGTAAATAAATGTATTAAAGTTATTTTGTTGACAAGCAGAAAAGCAAACTAAATATACCAAATGCTTCATTCTCGATAACCACCTGCTTGTGAAGGACAGTGACAGCTGGTAGCAGTAGGCTCTGGAAGGGAGGTTCTACACTTTATAAACTGGCGTATTTTGTGCCTAAATTTGCTCCAAAGAGTGCTCCACTACCTGAGAGATACAGATCATCCTTTCATTGAAGCTGAAATGAGGGTAGTTTTGTATAAGTCACATAAAATTTTGTATAAACTTATGTCTGGGTAAGTGTATCACAGCAGGGTGTAGTTTTCAGCAGAGCATTCCCAGGTGCATATTAAATTCAGAAAAGCACTGATTTCCTTTGTGTAGCAAACCTGAGGGCCCTTGTGTTCATGTTCAAACCTTCACTGAGGTGTTTGGTTTCCTCTGTAGAGGAATCTCTTCTCTGTTGTTTCTGTAAAATAACTTTTTATAAAGAATAGATACTTACAGCAAAGTAACAAGATTCTGTATTTTGTTATTTAAGAGAAGTATCAGTTCAGCCATTTGTTTACAGAAGTTCTTCATGTAGGATTTCTTTGTATCTCAGGCTCTCTAAATCAACTTCTGAACGTGAAGAGTGCAAAATAAGGGTCTCAATAGAGTAAAGTAAACCTGGATAGTTGTTTAATTTCTGATTTATTACATGTTGTATCTCTCGAGGTGAGCAAAAGGAGAGGCAATTTTAATATTAGGATCGTTGTTTGTCCCTCAATAAATACAAACAGGATATGAGTTGGTAAATGCAGTTCCTGGCCTAGCTCATCACAAAGGACTGCAGCTGGTTTTCAGCCTCTGGAAAGTTCCTTTTCCAGAGGTCTGTACGTGGGGACTTCTTGTTTAAGGAGCTTCACAACACTTCTAACATCTGTATGCCATTGCCCCTATTCTTAAAAGGAGAATCTCCACACAGATCAAACAGGAGTGCAGAAATCAGTAATTTAGCATTTCTGGGTTTGAGTCACTCTAATAATTTCTGTATCTTAGAGATCTTCCGGGTTTCAGGCTGTTGTTTGAATGAGAGATGTCATGCATAACAAAAATGACAGGCTAGCATGTGTTAAACCTCCAGAATAACTGGGGTTTCATAACAGATCATGGTAAGAAATATGCTGCCTTTGCAAGGTCTTGTCCAAATATATTCAGGTTGGTGGTAGCAACACCATTTTGGGGGAAAAAAAGTGGTTATCAAGGGTAAATAGGAATGTAAAATAATGTGCATTAAAATGAGAAACAAAATGTCCATTTCAATCTGTGTAAGTATTCCTTTGCCCTTTGGCGTAGTTTTTGGATTTATACTAATAAAACCACAACTTTTGCATTCTGGAGGCAGCCTGCATTAGGCAACATCTGAATTTTAACTGCATGAAAACAGTTACTGTTAGTATGGGAATTTGATACATTTCAGATAAAATCCAGTTCTCATACAAAGTGACAAGTAAATAAATATGATGCCAGAGATGGCTGTGTGTTTTCTAACATGTACTTGACTCTCTTGCAGGAACATTGACAGTTAGTAAGAAGAACACAGATGATCACAGAGCACTGGATGGGGATCTGTTTTCTGCTGTTAATTGCAGGGCTGTGCTGGGGGCAGTACAACCCCAACACCCTCCCTAAGAGAACCTCTATTGTGCATCTCTTTGAATGGCGCTGGCAGGATATTGCTCTGGAGTGTGAACGCTACTTAGCTCCTAATGGATTTGGAGGAGTTCAGGTATGTCTGTTCCTATCAGTAGGTAGTAAAATTGCTACATAGATGATAATTTGTTTTTCACAGAAAATGTTCAATTCATCAAAGGACAGGTACTGAACAAGAAAAATAGAAATTGGTAATGGAAGCAGTAGATGCTGACAAATATATTCTTCAGCTATCATCAAGTAAGCATTAATTTATTTCATTGCTCCAAAGTGCATGTTTTGCATTCTTTACTATTACATTTAGATGAATTAGAATTGCACGTCATCACTAGCTAAATCATTTTTTTTACTGTTGTGAAGAGTAACCTATGTTTATCTTCTTTATATTACACAACTCAAGGGAAGCTCTTAAGAGCTAGATAAATGTAAAATGAAACTATGACTGAACAAAGGGCTTCCAAAGAGAACAAAAAAGTGCTGAAGGTTTTAAATAAAGTACAAAAGGTTGCTAATTGTGTTCACCCAAACTGGCAAGTTTCTCTCTGTAAAGCACAGTGCCACAGTAAGACACTAAGAACCCTTCTTTACAGGAACCTGGTGTGAGCAGGCAGAGGTGAACTGAACACAGGCTCTGGTGAAGGTGTCCTTGTGTCAGTCAGTTCTGTGTGAGCAACAGATATATGTTCCTGTGGAGTCAGTATACTTCCTCTGCTGACCTAGTTCTTCAACTTCAGATGCTTCTTTTTGAAGCTTGCAGTCAAAAAGATAATTATGATACTCTGTTCATGAACTTAATTTTATACTGTGTTTCTATATGTTGAAGGCCAGGCCTAAGTCTTTTATTTCCAGCCTACTGCAGTGTAAGCAGAGGATACTGAATTATGTTTTTTCTCTAAAAACATTGGGCAAACAAATTAAGTGTTATCAGTATCCTGTTACCAAGTGCCTTTGTTTTATTCACAGATTTCACCTCCCAATGAAAATGTTATCGTTACTGACCCCAAGCAACCATGGTGGGAGAGATACCAGCCTGTCAGCTACAAGCTGTGCACAAGATCTGGAAATGAAACTGAATTTAGAGACATGGTGTCCAGGTGCAACAATGTTGGAGTAAGTACTTTTAAAAACTTCTGGTGTTTACAATGCAAGGATACAGCCAAGCAGTGATTCTACTATTTAAAAAAAATGGATGCTGTGTTACCTGCTTGTCTGTTGAGCTGCAGGTTTTATCACCCTTGCTGTATGCTAATAAAAAACAATTGAAGAAAATGTTGGGTGAAGCAAGCGAGCAGAAATAGGGAGATGGGGCTGTGGGAAGTAGCTTTTTTAAATTGTTATGTGGATACTGTTCTCTAGGTGCACATTTATGTGGATGCAGTGATCAACCATATGTGTGGAGCTAATGCTGGGGCTGGTGACCATGCTACCTGTGGAAGCTATTTCAATGCAAAGACTGAAGATTTCCCAGCTGTGCCCTATTCTGGCTGGGACTTTAATGATCATAAATGTAAATCCAGAAGTGGAAACATTGAGGATTATCAGGATGTATCTCAGGTAAACTGACAACTGTAGTTTTCATGTACATCTGTTCCTGTGCTGTGATTTCTTTGCTCTCATTTACAGTGAGACGTTTTTTAAAAAGAATTAAAAAAGCCTCATGAAGAGCCATCCAAATAAATAACAGAGGTTAGTGTTTCTATCAGGAGGACCACTACTTAAAGGGATGGCTGTACTTGGGACAATGGCTCAATTTCAGATTCAGACAAATGTGCTTAGGTAATTAATAAAGGCAATTTAAAGCTCATAAAATATACTTAGTGTGTTAAAAAATGTAGAAGTTATTATTTGTCTTTTATTGTAATTTTGAATTTTTCCTTGGTCTGAATTTTAGAAAAGAGGGGGAAATGCCATTTCTTTTTGCATGACTTTTCAATGGAAAGATACGCATGGGGAGAAAAGGCTACTGAAGGTTTTATTTGGCATCGTAAAACAGGCAAAGAGCATTCAAAATGTGTGTAGAACAGTACATGAAGTTTATTAGGTGAGAAATGTTTGATTAGAGAGTGTTTGCAGGTGCGGGACTGCCGCCTGGTCAGCCTGCTGGACCTGGCCCTGGAGAAGGACTCCGTGCGCTCCAGGATTGCCGAGTACCTGAACCATCTCCTTGCCATCGGCGTCGCAGGGTTCCGCATCGACGCTGCCAAGCACATGTGGCCTGCGGATGTCAAGGCCATTTTGGACAAGCTCAAAGATCTAAATACTCAGTGGTTTCCTGCAGGAACTAAACCTTTCATTTACCAGGAGGTAATACTTTTTTTAAAAATTTTACTTCATGTATTTCTTGCAGGCCCAGTACGGGCTCAGTCACACATAGCAATGCTTTGCATGGGCTGAGCCCAAGCAGATCTACAGAAATCATTGTCAGTACCATCCTCAACCATAATCTACAAATATCTAAACCCATAATCTACAAATACGTAATCTGCCCATAAATGATAATTGATGTGCAAAATGTCCCACTTGTTTTGGACCTTCTGGAATTAAGTGATATGAAAATTTTATTTCAGAGATGAAATGTAGTACACTGACGTTAGTGTAAAAATTCTGTTGGTTTAAAAAAGAGATTTCATTTCCTGAGTTTTAAATTCTGGATAATAAGTACCAATAAAAGACATAAATGTTGATTACGGTCTGAAACTTTATTTTCCAATGTCATAAAACTATTATTAGATATTCCAAATTTGTGTTTTACGTTTGAATAACAAATTGGAACAAGCAGGTAGGTGTTGGTTTCAGTTAGCAGAAACTAAGCTTGCTTCACACATTTTATTAAATTAGTATCTTACCTGCAAAGCCTAGGTAAATGAAAACATTCTTTAGCTCCACAGTGAAAGGATGCAGCCCAGCTGCTGGAAGCAGAGGCATTGGGGACCATACCTAAATAAAAAATACAGTCCAAGCCATAATCAAGCGTAAATGATCAGTTGGGGTAAGGAGGCATAGGATAGAAATGGAAAAGAGTTTCACAGATGGGCTGAGCTAAAAGGAAAAAGTAGCCTTACATGCAATGTTGCAAGAAAGCCAAATAAAATAATCAGCTCAAGCACTGTCCCCTTGCTTGAAGCAATGTCTAAAGCAATGTCTTTTATTTGTTTGGGTTTTGAGTAGAAAGAAATGCTCTGTCTTTCCTGTACCAGGTGATTGACTTGGGAGGAGAGCCCATCAAAGGCAGTGACTATTTTGGAAATGGCCGAGTGACAGAATTCAAATACAGTGCCAAACTGGGGACAGTGATCCGCAAGTGGAACGGAGAAAAGATGGCCTACTTAAAGTAAGGATGAAGGTGCTGCAGCTTATCCAGGATTCACTGGCTACATCACTTGACAGGGTAGCTTCAAGTCTGTGTTTTTGTTTAGGAACTGGGGAGAAGGCTGGGGCTTTGTGCCTTCTGACAGAGCCCTGGTCTTTGTGGATAACCACGACAACCAGAGAGGACATGGGGCTGGTGGATCTTCTGTTTTAACCTTCTGGGATGCCAGGTGAGGGATTGCTCTTGTGTGGGTGATGCTTCTTGCTTTTGCTGGTTTGCGTGTGTGTTCTCTGGCGGGCTCCTCCTTCCGCGTCTCATTCCTTGTTTGTCCAACAAACAGGCTCTATAAAATGGCGTCTGGTTTCATGCTTGCCCATCCATATGGGTTCACACGTGTGATGTCAAGTTTTCGCTGGCCAAGATACTTTGAAAATGGAAAGGTGAGTTATTAATGCTGAAGCTGCATCTGTGGGCATTAAGGGTCAGAACAGGACCAGAGAAATGCACGGTTCAGTGCACGGTTCAGTGCACGGTTCAGTTAGTCAAGTGATTTCCCTGTCCCGTGCTGGATGTAGCCAGTGAAAGTTTGATGCTCCCTCTAGCTTTGATTTCCAGAGGAGCTCTCTGCATTTTCAGTCAGAAGTTATAAACCTGTCTCTTTAATGACAGGACATCAATGACTGGGTTGGACCCCCAAGTAACGAGGATGGCTCCATAAAGCCTGTCACAATCAACGAGGACACAACCTGTGGCAACGACTGGGTTTGTGAACATCGCTGGCGCCAAATCAAGTAGGGCACTGAGTAGGGAGAAACAAGAAGTAAAAGCAGTTGCTTTTGCTTCCTGCTCCATGTGGCTTTAGGGCTGTTGCAGGCTGGTGCAGTGACAGACATTGGTTGTGTTTCCAGGAACATGGTTATCTTCCGTAATGTGGTGGATGGTGAGCCTTTCTCCAACTGGTGGGACAACGGCAGCAATCAAGTGGCTTTTGGCCGTGGTAATAAAGGCTTCATCATCTTCAATAACGATGACTGGTGAGTAAGAGGGAAGTAATTTACAATGTCTTATGATTATAAGTAAATTATTATGTTATAAATATGTATTTAAGCAATCTAGTTAGTAGTGAAACCTTTTAAGGTGTTGCTAGCTTGACTAGATCTTTCTAATGGAAGCTTCAGTTGCTGACAATATGAACTTAGCATTTTCGACTCCAGCATAGACACTCTTCACTCTTGGTAGTTTAGACCTTGTATTGTGGTCTTCTTAATTCTCTGTTCTGAAGCTGGCTGTGTCACTGGACCTGGTCAGCCATCAAAGTCTAAATTTATAAAAGTGAAGGAACTTGTAAACTCAGGAAAATGTTCCAAATGTGACAGTTTTAAAGTCTGTATTGGAGTCTTTTGCACAAGAATGAGATGCTAAGAGGATGGAAGCATGTCAGGGCTGTAATAATTATCTGTAGGTTGTGATGATGAGCAATCTGAAGCATGGAGTGATTGAATAGATTCTGCAGTATCCAGAGAGGTGCTAGAGGACAACTCCGAAATTACTTAACATCTGAGGTCTCCAGTATGATTTGAAGAGCATTTTAGGGTTCTTATAATGCTTACTGCACTTCATTCTTTTCCAAAGGTCCTTGAATGTATCTCTGCAGACTGGTCTGCCTGCTGGCACTTACTGTGATGTCATTTCTGGGCAAAAGGAAGGTGACTTCTGTACAGCGGTTGAAGTTCATGTTGCTGCTGATGGCATGGCTAACTTCCTGATTGGGAATGAAGACGAAGACCCATTCATTGCTATTCATGTTGATGCTAAATTGTAACCAGATGTGTTGTACATGTGCTGGTCCTTCTCTGTGTCTTTGTTAACAGCAGACAGATGTGCAGAATGTCCTGGCTCTCAGCACTGCATGAACCATGACAGGGCCAAGTGTGTTAGCTGTAATACTAATGAAATAGTGAGCAGCTGCTATGCAGACACCAGGGGACTGGTGGTGCCAGGGCAGATTTGGGAGTGGTGCTATACATCTCTGTGCATTTGTAAGTGCACTTTATTCAGTTAAGGTACTAATGAAAAATGGAAGAAGATTTACACTCTTAAATGTAAAATTGTGCTGCTCTCTGCATAAGTGGAAATGTAGTTCTCTTTAGGGGCAATTGGGATTGAGAATTGACAAGGATATCCAAAAACCAAGAGGAGACCCCTTTGTGCTGAAACATGGTACAATTCAAGTTGATATCAAGTTACATTATACCAGTTGAAAATGTGTTTCTTCTGTTGGTCTGTACATTCTATCTGGTGAATGAAAAATGGCATTTGGGTCAAGTTTATCCCTTTTTTTGTGATAAACCAAACATGAGGACAGGGTCAGAGGAAGCTGGTCCGTGATAGTCAGTTATTCTAGCCTGTGGCATCATTCAAGCCTGTGTGTTACCTGGTTCACAGTCAGTTTATGCCGGCACAAATCAAAACCACACATCTTCCATTGTTACGCCAATACTGACTTGATCTCCATTGCTGATGGCTATAATGCACTCACCATTAGGAGGGTGGGCACTCCCAGTTGTAGGAATGGAATATTTGGGTTGAAACTAGCTAAAGCCCAGTACTACCTTCAGAAAACTTTTGTTAGATGTTAGCTTTGTATAATCCTTCGTGCTGAGTGGGCTGTGTGTGCACTCCTCCCCATGCTGCTCTGGCTAAACCAAGGAGCCTTCACACCCTTTTAATTAACACTCTCAGCTGATGCACTCAAGTGGCACAGTTGCTTAGATGAAATAAAGGCCACCTATGAGCCCTTTGTGCTGGCAAGTCACCATTTTATTGCAACCTGCTGGTCCCCTTTGCCAATGGCATTGCCATCCATTGCATTGGGTTATTGAGGATGGGTCCATCCTGTTCTTGGCTGACAGGAGTGCATTTTTCACTGGAAAATACACACCATTGGAAACTGAAAGTCATGCAGTGGCATTCCATCACCTAAATGGGACTCCACAGAGAATGGTGATGCAAAAATTACCCTCAGGCCCATTTGGTTTCTCTCAGGAATATTGAGGAATGAGGGGGTCTGTTTTCACTGAATTGGTAATCACAAGGTGCAATCACTCACTGGTTCCTTGCTGTTAGTGAATAGAAAGATCATTTGGTCAATAGTAATTTACTCTTTCATTGTAGTAGTGGAAAAAGAGGCCTTAAAGGGCTTAAAGGTTTTAAGGTCTGGGATATGAAAATGAACAGGTGGAAAATGGGACCTGCTTGTGTGTTTTGTCCTTGAAGACCAAATCTGGGAAAGAGAAGGATGCGTGTGACACACTGGTATGGCTAGTTTCACAAAGAACACACCAGAGGCAGTTCAGGTATGAAGTGCGCTAATGTTTCTTTTCTCCTGGAGTAACTGTGACATTTTTTTTTGGAACTTTTTTTCCCTCACAGGTATTCATCAAATGCCAGTGATTTTCTAGTCTTTGTATTCTCTTGGAGTACTGTTTTATTGTTAGTATGAGTCAAGTTTACTCGTGGAGGATTGTCACTGAGACCTTGATCTGAAGATCTGAGATCTTTCAGGTCTTCATTGATCAAATGAAGACCTGAAATAATTTCATGAAGAAAAGTCAAATGTCTTTTTTTTTTTTTTTTTTGAAGGAAGAAATTGTAGGGAATGCAAGAAAGGACTTGGGCAACAGCTCTAGCTTTCAAATTCAGTTATTTGTCAGGCAGCTAAAACTCATTTGCACTATAGTTTGCGTCTGATTTTGGGTTTTTGTTCTTTGACTCAGATGAATCACTGATCGCTTAAAGTGAGATGAAACCTTATGCAATATTTCTGCTGGAGAGGCAAATGCAGCTCTGATTGCTTTCCATCAGCTGCTCTGCACAACCATGTGAAGAAAACCAGTAACAGTTCAGTAGTCACAATGACACCAGAGAAACACTAAGTATGAAAAAGTGTCAGTTCCTAGTTGCCAGTGGGATTCACTTGGTGAAGACCCACAACCTCTTGTGTGATAAATCTGTTACTGATTAAAGATTGCTGTTGTGTTAATTTTGCACTGCCTGGTTTTTGGTGGCCAGGGGACCACAGAGGTGGCCTGTCGTTGGAGGACTGCACCCCATGGAAAGAGAGACCTGCACTGCAGCAGTTTTGGGAGGGCTGTCTTCCCATGGGAGGGACTCACATTGCAGCAGTTTTGGCAGGGCTGCTGCTCGTGAGAGTGGACCCAAGCAGGAGAAGTTCACAGAGAACTGTCTCCTGTGGGAGGGACCCCACAGCCTCACAGGGAAGGACTCCTCTCCCTGAGCAGAGGAAGACAATCTCAGTGATGAACTGACCAAACCCCTGTGCCCTCTCTCCCTGCACTGTCAGTGGGAAGGAGGCAGGAACTGCGGGCATAAAGGTGTTTTAAGGGCTAATTTTATTTCTCATTATCTTCCTCTGATTCTGTTAGTAATAAACTCACTTTTTGACCTTAAACTGAGCCTGTTTTGCCCTTGAAGTGTTTTCTCCTGGTCCTTATCTCACTCATGAGCCCTTCATTAATTTCTGTCTCCTGCCCAGCTGTAGCAAGGGAGGGTGAGCGAGCAACTCTCGTTGGTGCCTGGTGTTGGGCCAGTGTTAAACCATGACACTTGTTCATACCCTGGTCTGAACTCAGTCTAATCCTGAGAGCAAGACACCTCTGAATGCTGGCAAACTCATTCATTCTCCTAATGCTGTTGGATTTCCAGTCATCTTTCAATCACCTCCCATTCTTTTTACATTCCAGAGACCCCTTTGAGGGTCTGTGTGGGATGTTTTGGAATACTTTTGATGAAGTATCTTTGTTTGCGTGATTGGAAAGAGTGCAGTTCTGGATTTGGGTGCGCTGCTCATGGACTACTTGGTTTATGATGGCGTATAATCATTGTGAAAAGATATTTTATCTTCAGCTGTTGGGTAATATGGGAGAAAAACAAACCAAAGGGGTGATATTGAGCCAGCTATCTAAGTAATGACTGATAGCATTGACCCATGGGAATTTCGACACCTGCTGCAGGAACTTTGTCATCTTTCAGGCACATAAATAACCAGTGAAGAGACCACAGCCTTACACTGAAGACACCATGCAGGTCCTCCTCCTTGTCTTTGCAGCTGCAGGGCTGTGCTGGGGGCAGTACAACCCCAACACTCTCCCTAAGAGAAACTCTATTGTGCATCTCTTTGAATGGCGCTGGCAGGATATTGCTCTGGAGTGTGAACGCTACTTAGCTCCTAATGGATTTGGAGGTGTTCAGGTGAGTTGTTTCCTGTGAGTAGTAGGAAAATTGCATTGTAATATTTGATTAATAAATCAGAATGCCTGAGGTGGAGACAGTCATCTCCAAGAAACTTTGCTGCTGAGGAGGGAGGGTTGGAAGTAGTAACTGCTTTTAGAAGCACCCTTCACCCTGCAGGACCAATGAATGATGGTGTATCTCTAGCAGATCGGTTATGAAGGGGCATGCTTTCCTCTGAAAGGCTTCCCTTGAAAGCTAAGTAGAAGGTAGAGCTCTTTACCTTGTTCTAAAGGCAGTATGGAAGCAGTGAGATTTGCTATTCCTAAGACTGCCGCTATTACAGGTAAAAATAACTCCTGTGGCTTCAGCCCTTCCATGCACATGTCCTTAAAAGCAGACCCATGCTGGACTCGGGCAAACCAAAATGTCTTTCTTGCCAGTGTGCAAGACAGACATCTCACAGACCTGAACTTCTGCTGTGAGAGAGAGAGACTGGGTTGGGTACTAACTTTCCTCTGAGGGAAGAGATCCTGAGTGCAGATTTTGCCCTTAAATTGTTGAAATTAAGCCATTTAATTTCTTATCAAAGTACATAATTTCATCTGCAGGTTTCACCTCCAAGTGAAAATATTGTTGTTACTAACCCGCACAGACCCTGGTGGGAAAGATACCAGCCTGTTAGCTACAGGCTCTGCACTCGATCAGGAAATGAAGAGGAATTCAGAGACATGGTGACCAGATGCAACAAAGTTGGAGTAAGTGCCTTGAAAGATCTGTGTCTGATACAGCAAGAAGTGCTGTATCAACTGAAGGAAGGTGCTGCTGTCCTCAAAGGAGGTGTAAACTGAGAAGAAACTGAAAGGGGAAAAAAATCAACTTAATAGTGATGTGGTAAAGCCATGGCTATCACTTCACGTTTGCTACAAAACATACTGAAATGCACATATTGCTTTTCCAGGTTCGCATCTATGTGGATGCTGTTGTCAACCATATGTGTGGGGCTGCAGGTGGCTCAGGCACACATTCTACCTGTGGAAGCTATTTCAATGCTGGAAACAGAGATTTTCCAGCTGTACCATACTCTGGCTGGGATTTCAATGATGGCAAATGTCACTCTGGAAGTGGAGAAATTGAAAATTATGGTGATATATATCAGGTAACTTCCTCTGGCAGAATTTTCAAATATATTTTATTTTTCTGGTTTTTTTTTTAATTTTTTTTTTTTTGTCATGCTCTGCTAACCCTACAGTAAAATCAAATGGTGTAGTGCCTCACAAAACCTGTGCTTAGTCACTTGACAAGTGAATGAAGGAGAGACCATAGGTATGTGTGGTGCAAAGTATTCTAAGTACTGAGGAATCAAGAACCTATGTGCAAATGTTTGCTCCTGAGCTGAGCCCAGTGTACTCAGCTCGGCTTGTGAGCTTGTTTTTGTAGCTTATAAACTCAGCTGATCATGATAAGGAGCCCCCTTGGAAAATCGACAGCAGTGCAAGGTGGTGCCCTGGTTGCACAACTTACTGTTTATTGTAGTTAGAATATGTAGCAGCTCTTTCTCAAGCTCTCCCTTCAGCAACTTTGCAACCATACATCATAAAGTTTCTGCACTTGCACTGCTTCATGTAAGGCTTATCCTTCATTGGTTCAGGTGGCTCCTGCCCTGGTAATCCCTGTAACACATATCTCAAATCCTGGACTGTAAGAAGTTAAAGCTATTCCATTACAATGTCCACTCCCAGTTCCTTTGGATTAGGCCATCATGTTTAACATTGCAATGAACTCCTCCCCTTACCCCTGCCCTGGCTTGGGGTTACCCAGAGGCTGCAGTGCCTCAGGGTTGTACCTGCCCCCATGGACCCATTTCTGTCAGCCACAGGCTTTTGGAGAGATGCCTGCTGCTGCATGGATTTATCCACAGCCTCGGTGGCTCTGAGGGGCTGTGGATAAACCCATGGCTCTGAGGGGCCATGGATAAATCCACGGCTCTGAGGGGCCGTGGATAAACCCATGGCTCTGAGGGACTGTGGATAAACCCATGGCTCTGAGGGGCAGCTGTTCCAGCACCCTGATGCCTGCAGGGTGTCCCTGCTGTGGCACTGGCACAGCCACAGCCACGGGCACTTCCAGATGTGCCTACTCTGCCGTGGGCTTTTCCCTGGCCAGAAACACTTCCAGATGTGCCTACTCTGCCGTGGGCTTTTCCCTGGCCAGAAACACTTCCAGATGTGCCTGCTCTGCTGTGGACTTTTCCCTGGCCAGAAGCACTTCCAGGTGTCCCTGTTGCCCTGTGGACTCACCCACAGGTGACAGTCCCTGTGGCTCGAGCCCAGGCTGGAGCTGCAGCGTGCCCAGAACAGCAGCACAGGAGCAGCAGCACTGCCCCGGCCCGGTGCCAGCCCAGGCCATCGCCAGGGCTGGGATCAGAATGTCCCAGAGTGAGGGGATCAGCAGCACAGGCTGCAGCTGCAGCCAAAGCACAAAGCAACCACTGATGAGCCCTGGACTCTAATGCACAGTGAGGCCAGTGAGCCCCATGGCAAGCACAGGAGCCTGCCAATTATTGGCCAAACAGCAATAACAGCTATAAATTCCATCTAGCACATTAATCATATCCATTGCTAATTCAAACCCTTTGAGTACCAGGCTGGGCACCAAAGAGGACTTGTGGTATAATTCAGCCAGCAGTTAAACACCACTCAGTCTCCTTCTTTCACTGGGAGGGGGCAGAGAACTGGAAAAGTAAAACTGAGAAAACTCATGGATTGAGATAATGACAGTTTAATAGGTAAAGAGAAAGCCACAAACACAAGCAAAGTAAGACAAGAATTTATTCACCACTTCCTACTGGAAGGCAGGTGTTCAGCTGTCTCCAGGACAGTAAGGTTCTGTCATGGGCAATGGTCAAGTTGTGAAGACAAAAGCCTTTACTCTGGATATCACTCTCCCTTCTTCCAGTCCAATACAACCTCACTAACCACCACCCCACCTCCACCCCTCCATTAGTGTGATACACAGATATATTTTTTCTTTTCTGTTGCACAGGTGCGGGACTGCCGCTTGGTCAGCCTTCTGGATCTGGCCCTGGAGAAGGACTACGTGCGCTCAAAGGTTGCAGAGTACCTGAACCATCTCATTGACATTGGTGTAGCAGGATTCCGACTTGATGCTGCCAAGCACATGTGGCCTGGGGACATAAGAGCATTTCTGGACAAGCTGAATGATCTAAATACTCAGTGGTTTCCTGAAGGAACAAAACCTTTCATTTACCAGGAGGTAATCTCCATGTTTTCTCCTTTATGTTGGCCTTTGTCTTCTGTATCTCTTTTGTCTCCTCCTTCAGAGGAACAGCAATACCTACTCATTCCATTTACCCTAAAGGGAGCTCACAATTTACTTAGAGCAGCTCTGCAGACATAGGTAGTTTTGATTTTTAAAAATACCTCCAAAACAGATTGTCTTTACCTTTTCTTTCTTCAGTCATGTTTTCACATGTGTTTCTTATGTCTTATACTGATTTTTGTTGATCTACACAGCACAAATATATAAATACTTTCTTCTCAATGTAAAGCAGGAACTTGTGTTGAGTTCTTTGCATTGCATTGTTGGTCTTTGTGAGAAAAGAAGGGATACAGGTTTTCTTTCCTGTACCAGGTGATTGACTTGGGAGGAGAGCCCATCAAAGGCAGTGACTATTTTGGAAATGGCCGAGTGACAGAATTCAAATACAGTGCCAAACTGGGGACAGTGATCCGCAAGTGGAACGGAGAAAAGATGGCCTACTTAAAGTAAGGATGAAGGTGCTGCAGCTTATCCAGGATTCACTGGCTACATCACTTGACAGGGTAGCTTCAAGTCTGTGTTTTTGTTTAGGAACTGGGGAGAAGGCTGGGGCTTTGTGCCTTCTGACAGAGCCCTGGTCTTTGTGGATAACCACGACAACCAGAGAGGACATGGGGCTGGTGGATCTTCTGTTTTAACCTTCTGGGATGCCAGGTGAGGGATTGCTCTTGTGTGGGTGATGCTTCTTGCTTTTGCTGGTTTGCGTGTGTGTTCTCTGGCGGGCTCCTCCTTCCGCGTCTCATTCCTTGTTTGTCCAACAAACAGGCTCTATAAAATGGCGTCTGGTTTCATGCTTGCCCATCCATATGGGTTCACACGTGTGATGTCAAGTTTTCGCTGGCCAAGATACTTTGAAAATGGAAAGGTGAGTTATTAATGCTGAAGCTGCATCTGTGGGCATTAAGGGTCAGAACAGGACCAGAGAAATGCACGGTTCAGTGCACGGTTCAGTGCACGGTTCAGTTAGTCAAGTGATTTCCCTGTCCCGTGCTGGATGTAGCCAGTGAAAGTTTGATGCTCCCTCTA